>NW_024097043.1:0-600000 GCF_016545835.1 Crotalus tigris | reverse complement strand
CAAAATCATAAAAACCCTTAACTCTCTTCAAACTTTAACATCATAAGTTTATAAACAAAATCATTACTCATAGAATAAGTGAAACTTTGTAGTTCCATATTTCTTCTGAACATATTCTATCCATCTTCTCCATACGTTAAAATATCTCTCTTGTGAATGGTCCTTTAAATAAGCAGAAATTTTTGCCATTTCTGCTAAATTTGAAACCTTAAATACCCATTCTTCTAAAGAAGGCAGAGTATCCTTCTTCCAATATTGACCCACCAGTAATCTTGCTGCTGTTATTAAATTCAACATTAAAATAGTTTCTTTAACATCAAAGTCCACAAAAATTCCCAAAAGAAACAGTTGGGGAGTAAACTTAATCTTCATTTTAAAAACCTTTTGAATGTTCCACCAAATCATAATCCAGAAGGCTTTAATAACTTTACAAATCCACCAAACATGAAAATAGGTTGCATCCAAGCAACCACATCTCCAACATTTAGGTTGCAGGTTCGGGTACATACAAGACAGCTTTTTAGGATCCAGATGCCATCTATAAAACATTTTATAAAAATTTTCCCTCAAATTCTGGGCCTGCGTAAATTTAACATTTCTAGTCCAAATTACCCCCCATAACTCCAACAAGATTGGTTCTTGAATATTCTGGGCCCATTTAATCATACAATCTTTAACTAACTCTGTTTCTGAATCCAATTTTATTAACTCATTATAAATTCTTTTAATATGGGCACATTTCTGATCCTTGATCTGAATTACCAAATTTTCATCTACTAAAGTAATTCCCACTTTCTTATCCAAAGTCCATCTCTGCACAATTTGCAAATATTGAAACCACGATTGTAAAATGTTTTCTTGCCTTAACACATCAGAAGACTTTAATTGCCAATCAGTACCCGACCAAATAAGTAACTCTTTATACGAAATGTTGTCAAAATTCACCCCCTTTGAAACCCCCTGGATTGCTTGTCCAGGGATCCCCCAAATAGGTATTTTATAATTTAACTTATAATAATATTTTTTCCAAACTCGAACTAAAGCATATCTTAAAATATGTGACTTAAAGACTGAATCTACTTTCTTATCAAAAATTAAATATGCATGCCAACCATATAATTAATCCCACCCTTCAAAAACAAGAATATCTCTATTTGTTAAATTAAGCCAGTCACTTACTAAAGTTAAAGTGGCCGCATCATAATATAATTTCAAATTTGGTGCTTTAAGTCCACCTCTTTCTTGAGCATCTTGTAAAATCTTAAACTTTACCCTTGATTTCTTCCCGCCCCAAATAAATTTATTTATTTATTTTTTTATTGAAAATTTTTAAATTTTACAAAAAAGAAATTCCCTTCCCCAAACCCTCCCAACCCTCCCCTACCCTCCCCGGACCTTCCCAGAGCTGAATACAGGCTTAATTAAAATTTTAAAAAAATCTTAAAACATGTATAAACCATAAACAAATCTAAATACATTGATTAAACAAATTATAAAATAATTAACAACAATATATAAAGAAAACAAGAAGAAAGAAAGAAAAGAAACAGAAAGAGAAAAGATAAAATGAAAAAAGAAAATAAAAAATTAAAAAAATATCTATAAAATATCTTAAACTTTAAATATAAATTATTCAAAAACTAAATGATATTTTTTTATATCCAACTTATATTGTATGAAATCTATCCATCTTTTCCATACCAGGAGGTACTTCTCTTGCGATTGATCTTTCAAGAAAGCCGAAATCTTTGCCATTTCCGCCAAATAAGAAACTTTAAGAAACCATTCTTGCAACGTAGGCAAAGATTCCTTCTTCCAATATTGCCCTACCAACAACCTAGCCGCTGTAATTAAATTTAACATTAATATAGTCTCTTTGTTGTCACAATCCGAAACAATACCCAACAAAAACAGTTGTGGGGTAAATTTTATCCTTCTTTTAAAAATTCTTTGAATATTCCACCATATCTTAATCCAAAAAGCTTTTATATTTTTACATGACCACCAAATGTGATAATAGGTAGCATCCAAACACCCACATCTCCAACATTTAGGCTGCAAGTCAGGATACATACGAGACATTTTTTTGTGGATGAAAATTTATAAAAATTTTCCCTTAAATTTTGGGCTTGTGTAAATTTGACGTTCCTCACCCAAATAATCTCCCAAGTATCTAATAGGACCGGTTCCTCAAAATTTTGTGCCCATTTAACCATACATTCTTTAACTAATTCTGCTTCTGAATCCAATTCTACTAACACCCCATAAATTCTTTTAATATGAGTTCGTCTTTGATCTTTTATTTGTTTTAACAAATTCTCATCTTTTCTAAGCAAACCCACATTGCGATCTATCTTCCACCTCTCCACTATTTGTCTATACTGAAACCATGAATAAATAATGTTTTCTTGTATTAAATCCTCCAAAGATTTTAATTGCCAATTTTTACCATCCCATCTAAGTAGTTGTGCATAAGAAGCACTATCCATCTTGACTCCTCTCCTTATCCCTTCTATCGCATGCCATGGTATAGCCCATAATGGAATTTTAAAATCACTTCTATAATATTTCTTCCAAACCCAAAGTAGAGAAGTCCTTATAATATGGGATTTAAAAACCCTATCAACCTTTTTATTAAAAATTAAATAGGCATGCCATCCAAAAAGTAAATCCCAACCCTCCAAGAGGAGTACTTCTAACCCAATCACTTATTAATGTTAAAACCGCAGCGTCATAATACAATTTCAAATTCAGTACCTTGAGTCCGCCTCTCTCACGAATGTCTTGTATAATTTTAAGTTTTACTCTTGGTTTTTTCCCTGCCCAGATAAATCTATTGATACCTTTCTGCCATTCATTTAAACTAACCTCATTCTTTAAAATGGGTATCATTTGAAATAAAAAAAGAAACTTTGGCAGAACATTCATTTTAATCGCTGCAATTCTCCCCAAAAGAAATAATTGCAGCTTTTCCCAATTTTCCAAATCTTTTTGTATTTGGACCCACAGCCTTTCATAATTATTTTTATACAATTTTGCATTAGAAACAGATAAGATAACCCCCAGATATTTTACCTTATTAACAACCTCAAAATCTGTCAGCCTAACCAAAGTCTCCTTCTCCAAATTGGTCATGTTTTTAGGCAATATTTTAGTCTTATTGTTGTTAATTTTGAAACCCGAAACCTGTCCATACTGATGTATCAATTGTAATAACTCTATTACAGAATAAGTTGGTTGAGATAAAGTAACAACCAAGTCATCTGCAAAAGCCCTTAATTTATATTCTTTTTTATTAACCTCTATTCCTTTTATTTGCTGTGATTCTCGTATTTTAATCAACAAAATTTCCAAAGTTAAAACAAACAGCAGTGGTGACAATGGACAACCCTGTCTAGTCCCCTTCTCAATTGAAAACACCTCTGACAAACCCCCATTAACTATAAGCTGTGCCGTTTGCTTTTGGTAAATGACACGAAGAGCTTGTAAAAATTTTTCTCCAAAGTTCATTTTCTCAATTAATCTTAACATAAATTGCCAATTCAGCTGATCAAAAGCTTTTTCAGCATCTAAAAATATCAATCCTGCAGAAACTTGATTGTTTTTGTCTAAATATTCTAATAGGTTAATAATTTGTCTAACATTATTCTTCACATACCTTCCAGTTATAAAACCCGTTTGATCCATATGTATTACATGATGCAAAACCCTCATAAGTCTATTAGCTAAAATTTTTGAAAAAATCTTATAATCTACATTTAAGAGAGATATAGGTCTATAATTCTTTGGTAGAGTGAGATCTTGGTCTTCTTTTGGAATCAAAGATATAAAAGCTCTACCCCATGACAAGGGGGTCTCTGAACCCTGTAATATATTGTTAAAAAGCTCCCTTAAAGGTTGGATCAACTCTTGTACCAAAGTTTTATAATAAATAGATGTCAATCCATCGGTACCCGGTGCTTTACCTAATTTTAATTCTTTAATTACTATCTCAATTTCCTCACTAGTAATCAAACCATTAATTTCTTTTTTCTGATCTTCTGTTAATTTAGGGAAGTTAGCATCCTTTAAATAAGTATCTATATCTGAAACCTGTGGTTTAGCACTCATATATAGTTTTTGATAATAGTCTAAAAAAGATTTCTTAATCAACTCCTTCTGATATACCAATTTACCATTATAATTTATTTTATCTATAATTCTCTGTCTCTGCTTCTTTCTCAATTGATAAGCCAACCATCTCCCTGGTTTATTGGCATTACAAAATGTATTTTGTTTCATATACAATAAATTAGTTGCAGTTTGATCAGCCATCAACATATTAAATTGTGATTTAAGCAGTTTTATAGATTCCTTAGTCTTCTCATCTGTGGAGTTTAAAATCAAAGCTTTTTCTTTTAATTTAATCTCATCTTCCAACTCCTTACGTTTCTGCACCTGCTTCTGTCTATAAACCTTATTCATTTGTATCAAAATCCCACGCATGTAAGCTTTACCTGCATCCCAGACCATTGACATTGAAGTTCCCTTATACATATTTAAAACAAAATAATCCTTTAAGTGCTCCTTTAATTTTTGAACATTCTTTTCTTGTCTAAATAAATTTTCATTCATCCTCCAAGATCTCCTCTCCTCTTTTTCATTAACCAATTCCATCCAAACTGGACTATGATCCGTCAATGTCCTAGGAAAAATCTTGATATTCTTTACCCTAAAATATAGATCCGTTGTAATAAAAAAAGTCAATTCTTGAGAAAGATTGATGTCTATCCGAAAAAAAGGTAAAGTCTCTCTCCTCCAAATTATGTTCACGCCAATAATCTCTCAGCTCCCAATCCTCTTTCAAATCAAAAAAAGCTTTAGGTAATTTAGCCTGTTTAAAAGAAATAGAAGGTCCTTTTTTGTCTCTTTGTGTATCTAAAACACCATTCCAATCTCCCATTAATATAACAGATCTATAATCCAACAAAATTAATTTTTGGTGTAACAATCTATAAAATTGTTCCTGTTGTTGATTTGGTGCATACAGTCCCACTATAAGTACTTTCTTACCATACAAACCCACTTCAATCATAACATATCTCCCTTAAGAATCAGATTCTACTAAACAGGCTGATAAATTTTGCTTAACATAAATAACTACTCCCCCTTTTTTCCCAGGAGCAAAAGATACAAAATGGGATCCCAATCGAGCATTAACTAAATATTTTTGATCCTTAGAAGTAATATGTGTTTCCTGCAAACAAATAATATCATTGTTATGTTGCTTTAAATAATGAAATATTTTCTTTCTCTTTTGAGGGGAATTAAGGCCATTAGCATTCCATGTCAGGAGCTTTACCATCTCCCTTGACCAAAAGCCTGGAGAAGACTGCTTGCAGATCTGCCATTGAAGAATGTACTGCAGAACTCTTAGGTCTTGCTCCTCCCACAGACTCCAAAACAGATTCTTGTGAAGCTTCTTTAGCATCTTTCTTCTGTTGTTCCTTTTCCTTACGTCTATGGGCTGCCCGGGTCATTCTTTGCTCTTTCATCTCTGCTTGTTGCAACCACCCAGCCTGTAATTTTCCAACACCCATCAATGCTTCTTCAGACTGCTGTTCTGCCTCCTTGCCATCCAAAACTTTCTGCATCGTAGGTGGTGGTGAGTGTGCTCCCAGGACCGACTTGTAAAACTCCTTTGCTTTAGAAACAGTATTGAGTCTATAACGTGTCCCCGCAAAACTCACCACGATACCAATCGGAATCTCCCATCTAAATGGCATCAGTCTTTTTTTAAGTTCATCGGCTAAGAAGGCAAACTCTTTTCTTTTTCTTAAAATTTTAGATGGAATCTCCTTTAAAATAATAATATCTTGAGCAGCAATCTGGAACCTCTTGTTGTAAAAAACCTGTATAATTTCATTACGCAGAGATCTCTTCCCAAAATAAATTACCACATCTCTTGGCAAATTTCTTTGCTTAGCAACCCAAGAATTAACTCTAAATATTTTTTCAATTTCTCTAAATATTTCCTCCTTCTCTTTATTCAAAATAACAGCAAGATCATTTGCCATAATCTCTTTCAAATCTTGTTGCATGTCTTCTTTCAGCCCCCTGACTCTTAAAGCGAATTCCATTTCTCTATATTGAGACATAACAATATCATCTTGTGAAATTTCCATCTTTTTTTCCATACCTTCAAATTTATCTTCCAGTGCCTCCACCTTATCTGCCACTTCTTCCACTCTAGAGTCCAACTTCTCAACCACTGAAGCAAGTCCTGATAAAGCCATAACTATATCTTGCCTCAAAATAATATTATTCTCCACCAAAAGCTCTTTCATTTCCCCTCTAATTTGAGATATAGCATTTCCCATTATGTCTTGTATATCTTTTACCATTACTGCTGGCAAAGGGGGAGAGGGTGGTGGTGTTGCTTTAGGTTGTTGTGCTAGTAAGATCGCAGGAGAAGAAGCCACCTTAGGTACAGTAGATGTTACTTGCCTCTTTGAAGCCATTTTCAAAAAAACAAAGTTTTGTTTCTTCTTTCCTCCTTCTCAAAAAAAAATACAAGAAAAAAACCCTTTTTTTAAAAAAAAAGTTTTAGTAAAAGAGTTTAACAAAAAAAAACAAAAAAAAGAAAGAAAAAAGAAATCTTTCTGAAACACAGATCCACCTTAAAGAAAAGTTTAAAAAAAGAAAAAGAAACAATCTAATCCATTCATTCCATTCCACTCACTTTGAAAACTTTCCAATCGCCATTTTACTTTCACTCTCAATGAAAGAAAAGAGAGAAAAAAGGGAAAATAAAAATCACTCTTTAAAACTAAAAATCCAGATAAAATCAAAAAAAGAATCCTTTATCCAGCTCTGTCCGCTTTTAAAATAGCTCACCAGATCTCTCTAAGCATGGAGGTGGGAGCGGCGCCTTGCTTTGTCCTTAGAGACAAAAACAGCTGAGAAGTGGAGGCAGCCTGAACTCCGTGGGAACTCTCTTTACATCCCCCAAAAAAACTTCAAAGGGGTTTTCAGAGGTTCTACCACTATTCAGGTGATACTCCCCTCCCCCCCTTTGCCTGGGAAGGAGGTTTTGAACAGCGGGACAGCTGATAACTGCTATTCTCTGCTGTTCTTACGCTTTCTCAGGAGGACGGCTACAAAGTAGCCACCATCACCAGCCAGCTGATTCACCGGAAGCCCCAAATAAATTTATTAATACCCTTCTGCTACTCATCCAAATTAGCATCCTTCTTTAAAATGGGTATCATCTGAAACAAAAAAAGAAACTTTGGTAGAACATTCATCTTCACTACTGAAATTCTCCCCAATAACGATAGTTGTAGCTTTTGCCAATCATTTAAATCTTTTTGAACTTTAACCCATAAGCATTCATAATTATTCTTATACAATTTTCCATTAGATGTTGTAATATAAACTCCTAAATACTTAACCTTATTAACTATTTCATAACCAGTTGTTTCAGCTATAAAATCTTTTCCCTTCCTAGACATATTTTTCAATAATATTTTAGTTTTATTCTTATTTACCTTAAAACCAGAGACCTGTCCATACTGTGCTAAAATTTCAACCAAATCTTTGACCGAATCTGTTGGATGGGATAATGTCACAACCAAATCATCAGCAAAAGCTCTCAGCCTATAATCAATCTTACTTATTTTTATTCCTTTTAATCTAAGGGGGATAGAGGACAACCCTGTCTTGTACCTTTTCCTATTTTAAATACGTCTGTTAATCCCCCATTAACTATAATTTGTGCCGATTGTTGTTGATAAATGGCCTTGAGAGCAGACAAGAATTTATCTCCAAAATTCATTTCCTCTACAACTTTCAGTAGAAAATTCCAATCTAATTGATCAAAAGCTTTCTCAGCATCTATAAATATTAAAGCAGCAGGGATTTGGTTGTTCTTATCCAAATACTCTATTAAATTAACAATTTGTCTTACATTGTTTTTCATATATCTCCCCATTATAAATCCAGATTGGTCAGTATGAATCAATTATTTCAAAACCTGCATTAATCTATTTGCCAGTATCTTTGCAAAAATCTTATAATCTGTATTTAAAAGAGATATAGGCCTATAATTTCTAGGTTGGGACAGATCCTGGTCATCCTTTGGAATTAATGATATGAAGGCCGTTCTCCAAGATGGAGGTAATTCTGCTCCAGATAAAATATCATTAAAAAGTACCTTTAATGGTTCTATCATTTCTTCAGATAACATCTTGTAATAAATCGCTGTTAACCCATCAGTACCTGGAGTCTTATCAACCTTCAATTGTTTAATTGCAAAAATAATCTCTTCAGAAGTAATTAAACCATTAATCCCATCACATTGATCACTCGTAAGTCTAGGAAAATGTGCTCCCTGTAAATATTTTTCTATATCTGAAGTTTGTATACTTTCACTAGCATATAATTTAGAATAAAAATCTAAAAAAGACTTTTTAATCAAATTTTGTTGGTAGACTTCTTTACCTTTATAAATTATTTTATCTATAATCCTCAATTTCTGTTTCTTACATAATTGATAAGCCAACCATCTACCAGGTTTATTTGCATTACGAAATTTATTATGTCTCACATACCTCAAATTAGTTGCCATTTGATCTGCTAATAACATATTAAATTGCTCCTTCAGCAAAGTAATAGAAACTTTTAACTTATTTTCCATTGCATATAAACCAACAAGAAGAGTTCTCTTATCATTTATTAGTAAATCAATAATAACATATCTTCCTTGTAAGTCAAAATCAATTAACTTCGGTGAAAGCTCCTTTCTCACATAGATAACTACTCCTTTTTTCTGCAAAGCAGGAGCTATAAAATGTATCCCCAGCTGGGGATTAAACAAATATTTTTGATCTTTAGAAATAATATGAGTTTCTGTAAACAAATAATATCATTTCTATGTTGTTTCAAATAATGAAAGATTTTCTTTCTCTTCTGTGGTGAGTTAAACCCATTAACATTCCAAGTTAGAAGCTTTGCCATCCTTGGCAGGATGAAGTCTTTGGAACAAAGCCTCTAGATTTACAGTCGATGATCTCTTTGGCCTTGCTCCTCCCACCGGCTCTGAAATAGACTGTGGTAAACTTCCATCATCTGCCTTTTGTTGTTGTTGCTGTTGTTGTTGTTGTCTTTCTCTACGTTTATAAGCAGCACGTGTAATTCTCTGTTCCCTTGGGTCTTCCGTTATTTGCAAATTCTGTTGCATAACTTCAACCAACAATTCTTCTCCCAAAGATGCCATTGAACCTACAGACAACTGTGCTTCTGCCTTGCTCTCATCTTTCTTTGATCTTGGAGATGGTGGTGGACTTGCTTTTAAAATAGTAACATAAAAATCTCTTGCTTTTGAAACTGTATTAAGACAGTATCGTGTACCAGCGTAAGTCACCACTATCCCCACAGGTATATCCCATCTAAATTGAATTTGTCGCTTCTTAAGTTCTTCAGCCAAAAAAGCAAAGTCTTTTCTTTTTCTAAGAATTTTAGAAGGTATTTCCTTTAAAACTATCACATCCTGAGCTGCAATCTGAAATCTTTGTTTATAGAAGGCCTGTATAATTTCACTACGAAGTGATTTTCTCGCATAATAGACCACCACATCTCTTGGTAATTTCCTCTGTTTTGCAACCCACGAATTAACTCTAAAAATCTTTTCTATATCTTTCAACATTTCTTCGGGATCAATTTCCAAAATAGAGGCCAGTTCTGCTGCAATTTCTTCTCTCAAATTCTCCTTAATGTTTTCCTTCAGGCCCCTTATTATGTTTTCCTTCAGGCCCCGTTGCTTGGGTTTTTGATTGGGAACTTTCCCAACAATTACATCTGACTTTCAAAGTTAATAATTGTAAATAATTCTGCAACATCCATTGTTGAATAATTCTCCTTGACAACACAACATTCTTCTTGCCAAGAAAGTCCAGTCCATCTTTCATCATATCCATTACCTCAGAATTTCTTATATTCCAATTCTTTTCAATCTTTTCTGGCAATTCTATAATTTTCAAACCAAACACTTTCTTTTTCACACATAGCAACAGATTCTAATTCCTCAGATTGAAAATCGGGTTCAGCTATTATTTCCTCTCTTTGGATATCATCTTGACTTTGCCAAACTGTTACTAACTCATCAATTTTTTTGTTTATATTTTCAGATAAAGCCTGTAATTTGGAGAACATTCTTTTTCAGTTGCCTCCCAAACTATTTTGTCTCCTTTTAGAGGCATGAGAAATACTTTTATTCTCAAGGACAGGAGAAGCAAATAAATCATAACAGCTTCCACAGGGAAAGGGTCTCCTCCCCCCCCTTAAAGAAAGGGAAATTTTCCCATCAAAATTTAAGAGATAAATATCACTATTTTTAAAAAGAAGAAAAAGAAAAATGCTAGAAGGAACAAAATGTATAGTATCATTCTGTGTAAATGTAAGTCCCACCACAACTTCTTTATGGTTAAAAACAAATAGTTTAAAAATTGATAATAAGCAATGAAAGAACAGGAAAAAAAGCTTGTAAAAGTCCAACAAGGAGTTATAAAATAGGTCAGAAGTCAACTAGTCATAAATCAAGAGGTTGTGAAGCTTCAAAAATTGCAATTAAACCCAGGCATACTTAAGAAAAATAGCAACTGAAGGGAAAATGTGGGAAGAGACCAGACCTTCCAATCACACCTTACCAAGAATTGAAGATATCCAGACTCCCTGTTCTCCATCGGTGCACAATTGTCCTAAGTTCTTCTTGGGTCCTTCCTAGTCTCACGTTGAAAGAATAGAGGGCAAAGCTACCAAAAAAAAAACAGCTGTGGTGTCAAAATCAGCTGTTCATTGGTGGGAGAAAAGGATTTTCATCTATTAAGCATGCCACCATGGGGGAGGGGCCTGATCAACAAATGATTTGTTAGAAAAGAAGGATATTGGGTCCATCTAACCTATATCTCAAATCTCCCATTCTGAAGAATAGTAAAAGCAATAGCCATAGCACTTAGACTTATATACCGCTTCACAGTCCTTTACAGCCTTCTCTAAGCTGTTTACAGAGTCAACATATTGCCCCCAACAATCTGGGTCCTCATTTTACCGACCTAAGAAGGATGGAAGGCTGAGTCAACCTTGAGCCGGAGAGACTCGAACTACTGAACTGCTGGTAGCTGGCAATCAGCAGAAGTAGCCTGCAGTACTGCATTCTAATCACTGCACCACCACGGCTCTTGATGGACCATGAAAAGGAATAGATCATTAAAAAAACAACCATGTTTTCCCACTGTCTACCACGTTTGTGGAAGGTGGTTTATATCAATGATGGCAAACCTTTTAGAGACCAGGTGCTCAAAAACTGGCCCCTCCCTCTGCTCCACCCCCTGCCCCACCCCCACCCCACCTGCCCGCAGGGCCACTCACCGCCTCCAGGGCCAGCTGCAGATCGCCCAGGCAACCCAGCAGCACTATGGTGGCCACGCCCTCTGCCCATGCCCCACAGCATCAACTGTGTGTGATAGGGTGTGAGGGCAGAGTTTTGTCTACAAAAAATCCTAGAATGAACTTTTATTTTAGCTATCCTAGCAATTCTTTCATAGCTATTACCATTGGATATAGTGGGAAAGCTCCAATCCAGGAGATGTAGGAGTGAGACAAAAGGTGTCCCTTCTGTTGTGTATCACCCTTTCCTTTTAGTGTCAAGGAGTCTGGCTGCAACATGATTTGGGACATCTTTCAGTCTTCAGCAATCCAAAATGGAACCGCCTTTTTCATGAATTTGTGATGTGCCATTTAAAGGTAAGTAAGGTATATCATTCTTAGAATATTCCACAGAATTGAAGGGGAGAAATAGGGAATATTGCAAATACACCTGAAAAGGTTTCATCAGTAAGTATCAAATGTGTTGTTTTGTTTATAACAAAGGTGTCAAATGGGATTCCCATTTTCCCATTCCCACTCAAAGAACATATAAAGCTCTCTTACATTAAATCAATAAGGAATAATATTACTTATTAAAATTAATACAATTTTAGATAAAGTTCCATCAAACAAAAATCCTCAATCACCTTGCAGTTATGATAATCTATGTCCTGTTTTAAGCTTTACTAATTACAATTAGTAAATTGTACTAATTCCAGTTATATTTCAATAAACATCTAATTGGGATTTCAGGTATCCTTAATATTAGATCACTCATTAAGACTAATTGTTTCCCTATCACATGTAGCTCTTACAACATATTTTTCATATTTAAAATAACAATATAAGTCCAACAAATACAGTTCTATTTTTAAAAATATATTCTATAATTTCATCAATCTACATCTATAAAAAATCTTTTTAAGCCCTTTTATGAAGTTTACACCTTCAAATACTTATCAAGTATAATGTCAAGAAATTCCCTGCCTTCATTCATTATTAAATCAGACAGAAATTCTCTCTCTATTTCAAAATAATTATCATATTTAAAATAATAATGTAATTCCAAAATATACATATCTATTTTAAAAAACATGTTCTATCATTTCATCACTCTACGTCTATAAAATCTTTTTAACCCTTAAACAAGTTTACTCCCTAATAATTATCAACTATAATAACAGTCAATTCTCATCCTTCTTTCGTTATTAAATCAGACAAAATCTCTAAAGCCTTTTTAACCCATCAAGCAGCGTTTTATCTCACATTTAAACCTGACTCTAGCTTTATTTCTATGCCCATAATAAAACTTTTCGATTATCAAACCTCAAACTTTGATTACAAAAATTTCTAACCAATTCAAACTGAGCAAAATTTTCTTCTCCTTCTGCCAATATCATCCAAATATTGTATTGACTTTTATTCCATGTTATAATTATGAATAAGTTATCCGCTTTGTTCTATTTTCCAGAAAGTTGTATCTGAGTGTCAATCTTTGTTATTTTTGATATTTGAACTGAGTCAGTTACAGTTAGTTCTTGATCATCCAAGTTATCCATCCGTTGTAGGTAACGCTGTGTAGAATTGGTTGGCTCAGTGGTTACCACCTTTTCTCTTAATTCATTTTATGAATTCCAAGGGATTTTCAAATTTGTTTAATATAATAAATATGTATTTGTGTATTTTATCAAATGCTTTTCAGCATCTAATAATGAGATTACAAGTTGTTCTTTATTTTAAGTCCATTATATCTATAACTAATCCTATATTATCTCTTGTATGCCTAATTTTTATTAACTCTGCTTAATCAATTTTAATAAACTATTTGTAATCTATTTGCCAACACTGCTATTAAAATCTTTGTATCAACATTAGCAATGAAATCAGATGAGAATTAACATACCAGCTGTTATCTTCATCTGCTTTTGGTACAACTGTAAGATAAGCCTGATTAAATCCCGGTGATAAAATTCCCTGATCAATAAGCCTGATTAAATGCCAGTGATAAATAAGGAAGGAAAATACTGGACACAAATCTAACAGGGACACAAATCTACAGGTGAGTCAAAGAATAATAATGATAAAATGGTGTGGAGGCACGGAAGAGCAAGATTCATTAAAAACGAGACAAATAAACTTAGTCCTCGATTTTGTATTCTGTTTTTTCCCCCCAGAAAAATCTCTCTAAATACACAAATGGCAGAGCAGCACATCTTCCAGGGCTTTGATAGACAGGGTTTCAAAAGGTGACAAAACTCCTTTGCCACCTACTTAAAGTTAATATCAGAGAACTCAGTACAGTACTCAAATTCCCCCAGCTTTGTCCATATATGCAACAAATGCTTGAGATTCTTCAAAGCTGGAAAGCGCATTTAATCTTCAAACTGTTTTTGAACCTATCCAAGATAATTCAGAGTCAGGTGATTCAAACCTTCAAACCTATTTGAAAATCTGATTCAAAGGTTCAGTGGAATGTCCTCTATAATATATTGCCTCTTCAAAGCAGAATACTGCTGTAGTAAATAGTCAAGTAATCTTTTAAAAGTGCCTAAATGCTTTCTTTCACTCTTCCTCTACAGGGACTTTCAGCTCATTGGTGGTCTTTGTACCATTCCCAGCATCATGCTAAACCCAACTGTTTCGAGAAGGACCCAGATGTTTCTATTCATCCCGTTTTTTTTTCATTAGGGGAACCTCTTTCTTTGGAGGTAAGAAGCAACAGATTTTACTGAACCCTGGCCTTTCAGATCAGAACAGATTGTACTGTTTAGAGTTGAACACAGTATACTTCTTCTGGATAAGGTAGCCACAACAAAAGTGAATTTCCATACACCTTTTAAGACTGAGAGAAAGTGACTGGTCAAGGTCACCCAGTTGGCTTTGCCCAGGGAGAGACTAGAACTCAAATCTTGCAGTTTCTAGCCTGATAGCTTAACTGATACACCAGACTAATTCTCCTGTTATAGCTCATAGCTATAGATAAATATTATGAATTGGACTACTGGGTAATTATCTCAATGGATTGACTTTATAAATGTATACAAAAGGATTCTGAGGAAAGCAGCAAGCGTTTATGGCCATGAGTGCAATCCTAAGAAGGCGTGTTAGGGAAGCAAAGTAACAGATTGTCTCCTTGTCCAAAACCCTAGCAGCTCAAGTAGGATAGAACATGGAGGGTGCTATGGAGCTAAAGCATCTATTTGTTTATTCCCATTTTCTCCTTCTCTGGTTAATGTTATAAATTGGGCTGACTATTGTGTGAATTATCTCAGTGGATTGTTTCAGATTTGATAAGCATATTCTGCCTTGGCTCTTTTTTAAAATAGCCGTAGCAATAGCACTTAGACTTATATACTGTGTCACAGTGCTTCACAACCCTCTCTAAGCAGTTTTCAGAGTCAGCATATTGCCCCCAACAATCTGGGTCCTCATTTTACTGACCTCGGAAGGATGGAAGGCTGAGTCAATCCTGAGCCAGTGAGAATCAAATTGCCAGCAGCCAGCAGTCACCAGAAGTAGCCTGCAGTACTACACTTTAACCACTGCACTACCATGGCTCTAAAACAAAGAAAATATAGAATTACTTATGCTTCACAGGCAGAAATAGAAATTGTATTATTATTATTATTTTATCTCTGAGGATAAAAATCTCAAAATGAAGAAGCTGCCTCTTTAGCTAAGATTCTGGATTCCCTTTTTGTTGTTAATTCACCCCTACTATCAGCACATTAATTGTGCCAGCGATAGGATAATGTGGCTGAAGAGCTGATATTGGGACAATAGAGCACTTTGAACTCAGAAGATCCTGGTCCATCAGTAATGCTTTCTTTTGGGGCCTTCTACTAATGGGAAAACACTCAGAGCCTTCTCTGTGGGCACACATGCCGTTGCCCCAGCAGAGTTTGCCAGAGTAGCGAGCACATGGCATTTGGAAGCGACAGGGCAGGAAGTGAGCGAGCAAGTGGCATTGTGCCACCGGGGATGGCATGCTCATCCAGTCTTCCATGACCACTGCAGCCATGCCTACCCAGTGGGCCATGCCCCCCACCCCCACTGAGGGCACCATAATGCTGATGCAGCCCTGGCATTTTGCAATAAATAAGTGGATTTTGGATTGCAGTTTGGGCAATTGGTCTCTAAAACTTCTCCATCACTGATCTAGTGTTTCTGCTACCAGGACCTCTTCCAGTCCTGGCTAAAAAATCTAAGGTTAAGAATGCTCTTTCCGGGCTTCTGGTTCCAGGTCACGGCACTTCTAGTTGCACGAAGAGACTCGTCTCCTCATCAGCTAGTCTCCCTTCGCCAGTAGACCCTTATGCGGGTCGAAAGTCACCCTGGAGGGTGCGACTTCTGTCGAAGAGGTTTCGCTCGGCTGTGGAGGAGCAGCAGCTCCTCCAGCTGTCTGGGCCAACTCTGAGGACTGACAGAGAAGAAGATTGGCCAGTAAAATGGCCAATCACCTAGCCGCTACAAACCACAAGTCAAAGAACATCTAAGCTTGAAAACCCACTGTGGTGAATCCAGGTGAGACTTTTTTTTTGCTCCTCTTTTTATTCTATTTTGCTTTTTTTTTTTTTTTTTTGCCTGTAAGAGCCCTGATGGAATTATTTCCCTGGCTTGGAAAAGCAGCTTCTACATGTTTGGGAAGAAAGGCATTGAAAAAAAGAACAGAACAAATTTTTAAAGACTACATTTTATATATATATATATATGTTTTGGGGTACTGAAATTTTTTTTTCCTAAGAACTATACTATCAGCTTATGCTGTTGTTCTTTTTTTCCTCAGCGGTATTATTATCTTATATTGGAAGAGTATTTCTTTCTCCACTTTTTCCTTAAAAAATAGAAAAAAGGAAAAAAATGACTTTTGAAAAAGATTTCTTAGCTTACTGAGGACATCTACTAGTCAAAAGTTAATATGGTAATTGTTGACTATTTGGAGATGAGATAGTTTTGGCCTTCAAACTGTTTTTTAAGAGAAAGATAACTTGATCCAGCTGAACAATTTTTAAAATGGAGCCACATTCATATTTAAATTGTAAACTTATTCTGGAAAAGATCTATGAGGCTAAAGAAGAAATATGTGCTACAATGAAAGAGTTTACTACAGAATTAAGAGCCAGAATCTCTTCTTTAAACTTCAAAATTGACTCTCAGACTACATCTGACTATTCTATAAAACAGATTACACAAGAAGAGGACTTAACTGAGAATAAAGAGAAATCAATTTTGCCTTATAAGCAGTTCACTTATGGTTTTGAGGACCAGAAAAAGCAAAGACTGAGATCTGAAATGTTAAAGCAACGAAACTTTATGGTTAAGAGAAACAGAGGCCAATGCAGAGGCCAAGATGGTTTTCATTGATCCAAATGATATTACAAGCAATAAAGAGAGACTTATCAGCTGGAAGGGAAGCTCTGTTATGGAAACCTACCTGGCAGAAGAAGAAGGCCAGAATAAGACTGAAAAGAAGTGAAATTTAAAATTTCATGTAATGGATTAAAGGCAATCTAGAACTATGGATTGATTTAAGGACTAAGATTATGAGCTAGATATAAGAGAAACGGGCAACTAATAGAAGATATATATTAAATTGACTAAGAATGTACTTTTTGGATTGATAGGTTTATTTATATGAAAATTATTATTTCTAATAAGATGATTTGTTTGTTTGATGCCCAATGGATTGAAATGATTTAAGGTTTGATATTATCTTGTCAGCTTAAAGAGATTGATTGATGGATTAGATATGCATAGGATAGATCAATATTTTATCTTAAAAAGGAGATATTTTTAGGTAATGGATTAAAGGTAATCTAGAATTATGGATGGATTTAAGGACTACGATTGTGAGTTAGAAGTAAGAGAAAAAGGGTGATTAATGGAATATATATATATATTAAATTGATTAAGAATGTGGTTTTTTTAGAATGATAGGTTTACTTGTAAGAAAATTATTATGTAATGTTGAGTTAATCTAATAAGATGATTTGTTTGTTTGATAACATGGATGTTATTAGTTATGACAATTAATTGGATGAAATTTGAATTCTGTCTAATGGATTGAAATGATTTAAGGTCTGATTTTATTCTGTCAGCTTAAAGAGATTGATTGATGGATGGATTAGATACGTATAGGATAGATTAATATTTTATTTTAAATAAGGGATATTAGCGGAAGAAGAAATAAATAAGATTTATGATAAAATTAAGGAACTAGAACATATTTAGAAGGGATACCTGAATTGATAATGTTTGTATTTAAAGTTAATGGTAGTGTAAATTTATAAAGCCTTAAAAACAGGTCTAGGCTGAATAAATTTAAGCTAGAATTGGACTATTTTAAATAAATTGTGTTACTTAAGGGAAAAAGAGAGGGAATACTTGATTCAATCAATTATGCATATATGTATGTATATATATTTTGTCTTTGGATGTTTGATTACCCCAACACCATGGTGTGTCTTGAGCACTTTGTGTTAAAAATCAAAAAACCAATAAAATTTGTTTTGTTTTTTTTAAAAAAAGAATGCTCTTTCCGTATTTATACTGTAGGATTTAGTTCAAAAGCTACCTCACTCTGCCATGTGTTTCTGCTCCTGGAAACTTTGAAAATAAAGACTGCAATCTACTCTAACTACCACAATTACAGTCTATTATTTTTTTTTTTATTGAAAGTTTTATAAATTTTACAAAAAGACAAAAACAATACAAAACAAAAGACAACATATTAATTTTTTATTTTTATTTCTTAATTTTTAATTAAGCCTATATTCTGCTCTGGGAAGCTCAGGGGGGGGAAGGGAGGGTTTTTGTGAGGGGTGGGGGATGGGGTTTTTTTTTTTTTATATATATGTAATGTTTAGTTTCTTTTTGTAATTACAGTCTATTATTGTGACAGTTGTGTGCATCTCACTTTTCTTCCCTTTTTCTTGCCTGAGTATTTATTTCACAGAGCAACTGAAAAAGACATTATAAAAATGGAGCCTTAAAATATAATTATCTAAAACTGGCAAAGTCTTTGGGAAAGATATTTTAAAATAACAAAAGTGGTAGTGTACAAAGAAAATTTATATAAAATGTTTTATAGATGGCATTTAACACCACTAGGTTAACAAAGATGTTTAAAAATATATCAAGCAATTGTTGGAAATGTAAACAAAAAACAGGCACTTATTACCATCTTTGGTGGACATGATCTAAAGCTAAAAGATTCTGATTAAGAATACATACATGGTTAGAGAAAATGATTAAAAAATCATATAGATTTTAAGCCAGAATTATTTTTGTTAGACATAACTGTAGGAAATTATCAGAAAGAGTGTATATATTTAATTTTACGTATATTAACTGCAGCAAGAATTATATTCACTCAACATTGGAAAAATGAAGATTTACCAATGGAGGAAAAATTAATTAAAAAAAAAATTAGAGTGTGTAGAAATGGATAGATTGACATTGAAAATGAAAGAGAAAGAAGATTCAGTTTATTTTATCAGTTACCTTTTATCATTGACCAGAAAAATGAGGTAGAGAGAAAGGAACTTAATATGTATTAGTAAGTTAAATGTTGGAACCCTGACGATATGTTGCTAATAAAATATTAAGCACTTTGATTATAAAAATCACATGAGGAGGAGGGTGGGATCAAGGAAATAACGATCAGCAACACGGAAACTATGATCAGAGTGCAAGTGGATTGGCTGGGACCTGTAACGAGGTCCAGGAGCCGGGCGCAAAGAACACCATATCCATAAATAGCCTCCCCATCGACTGGAAGCTACCCTGAGAATGCTGGCAGCTGCCAGTGAAAGCTTGGTTTTTAATTTATTAAAACTTTTTACAGTTTTATAATTTCCTGGTGTTCTTGCATTTTTGCTAGTTAAACATATATATATATATATATATATATATATATATATATATATATATATATATATATATATATATATATATATACACACACACACACACACAAAAGTATAATTGTCTAGTGAAGGATATTTGTTTTTTCATGACTTACTTTCTTTCTTTTACAGTTGGGTTTGCAGAAAAAGAAATACATGCCTTATAACTATCAGCACAAATATTTTTTCTTCAGTGAGTATCTGATTTTTTCCCCTACTTCTAACTAAGTGTAAATGAAGTTTTTTGTGTAAAAAAACAACTTTCACAAAAAAGTTGTGGATTATCTTTGGACTCTTATCTTTTCTACCATGAGCTAATGGACAGATTATATATGCATTCTACATAATGCCCAGCCCAGTGCAGATTAATAACAACTCTTATTACGTATTAGTGATAAGTGTCTATGGCGATTCTCAGTCATGCAGTTCCTGGTTGTCACAAAGGTGCTTTTTCAAGAGGCAACTGGACTTTCTTTTCGCTGAAGACATTTCGCTTCTCACCCAAGAAGCTTTTTCCATTCTGACTGAATGGTGGAGAATGGAAGAATTTATATTCCTTGCAGTCTTATTAGTAATAAGATAAAGAGGAGGAGGAGGGGAGAACAAGAGCAGTGACAGCAACTGCAGAACATTGCAGAGAATGAGGAGGAATTCTTTTCTTTCTCAGAGCAAACAGACACCCCTGTGCATTTAAGGTGGATGGAGGCATCTAAGTCCACGTCTTCAAAAGCAGGCTAGGCCTAAGCAGTGCAAAGAGAGCTGGAGGGGCTACCACACTTTCCCTTGCAGCTGCTCAATTATTTGGTGCTCTAAACTATAGGCAGGACTGAGGACCATCCATAATCAAATTAGAGTGGAAGAAAATTGCCATGGAAGAGAGATTGGAAAATAATGCAAAAGATGCTCCATCCTCTTGGCCAACAGTTGCTTTTCTTTTTGAAACTGCTTTATTCATAAGAGCATCAATGGTGCCTGCTGGATCCCACCTCTGGACCAACAGGTTCAGGACGCCATTCTCACAATGACCTACCAAGGAAACCCACTGGCCTCCCTTCAGACAGGCAGACTGCCATCCAGGCTAATAGCCATTGGTTTTCATGGCTTCCATGAATTGGTCCAACCCTTTTTTGTAGCCAACCAAGCTAGTGGCCACCACCGATAATTGCTTACAGCAGGTCAGAAGGGGCCTCTGACATATGGGGTTTTTTTTACCTGCCTCCAATTAAATTGACTTTTGAGTTTGAGTCTCAAGAACCACAAAAGCCCTGGACTCTGAACAAGTGGGGTTTTTTTCTTTAAAATATTTTCCTATAAGGGTTACGGAGATATTTTATTTTTGAAAGAAACCCAAGACATAAAAGTGAAATGTGAAACTTACAAGCTTATCTGTGTGTTTTTATTGCCTCTATTTTATATTTTATTCTATTGCTATTTCTATACTGTTACATTAATTACAGTTATTATAATGATTGCAATTATTATACTCTATTACCAGACTCGATAGTAATATTGTATAACAATGTTTTCTTCTTACAAACATTGTTCTCCCTTAATTCCTCTCTCTGGAATTTCTTCTCCTTTTTTTCTTCTCTGATTTTGGCCAGCAACTAGAGCACTTGCAACTTTTCTTATTGTGCCTCTATGCTTCTTTTCTTCTGACGATTCCCCCCCTTGAAGGAAAATCACCTTTTATTCAGCTGATTCCAATAGAAGAGAATATTTGTAGCTCAGGTTGGAACTGTGGGGTCCTTGATGCTCTCTGAGGTTGGTAGTTTTCTTGCAGACATTTCATTACCCAGCTAGGTAACATCATCAGTGCTAGAAGGTAGTGGGGTTTGCTCTCTTTATATATACTAATAGTGGCTTGCCCTGTCTCTTGCTTTAGGTTTTATATTTTTGTAAATTGCCCAGAGCTGTGTTTTACAAGATGGACAGCTGTGCCCTTTATAAATGAATACATAAACTTAAAAGCAGGTCTCACTAGATTTACCAGGGCTTTCTTCTAAATAAACCTGAGTAGATTAAGATAGTATTGTCCACTTATCACCAGGAATAACAAGAGATTCTTTTCATTCATTCAAGTGTATTTTAGTCAATTGGTTCTAATGGAATCAACACAATTTGAATGGCACAATTCAGGCAGTGTCTGCCATGTACACGTTTTGGGGTTTGGTTTATGATGAGATTCCCAAGTACAATGATAATGTTTCCAAAATGTTAAATACAAAACATTTGAGGAGTGTGGTTGGTACTTCCTGTTTCTATATATCTCCTCTGTGTTTAAAAAGAACAATTAATGGCTATATGCATCTTGTTTCCTCTACAGCATTGCCACTGCTTTTAATACCAACTTACCAAGTTTACTCATTGTACTTTATACTCCAGCGTAAACTATGGAGGGTGAGTATACAAATAATCCATACCAAATATTAAAATACTGAGATTCCCCCCTCTCCCATGGAAAGTATCTAGGTTTAGAATTTTATTTCCTTAAGAGGGAATTAAAAAGCTAAACCATTTTGGTTTAGGGGTTTAGTTGGTTGGGGGTGGATGCGGTTTGGGGGGAAATGGGTGGGCAATACCGAAAGTGGTGTGTATCAATTTGTTTTATTTTTTATCTGAAGTATTTTTAGGATTGTAATGTATTGTAAAATTGAAAATAAAAACTTTGAAAAAAAAAGCTAAACCATTTTAGGACCATATAAAAATTGGCATGGGGATATTCTTAATAGGAAAGTCAATGCCACCCAATTCTAAAGTACTTCCAGATGAACTATTGCTGGCTATTAAAAGCCATTTTATGAAGAAGACATTAAATTTTTGTCTTTCTAATAGAGGTGATGGAAAAAGAGACTTTTCCAGCCTTATTTAAAGTGGGGATCTGCCATGCACTATTGACAAGCACTCTAATTAAAAATGGCTGAAATTTTGTGGCATAACCAAAGCTAAAAAAAAATCTCTACATTTTCACCTGATCTCACATAAACATGTCAGTTACTGAAAATAACAAGGGTGGAGGTTCATTCTCCGAACTTGTGGGCTGGTTTCTGAACGTTTCATTACCAGGGTAGGTAACATCTTCAGCAGAGTTTAGGGATGGCATTGTTGATGTTCTTCTGCTTGTAAGGGTTTCAGGTGGTCAGTAGATCTTGTGATGGTGAGGTCATGTCAAGTGAGGGTCACATCGGGGTCTTGTGATAGGTCAGGTGTGGTCACAATTGAGAGTCTTGTGATGAGTCTTGTGATGGGGAGGTCACATCAGGTCAGAGTCATTGGGAGGTGAAATGCTAGTTGGGGAGGTTTCATGGGTTGGTTGAAGGTCAGTGCTGTTGCTGGTTGGTTGTGCGGTTGATCTGAATTCTCAGGTGTTCATAGGCTGGTTGTAGATTGATGTGTCTGTTGATGGAATTGTTTGTGGAGTGCCAGGCTTTGATAAACCCGTGATCGAGGTGGGTGGTAGCATGGACAATGATTCTTGTATTGCTCCAATCAAATTGGTGCTGTTTGGTGTCAATGTGGGTAGAGATTAGGGATTTGGGATCATGGCATTTGACTGCCAGCTGGTGTTCATGGAGCCTGGTTTTCAATTGACATGATGTTTGTCCCACATAGAATTGGTTGCAATTGTGACTTCCGGTTCCGGAATGCGGTGAAGCCGGTCGCACCTGGAAACTTCCCTCCAGGCCATCCGGAGTTTCCTTCGCCGGTAGACCCCCTAGGAGGTCAAAAGACGCCCTGGAGGGGCAAACACTGAGGAGGAGGCTGGCTGGTAGTTAGGGGAGGGCGGCAGCTTCCCCCAAGTCTCCAGCTTCTCCTTAGGGCTGATGGAGCACAGATCGGCCTGCCGATCACCCAGCTGAACGAGCCAAAAGTCACATCATCATCTAAGCGTTAAAGACCCACCGTGGATGATCCGGGTGAGACCCCTTTTGTTCCTCCCCATACCCCTGCTGTTTTTGCCTGTAGAAGCTGTTTGTGCTATTATTTCCCTGTCTGGAGAAAGCGGCTTTAGTAATCGTGGGAACAAACGCGTTTTACAAAAAGGACAGAAAAAATAAATAAATATTCATTTAAAGACTATATTCTATTCCTACTTACATTGTGCTGTAGAAAATACTGTTTTTTGTGCTTTTTGGAGTGGTATTATATCAGCAGAGTATTTCTTTTTCTAGTCTCCCTTTAAAGATAGAACAAAGGAAAAAAATGGCGTTTGAAGAAGTCTTTTTAGCTCACTGAGGACACCTACTGGTCAAAAGTTAATATTGGATTGTTGTTTATTTGGAGATGAGAGAGCTTTGGCCTTCAAACTGTTTTTCAAGAAAAAAGATAATTTGAGCTAGCTGTGTGATCTGTGGGGGTGGATAATGTTCAACTGTAACCTTCACTAAAAAGGAAAAAGATTCTTCTTCAACTATTGCTAAAATGGAGAAGCCTCAATCACATTTAAACTGTAAACGTATACTGGAAAAGATCTATGAGGCTAAAGAAGAAATATGTACTACAATAAAAGAGGCTACTACAGAACTAAGAGCCAGAATCTCTACTTTAAAACTTAAAACTGATTCCCAGATTACACTTGACTACTCTACAAAACAGATTATACAAGAAGAGGTTCTAACTGAGGATAAGAAGAATCTTATTTTGCCTTACAAGCAAGACCAGGAAAAGCAAAGACCGAACTTTGGACTTCTGAAGCAACGAAGCTTTATGGACAAGAGAAACAGAGGATTAAATCAGAGATCAAGATGGTCTGTATCGAATCAAGTGACACTACAAGCAACAAAAAGAGACCTATTATCTGGAAGGGAAGCCCTGTTATGGAAACTTACCTGGCAAAAGAAGAAAGCTAGAATAAGATTGAAAAATGAAATTTAAAATTTCTTAAATTGGATTAAAGGCAACCTAGAACTATGGACTGATCTAAGGACTGAGATTTTGAGTTTGAAGTAAAAAGATGTCTTAGAGTTGGAGTGAATCAATAATTAATTGAATGTTAATTAAATATTGAAATGATGTAAGGTTTGATATTAATTTGTTAATTTAAAGAGATTGATTAAGTGAAGGATTAGATATCTAGAGAATAGTTTGATAAATGCATACATTTAGATGTGTCTAAGATAGATTAATATTTTTGTTTTAAAATGAGATATCTTTCTATATAAGGGATTAAAGACAATTTAGAATACTAGGAATGTTCCTTTTAGAATGTTAGGTTTATTTCTATGGAAATTATGATGTAATGGAATGACGAAAATTGAAGAGATGTTTCAGATTTGAAGTGAACTAATAGTTAATTGAAATTTAATAAGATGATATGATTTTCTGATGATATGGACGTTATTAGTCATGATAATTAACTGGAGACTTGAATTTTATTTAATGGAATGACATGATTTAAGGTATGATATCATTTTTTTAGCTTGAAGAGATAGATCAATTGATAGATTTGATAGGTGTAGGATAGATTAATATTTTACTCTAAATAAGGGAGATTAATGGAAGAAGAAACAAATAAGATTTTGATAAAATTAAGAAAGTAGAACATATGTGGAAGGGATATTTGAGTTCAAAATGTTTTTATTTAAAGTTAATTTGATTATGGTAGAAATTGATGAAGCTTAAAAACAGGTTCAAGTTGAATAAATTTAAGCTAGAATTGGATATTCTAAATATACTATGCTATTTGAGGGAAAAAGAGAGGGAATATTTGACGTATTGCTTATATTATGTATATATGTCTTGTTTTAAGATGTTTGATTACCCCAGCACCACGGTGTATCCTGAATATGTTGCTTTAAGAACTTTAAAAAACCAATAAAATTTGTTTTTTTTAAAAAAAGAATTGGTTGCAATTGCTATAGTTGGTTTTGTAAATTACATTATTTCTTTCATCCTTCTGTATCTTTTCTTTGGTTCTGGATAATTCCTGGTGGGGTGTGGCTGTGGGTTTGTGGGCTATTGCTATTCCTAGAGGCTGGAGAATTCTGGCTGTCATTTCTGACACCCCTTTTGTGTAGTGTTCATTTTTGCATGGTGGTTGGCTGTGTGGTGCATTGTGGTTTGGCTGATGTGTGTCAGAATATGAAGACTTTTAGATAGCCATTGCAGAGAAAGATGTCAGGCAGCCATTTCTCTTCTCTTTTTCTTAGTGTTGTGGTACTGCAGTATGTCCTGGCCCTTCTGAAGAGGGTCTGGACACAGCTTCTTTTGTGTGTAGTGGGGTGGTTGCTCAGATCCTCAGCTCCACAATTCCGTCAACAGACACATAAATCTACAACCAGCCTACAAACCCCTGAGAATTCAAACCAACCACACAACCAACCGTGACAGCACCAACTTTCAACAAACCTATGCAACCCCCCCCCAACCAGCACTTCACTTCCCAATGACCCTGACCTGATGTGACCTCCCCATCACAAGAACTACTGACCACACAAAACCCTTATAAGCAGAAGAACACCAATCCTGACATTCCCTAAACTCTGATGATGATGTTGCTTAGCCTGGTTCTTTAACCCACAAGCTTAAAGAATGAACCTCCACCCTCATCCGAGCTACAGATAGTTGCCACTATTACAAACTGAAAACAATGTTTTCAGTTTGCAATAGTCCTCATACACACCAACATTGGTGCTTACAACCATCCATTGTCTCTTGTATTGATAGTCACTATATAAAAAGATTGTTTTCCCTGATTAATTTTTAAAAATCCTTATAACAATATGCAAAGAAACTTCTCTCCCTTTCCATTACTTTCAGGAAAGATGTGAGCTCAAAATATTGTACTTTTTTTTTTAAAAAAAAAAAAAAGCATACTCAATCTTGTCTAGTGAATTTTTCTATGGGTTTTTTCAATCTGTTAAATCTGTCCATCCATTAAAAAAACAACCAGGGTAGAAAATGACTCTGTCAAAGTGGCAGTAAACAGAACAAAGTTTCCAGAAGATACATACCTGGAACACATTACGATTCCATGTAGGGTGCCTACTTGGAACAAGGGAAGATGCTATTCTAATGTCTGTTCCTTTTCTTCTCTTCTGCAGGAAATGGCATGGACTTTTGCATATTTTATCCGATTCTTTATTGCCTTCAACCCCATATTGGGATTCAAGGGTGTTCTGGGATACCTCATTCTTTTGAAGTACTGTTCATCATATGTACTATTTTCTTTGTGTTTCACCATTCCTTCACAGACCCTGACTATTCTCTAGATCAGGGGTCTTCAAATTTGGCCCTTTTATGACTTGTGGACTTCAACTCCCAGAATTCCTCAGCCAGTGTGCCTGACTGAGGAATTCTGGGAGTTGAAGTCCACAAGTCATAAAAGGGCCAAGTCTGAGGACCCCTGCTCTAGATTATCCTTTCCCAAACTTGCCCACTTCCATATATGTGACTTCAGTTCTACCATTGGCAGTAATGGCTTTGTTGGCTGGGGAATTCTGGGAGTTGAGTTGAGTGCCCAGGCTGTGGAAGTCTGTTCTGAACTAATCCCAAAACATCCCCCCTATTTTTAGGATACACACACTCATTTTCTTCCTGTTGAAGACTGGTGCACATGCATTCATCACTTTCTGACTGCAGCATACATTTTTTTACAATCTGCATATGTGAATCAATCATCACATATATGCAAAGCATCAAAGCGGTTCTTCATTTTGACTGAACCTTAGATGAAATGCCACTTTGATGTAACTCCATGAAGTGAAGCAGTCCTCAATTCTAAGTGCCATATTGAATTGTCTACCTCACAGGCAGTGATTTTCCTCAGGCTTGAGTACCCGGAGACAACAGGACTAGCCACCTTTCTCCCAATAGCAGGAGAGATTTTCAAAGAATACGAAGTTTGCAAACAGCACTTTCTAATCACTTTCAGAAATTGCTGATTAACTACTTCTAAGCTATTAGAATGACAAGTTTGAAAATGCCTTTCAACCTAGAACAGAAGAAAGTTTTGATTATAAGCTTAAGAATCTTAAATAATCAGCAAAAGGTTAAATATGATTTTGGTCTTAGAAAGTAACACATAGGTTAAAGGTCCACATAAAATTGGAATAGTAAAACTTTTATAATAAGATTTTGGAATTAATTATAAAGTACAAAGAGCTTCTTGTGGGAAATAGATCCTGTTTTGTTTTTTATAGAACATGACACAGATAAATAATTTCATGATTTCAAAAACTGGACACAAGAGGGGATTAAAGATTTTAAGTAGAGGAAAGATATACAGGCCTGCAAGATAGTACAAAATGTTATGAAAATAAAAACACTGAAGGAGAAGAACTGAATTCGAAAATAGTAGCATCATATCAATATTTTCATAATGATGGTGCTTTAATGGATAAACTATGTCCAAAGAATGTTATCAAAGAAATGTCATTTTAGAGCAAATTTTGATAAGATGGAGATAGTATTGAAACTGGATTTACAACTGATAGACCAAAGGAATTAGTTAGAAAAGGATGTTTCACTTGATCTTCAAAAGAAACTGGTTGAGGTTTTAAAATTTAAAAATGAAATGCAAATGACAAACCAACTGGAATTTAACAAAAGTCTTGTTAAAGCCTTGAATTGTCATTCGGGTTGTTTCAGTTGGAGAGGTATTGGTTTCCACAGAAAGGCATCATGAGGTCTAGTGCAGCAGTCCCCAACCTCTTTGGCTGTACAGACCAGTGGTGATGCCTGGTGGCTGTGCGTGGCAGTAGTGGCAGTGGGGGGAGAGGGGATGGGTCCGTGCGCTTAATCTAATCCTGCACATGTGCAAATGAAGCTTTGCACTCTCACATGCCACTTGCTTAGTCTGGTTTCCAACAAGTCACGAACTAGTATTGGCCCACAGCCCAGGGGATAGGGACCCTGGGTCTAGTGAATGATTTGCATTGTAAGTCTAGCAAACAAGCCAATAAATTGTCCATTGTTCTATTTAATGGTTGATTTGTGTAGTTATAATTTCACTTTCTGACTTTGCCTCATTTCCGTCTCTCAGAGTTCTTGAGAGTATCGTATTTACATGGTTAGCGCAGATGAATCATCTTCCTATGCACATTGATCATGATAAAAACATGGATTGGTTCTCTACACAGGTAAGAGAGATCTCAAAGACAAAATTGATGGCTGCACACGATTAAACTTTAGCTTGTCTGTGTAATTTTATTATATGCACAATAACTCAGAGAACCATAATAATCCAATTACCACAGCATCAAACTATAATTTGCATAGGTGAAAACTGAATTCCTTTTTGGAAGTTATTTTTACCTATTTTTTTGACAATGCTTTTCCCATCATAGAAAAGTTCGAAGTGTGTTTAGAAAAATACCATGCCTTTTCTTATAGGTTATGATTGCCCTCACATTTGTTCAGATTTTATAAACATGGAAATGAGATGAACAAAACAAATAACTTTTTTGGGCTCATTTTAAGATGATAGCACCAAAGAGAAACTGGCCAGTGCAGAAATCATTTCTCTCTTTTTCATTCCCAGCATCAGGTTTTCATCAAGATCAGGACATACTTTTTAGAAAAGGAGGCTTGTCAGTTCGAATCTTACCAGACAACCTGGTTCAGTCTGGAATAAGTAAGGAGAAGATTTGAAAGTAACTGTTGAAAAGAAATGTTTCACAAAATGAAAAATGAACATATTAGTAGAATTACATTTTAATTTTCCATGTTTTCAAAACTGTGCAATGGGGATTATCAGATTTGATACCAAATGAGTATTTAAACTAATATAATTTCTAAAATTCAATATATTTATCTAGAAATACAAATTATATACCGATACATACATACACACATACATGAATATAAATCATGGACATTTGCCTGAAAATTGTTCTTCCATCATTCACAGTATGTCTGGACTAAAATCTCTCTTTCTCTCTTCTCCCAGCTTCAGGCAACATGCAATGTGAATCAATCTTTTTTCAATGACTGGGTAATGGGGCACCTGAATTGTCAAATTGAGCACCAGTGAGTACACCTTTAGGGCAATGAGAAACATTTTAAGGTATCAGTGAAAAATTGCTTCATTGTTCATATAGGATCGCCAACATGATCTCCAGTGTCCGATAATGGATATGGCACAAGAAGAAGAAGTAAAGAGATCATAATTCTTTGCCTTCCTTTCTGCCTATAGTCTCTTCCCTACGATGCCTCGGCACAACTTTTGGAAGGCGACTCCTTTGGTGAAATCCATGTGTGCCAAACATGAAATTGAATATCAATCAAAACCCCTCTTTATTGCCTTGGCTGACGTTGTGCAGTAAGTATCAGACTGCAAAGACTATCAGTTCAGAAGGAGATTTGGGCATCTAGGAAACATTCAATATATAAAGGTTAGCCAAACAGCAAATCAAATGAAGAATCTGCATGGTTGTCCCAAAGGTGCTTTTTCAGGAGGCAACTGGACTTTCTTGTTTGTCTTTGAAGACGTTTTGCTTCTCATTCATTCCATTCCCCACCATCCAGTCAGAGCTGAAGAAGCTTCTTAGATGAGAAGTGAAACATTTTCAAAGAAAAACAAGAAAGTCCAGTTGCCTTTTAAAAAAGCACTTTGGGATAACCATGATTTGGATGACTGACAATCTCCATAGACAAATCTGCATGGTTTTGCTCTTAAGGACATGAGAAAAGACATGAGAACTTGCAGTGATATAGACATATAAATATAAGTGTGAAGATGTCAACTGAACACTAAGTCCATTGGGTAGAGGCTTCAAAAGCGATGTGCTGTGCAAAGTATTAAACTGTTAATGAGAATAAAGATTTTGGATTTAGATCCTTTAAGAAGAAAAAAACAAGTCTAGTATTAGAAACAGAGAAATGCTAATCATTAAGCATGTGCTCTATTACATGCTTCTTTCATAAAATTAGTTATAATTAAAAATTAGTTATCAGTTAACATCAAAGAACCTTTCATTTGTGGTAGCTCTCAACAATACTTGGGTGATCTTGAAAAAAGATAAGCAGCATCTAAGTTGGTAGTATTTTGATAGGAGCCATCAAAAAAAAGATGTAAACTAGATTGGGGTCCCCAACTCCAGGTCCATGGACCGCACCTGGTTGGAGCTTGCCAGCAACCAGTCTGCACAAACAAGCAAAGCCCCATCCACGAGATGCAGGTAGCATGCGAAACCACACACCTCCAATCCTCAGAAAAACCTTTCACCATGGAACCAGTCCCTGGTGCCCAAAAGGTTAGGAGCAGCTGAGCTAGACTGTAAAGTTGCAAAAAAAACCACCCTCTAGAAGCAAGCAATGGCAAACTATTTCCATATGGCTAGCATGAAAATTACATGCCCAGGTGGCCTCCTGAAGATGGGCAGAGTCTGCCTTCTCCCTATCAACATGACCTTTCAATTTGGGTGCTTGGATAAAGTGCTACTTTATGATAATGCTATATAAGTCCATAAAGCATCAATGCAAGCTAGAGATACTGTCAAGACATGTCAAATACCTAAAAGAAGATGTAGCAGTCACTGAGAGATTTTTTTGCTGCTCACTCTGTCCTCAATGTACTGCACTTGTTCTGAATTTAAGCATGATTTTTCTGAATAGGTCTTAATTCTCATAGCAATGAAGCAGGACTTACTTTCTGGTGTTTTTTTTTCAGTTCCTTGAAGGTTGCAGGTGAAATCTGGTTCAAAGCATATCATTGTGAACAGAAAATCTGTCTTCAACAAGGGAAGGCGGGTGAAGAGACATGAATGGATCTGAGATGGATCTGACAGGCTTCAGGGATAGAAAACCTAAAGTAATTTGTGGATGAAACAGAATGCTTGGAGAGACTTTGGGTCTCAGCTGAACTTTTGGCATGTTTCCTAATGAATATAAACATTGCAAGCAACACATTTTTTTTCTTTCCTGCTTTTGGGTCTTGAATGCATCATAAAGATGCAGACTTCTCAAAAATGTTCATTGAATTGCTTTGTTGCTGTTTTTACACTTCATGCCTCTTTTGCAATGGTCAGGAAAATAAACCTAATGGCTGTTATAATGGATCTTGGATTAGGGAATGAGACTAGGCCACATCAACAGATACAAAACATACCTCCCATTTTGTCTTCATCATTTGGAGATTCCATGTAAGGATCTGCCCCAGCTGGTCCCCCAGGAAAGTAAAACACTTGAATCCATGCGATTGACTCAAAAGAACTTTTACTGAGAGAAAGTGGTTACAAGAAAGTCAGGCGGAATCTGAAGATCCTACACAATGCACACAGCTATTCTTTTGTTTTCCCCAACTCCCAACACACACACCCTGACCAGTCTACCGGCAGCCAGTATGATGTCGCGAAGATGTTTTGAGAATGCTGAGGTGCTAGGCAGATAACAGGTCACTCTCAGGGCATGATTGCCTTGGAACCAGGCTGGAACCGGCTGGGAGGGAGTCTGCTTCATCTCCAAAGGCCATCCCCCTCTCTAATTCCCAAGTATTACAGCAAAGTGAAAGCATCCCAAATATGCCAATGTTTCTCAGAATAGCAGGACACAATGGTGGACCTAACATTCCATATGATTTACCTGACGTTTTTTCTTGCCCAGAGCTTCCAGTACTAATATTGTTGTTGTTGTTAGTTGCAAAGTCATGTCTGACCCAATGCAACCCCATGGACAATGTTCCTCCAGGCCTTCCTGTCCTCTACCATCTTCTGGAGTCCATTTAAGCCCACCCCTACTGCTTCAGTGACTCCATCCAGCCATCTCATTCTCTGTCGTCCCCTTCTTCTATTGCCCTCAATTTTTCCCAGCATTAGGCTCTTCTCCAGTGAGTCCTTCCTTCTCATTAGGTGGCCAAAGTACTTGAGTTTCAACTTCAGGATCTAGCCTTCTAAAGAGCAGTCGGGGTTGATCTCCTCTAGGACTGACCGGTTTGATCACCTTGCAGTCCAGGGGACTCGCAGGAGTCTTCTCCAGCACCATAGTTCAAAGGCCTCAATTCTTTTGCGCTCAGCCTTTCTTATGGTCCAACTTTCACAACCATATATTGCAACTGGGAAAACATTCATTAATAAAGAGAAAAATGAAAAAGTATACTGCACCAACATATACATTATATATCTCACAAAAATGACCATGCGTGACTATATTTCTGTGCATTTCTTCATTCTAGGTGCTTCTCCTTGCGCTGGGAAGGGTGACAGAAATACTGTACAAGCTGAGAAACAGGGACATGGTAGGCAGTTTTGCTGATGGAAATCCAGCACATAGGGGAAATGTGTGTTCAAGTCAGTGCTGGAATGAAAAGAGAAAAAGAAGCTGATTTTATGAGAGTGCAAAGGAAGTAGTGTTTTTCAGTGTTTGCAACATGCTAACATGCCAGCACTCTGCTTCACAGCTGGCATAATGAAAGGGCCAGGGATATGTCCAACAGCAGATGCAAGGAGCAATCATGGTTGTGAACAGCTTATAATAAACAAAGGATTATGGTTTTTCAAATGTCCAGCCAGAACTAGAAAAAATGGTACATTAGAAGAAAAGAAAGCAATTAAGAAAAAAACTGAATTCAAGCTAAACAGGGTGAATAGAGCATATTCTAATTTACTTTGGATTAAGAGTAAATCACTACACTAAGACACCAAAGAGAAACAAAGAATTTGTATTTTGTGTACCCATCTGGAGCACTTTTTTGAAATTATAAAATAGTTATTAAAATTGATAACATGAAATAATTAAAAGAACAATCCTATGCACTTATGCAAAAGTAGGACAATTCAATGAAGGTTATTCCTAGATAAGATTAAAATCTTAAATACATTTCCTAGGATAAACTTTCCCAACTTTCAGAAATACTGAATTCCTGCTCCCATAATCCCAATCTTTGGGCTTGTTCTGTGGTGATTGTGAGATTTAAAATCCAAAACATCTGATAAGCCCAGTAATGCAAAAGGTAGCTTAGAGAATAATTACAGGTAAATTTGATGGAAATTATTTCTGGATAAATAGGGCCTGATATATTTTCATATGGTGTTCTTAATATTTTTGTTCTGTTCTTCTTAAAGCATTCTTAAGTTATTCATAATATTTATTTAAAATTCTGCTCAATAGATAATACTATCAAGATAACAGAATACATGGGAATATAGTTTGCATGCATTGTATATTAATGACACTAAAAAGAACAGAAAAGAGATTTTACGTGGCCAATAGTTTAAAAAAAAAACAGGAAAAGCATATTTCAACAAGACCTAACTATGGATAAAAGCAGGAAAGTTGAGAAATGAAACAGAAGGTCTAGTTCTGCACAAGGTCAAGCCTCAAGCACAAATGCATACAAAGCCAAAATTGAAAAGACAGCAACGGACAGCAAATGCTGCCTCTGCAAAGAAGGTGAAGAAATAATGGACCACGTAGTTAGCTTCTGCAAGAAGATCACACAGACTGACAACAAAACACAGCTTGACAAAGTAGCAACAATGATGCATTGGAATGTTTGCAAGAAATACTATTTGCCTGCAAGCGAGAACTGGTGGGATCACAAAAATAGACAAAGTAATAGAAAATGAAGAAGCTAAAGTGCTCTGAGATTTTAGAATACAAATAGACAAACACCTGCCACATCAGACTTAAGAATTATTGATAAGAAAGACAAAAAAGTCTGAATAGTAGATGCAGCAGAATCTGAAGACAGCAGAATAGAAGAGAAAGAATTGGCAAAACTAGATATTTTTGAAATATGACCTTTATTTCCAAAAACACCATCTACAGGTAGTCCTCCAATTACAACTGTTACATTTATTTATTTATTTATTTATTTATTTATTTATTTATTTATTTATTTTATGAGACTTATATACTGCTTTAAGTGCAAGCACTCTCTAAGCGGTGTACACCAGTAAACAATGTATATATATATTTACATTGCCCCCAACAATCTGGGTCCTCATTTTACCTACCCCGGAAGGATGGAAGGCTGAGTTAACCTTGAGCCGGTGAGATTTGAACCGCTGACCTGCTGAACACAGTCAGCTAAAGTGGCCTGCAGTACTGCACTCTAACTGCTGCGCCACCTCGGCTCATACATTTCGGGATCGGTGAGGCATTGATGAGGCAATTAGTGCAAACAACAACCCTTTTATTAAGTTAACACAGAAGCAGCACTAACTGCCGCTTAACCTCTATTTATACAGATCACCGCTAGGCGGTGGCCAATAGAATTAAAGCAGTATTTCCTGCTTAAACACAAGCTAACAAGTATGTAGACAGACAGTCTGGAGTTTAAACAGAAGCAGCCATTTGACCATTTCTAACAGTTTCCAAGTAATTCACATCAATACATAACACCCCTTCCCCCTAGATAGTTCATAATGACAAGTATTGAACATAGTCCTGTAAATACTTTGGTGGCCTTCTCAACCATTCTGAACATCTCGGCACCACTGAAGGCCCCCGGTCTACTAGCTCGCCTGCCAGGCTGGGTAGACTGGCACTTTGGGACCCGTTCGCTATGGGTAGACCTGAGTCTCTGTGGCTGGTCTGTCCGGGTAGACCCGAGCTAGTATCCATTGGTGGAACAGTTTCCACCAGGCTGGAAATTGGAGCAGTCTGCCTGATTTGCTCAGTGGGTGCAATCTCTGCATTCGGGGCCGACTCGCATTCCACTAGTGCCCCATCCCCTCTTCTAGGCTTCTCACCAGTGCTCAAAAACTCTGATGCACAGCTGCTGTCATGCTGCCCCTGGGTTTGACTTTCACGAGAGTCATGAGGCAACAGCTGGTTCGCTAGCCTCCTGTGCAGTTGGTCGATGTGCCGACGTAGCACGCGACCATCTTCCAGGACCACTTTGTAAGAAAGTGGCCCTGACACCTTACCAACCACAGCTACCATCCACAGTGCCCCTTGACTGTAATTTTGTGCCCAACCGGGTTGCCAACTTGCAAGCTCCGCGGTGGCTTTGGCTGTGCTGATTCCATGGCAACTCTGTCTGGATGCAGACGATCCAGCTTAGTGATTAAACGACGGCCCCATCTTAATTCTGCTGGGTTTCTGCCCGTGGAAGTGCAGGGAGTCGTGAGTTGGCAGTAAAAAGTCTGCCAACCTATGCTGCCAATTGCCGATTATGATCCTCTTTAAGGATTCTTTGGTCGTCCGGACCATTCGTTCCGCTTGGCCATTTGAGGCTGAAAAGGGGCCAAAGTGGCATGCCTGATCATGTTAGCCCTCAAAAAGCACTGGAATTCTGCAGCAGTAAATTAAGCCCCATTGTCTGAGACTATCACATCGGGTAACCCATGCATGGCAAAGATTCTGCGCTGTTCCTGGATGGTCCTGGCAGTAGACATAGTTGGGACAGGTGCAACCTCTAACCACTTAGAGTGACTGTCCACCACAATGAGGAACAGCTGTCCCTGAAAGGATCCCGCAAAATCAATGTGGATTCTTGACCACGGGGCTTATGTGGTTTCCCAGCGGTGGACTGGGGCATGAGGCATTTCTGGCCTGGATTGCTGGCAAATGTCGCAACTATGTACTTGGGCATCAATATCTTTATCTAACACTGGCCACCACAGGTAGCTTCTCGTGAGTGCCTTCATCTGGACTATTCCCAGATGTCCCTCATGCAGAGACTCTAACACTCTGGGCCTCAAGGAGTTCGGGACTATGAACCGACTTCCCCACAAAATGCACCCTTTGTGAGCTGACAGCTCCTCCTTCCTCCTACTGAAGGTCAGAAAGTTAGGCCCCAGACTAATATCCGGCCATCCTGTGAGCAGCACCCAGTTCAACACATGACTCAGCGTTTTGTCCAAAGCTGTCTCAGTAGCCACATCTCCCGCGTTAAGGGGAGACTCCGGCAAATCCTGGATAGCCAGGATGCGAGCAGCTGGAGTGAGGTCTGGCTCTGAATGTGGCCTATTTCCCTGCCCAGTTTGTGAATTAGCTGTAACTATAAGCTGAAAGAAAGATGGACCACCTCAGCATCCATGGGGAGAGGATCTGAGGTGTTTGTTTGTCCATCATGAACAGACCCAGAAGTGGCTTGTGGTCATAAAGACCGTGAATGGCTGACGATACAAATAGTCATGAAATTTCTTGATACCAGCCACAATGGCCAATGCCTCTTTATCTATTTGGGCATAGTTGTGTTCCACCGAGGACAGAGTCCTTGAATAATAAGCTATGGGAACTTGTCTCCCATCAGCCATTAAATGGCTCAACACAGCCCCTACCCTGTACGGAGATGCATCACAAGCAATGCTGATAGGCAACTGTTCGTTAAAATGCATCAGTACCAAGTTTGAAGACAGTAGTGATTTGACTGTTGAGAAACTTTTCTTGTGGATGCTCGTCCACTGCCACTGTGCTTTTTTTGTCCAAGAGCCTGTGTAACAGCTCTGCCACTGCGGCCTTGTGTGGAAGAAAGGCATGATAAAAATTGAGTAGTCCTAAGAATGCCTGAAGCTCCCCCCTTGACTTAGGACTGGGGGCCTGCTGAATTGCTTTGAGCTTGGATTCAGCAGGGTGAATGCCTGTGGCATCTATGCGGAAACCAAGGAATTTGGTCAAAGCTATTCCTATTTTCATTTTTCCCTCTTCAGTTTCAACCCCACTTCACGGAAATGCTGAAGGATGGCTTTGAGCCATTCTTCCAATATTTCTACTGACTCTCCAGTTATGAGGATGTCATCGAAATAAGGACACACTCCTGGAATATTTTTGAGCATGCATTCCATCATGCTCTGGGAAAACCCTGGGGCTACACTGACCCAGAATTGTAAGCACTTTACTCTGAAAGCTCCCCTGTGGGTAACTATAGTCTGAGCTTCCACTATGGCATTGTCCACAGGCAGTTGCTGATAGGCTTGAGCCAAATCCAATTTGGCAAATATGCAACCTCCCTATAGTGACGCCAAAATGTGGCTGACTACAGGCACCAGATATGAATGTTGTTGTAGCGCTCTATTAATAGTGCACTTATAATCCGCGCATATGCGCACCTCAACGTTGGCTTCAAGTGGCGTAACTATGGGAGTTTCCCACCAACTGCTATCTACTGGCTGCAACACATCTTGTTGCACCAGCTTGTCCAGCTCTTCATCGATTTTTGGTTTGAGGGCAAAAGGCACTCTACAAGGCTTGATCCTTACTGAGGTTACGGTAGGATCAAGATGGAGAGCAATTGGAGGTCCCTTGTACTTCCCTAAGTTAGGGCTGAAAACATCAGCAAACTCCTGACAAACTGCCGACAGGTCCACTGCTTGCGTTCTGTTTATACCAGTCACATGGATGCCCTAGGCATCAAACCAGTCTAGCCCGATGAGGCTTGTGCGGTGACCCTCAACTACCACGACATCCAGGGAACCCTCAAACTCTTTCAACTGTACTTTGAGCATAGCTTCTCCTTTAACTGCTACGCAGGAGTTTTGGAAATCCGTTAGCAGGAGATTCGACGGCTTGAGTTTAACTTGTTTGCCGCTGCGACTGCAAATGTGGTTAAAGGTTCCTTGGGAAATTATAGATAGGGCTGACCCAGTGTCCAGTTCCATGTGGCATGGAACTCTTTTTTTTTTTTAATTGAAAATTTTTAGATTTTACAAAACAATACAATTCCCTTCCCCGAACCCCCCCAACCCTCCCCTACCTTCCCCCGACCTTCCCAGAGCTGAATACAGGCTTAATTTAAAAATTTTCAAAAAATCTTAAAATAGATATAAACCATGAGCAAGTCTAAATACATTATTTAAACAAGTTATAAAATAGTTAACAATAATATATGTATAAAAAGACAAAAATACAGGGAAATACAAAAAAATAAGAAGAAAGAAAAAAAAGAAAAAAAAGAAAAAAAGGAAAAAAGTCTATAAAGTCTATAAAATATCTTAAGTTTTAAATATAAGTTATTGAAAAGCTAAATAATATTTTTTTATATCCAACTTATATTGTATAAAGTCTATCCATTTTTTCCATACCAAAAAATACTTCTCTTGCGATTGATCTTTCAAGAAAGCCGAAATCTTTGCCATTTCCGCCAAATAAGAAACTTTAAAAAACCACTCTTGCAGGGTAGGCAAAGATTCCTTCTTCCAACATTGCCCTACTAACAACCTTGCCGCTGTAATTAAATTTAACATCAATGTAATCTCTTTGGTATCACAATCAGAAACAATACCTAACAAAAACAATTGTGATGTAAATTTTACCCTTCTTCTAAAAATTCTTTGGATATTCCACCATATCTTAATCCAAAAAGCTTTTATATTTTTACATGACCACCAGATATGATAATAAGTAGCATCCAAACATCCACATCTCCAACATTTAGGCTGTAAGTCAGGATACATACGAGACATTTTTTGTGGATCAAGGTGCCATCTATAAAACATTTTATAAAAATTTTCCCTTAAATTTTGGGCTTGTGTAAATTTAACATTCCTCACCCAAATAATTTCCCAGGTATCTAATAGAACCGGTTCTTCAAAATTTTGTGCCCATTTAACCATACATTCTTTAACTAATTCTGCTTCTGAATCCAATTCTACTAACACCCCATAAATTCTCTTAATATGAGTTCGTCTTTGATCTTTTATTTGTTTTAATAAATTCTCATCTTCTCTAAGTAAACCCACATTATGATCTATCTTCCACCTCTCCACTATTTGTCTATAATGAAACCATGAATAAATAATATTTTCTTGTATTAAATCTTCCAAGGATTTTAACTGCCAATTTTTACCATCCCGTCTAAGTAATTGTGCATAAGAAACACTATCCATCTTGACTCCTCTCCTTATCCCTTCTATCGCATGCCCCGGTATAGCCCATAATGGAATTTTAAAATCACTTCTATAATATTTCCTCCAAACCCGAAGTAAAAAAATCCTTATAATATGAGATTTAAAGACCCTATCAACCTTTTTATTAAAAATTAAATAGGCATGCCACCCAAAAAGTAAATCCCAACCCTCCAAGAGGAGTATTTCTACATTTGTTAAGTTAACCCAATCACTTATTAATGTTAACACCACAGCATCATAATACAATTTCAAATTCGGTACCTTGAGTCCACCTCTCTCACGAATATCCTGTATAATTTTAAGTTTTACTCTTGGTTTTTTCCCTGCCCAAATAAATTTGTTAATACCTTTCTGCCATTCATTTAAATTAGCCTCATTCTTTAAAATAGGTATCATTTGAAATAAAAAAAGAAACTTTGGCAAAACATTCATTTTGATCGCCGCAATTCTTCCCAAAAGAGATAATTGCAACTTCTCCCAATTTTCCAAATCTCTTCGTATATTGACCCACAGCCTTTCATAATTATTTTTATACAATTTTGCATTAGAAACAGATAAAATAACCCCCAAATATTTTACCTTATTGACAACCTCAAAATGTGTCAACTTAACCAAAGTCTGCTTGTCCAAATTAGTCATATTTTTAGGCAATATTTTAGTCTTATTGTTATTAATTTTAAAACCCGAAACCTGTCCATACTGATGTATCAATTGTAATAACTCTATTACAGAATGAGTAGGTTGAGATAAGGTAACCACCAAGTCATCTGCAAAAGCCCTTAATTTATATTCTTTTTTATTAACTTCTATTCCTTTTATTTGCTGTGATTCTCGAATTTTGATCAACAATATTTCCAAAGTTAAAACAAACAGCAATGGTGACAATGGACAACCCTGTCTAGTCCCCTTCTCTATTGCGAACACCTCTGACAAACCTCCATTAACTATAAGTTGTGCCATTTGCTTTTGATAGATAGCACCAAAAGCTTGTAAAAATTTTTCTCCAAAGTTAATTAATCTTAACATGAATTGCCAATTCAGCTGGTCAAAAGCTTTTTCAGCATCTAAAAATATCAATCCTGCAGAAACTTGATTGTTTTTATCTAAATATTCTAATAAGTTAATAATCTGTCTGACATTGTTCTTCATATACCTTACAGTTATAAAACCCGTTTGATCCATATGTATTACATGATGCAAAACCCTCATAAGCCTGTTAGCTAAAATTTTTGAAAAGATCTTGTAATCTACATTTAAGAGAGATATAGGTCTATAATTCTTTGGTAAAGTGAGATCTTGATCCTCTTTTGGAATCAAAGATATAAAAGCTCTACCCCATGAGGGGGAATCTCTGAACCCTGTAATATATTATTAAAAAGCTCACTTAAAGGTTGAATCATCTCTTGTACCAATATTTTGTAATAAATAGATGTCAAACCGTCCATACCCGGTGCCTTACCTAATTTTAATTCTTTAATTACTGTCTCAATCTCCTCACTAGTAATCAAACCATTAATTTCTTGTTTCTGATCTTCTGTTAATTTAGGAAAGTTAGCTTCATTTAAATAATTATCTATATCTAAAACCTGTACTTTAGCACTCATATATAATTTTTGGTAATATTCTAAAAAGGATTTCTTAATCAACTCCTTCTGATATACCAATTTACCATTATAATTTATTTTATCTATAGTTCTCTGTCTCTGCTTCTTTCTCAATTGATAAGCCAACCATCTCCCTGGTTTATTAGCATTACAAAATGTATTTTGTTTCATCTACAGTAAGTTAGTTGCAGTTTGATCAGCCATCAACATATTGAACTGTGATGTAAGCAATTTTATGGATTCCTTAACCTTCTCATCTGTAGGATTTAAAATCAAAGCTTTTTCTTTTAGTTTAATTTCATTTTCCAACTCCTTACGTTTCTGCATCTGGATCCGTCTATAAACATTGTTCATTTGTATCAAAACCCCGCGCATGTAGGCTTTACCTGCATCCCAGACCATTGACATTGAAGTTCCCTTATACATATTTAAAGCAAAATAATCCTTTAATTGCTCCTTTAACTTTTGAACGTTCTTTTCTTGTCTAAATAAATTTTCATTCATCTTCCACGATCTCCTCTCCTCTTTTTCATCAACCAATTCCATCCAAACTGGACTGTGATCCGTCAATGTCCTGGGAAAAATTTTAACATTCTTTACCCTAAAATATAAATCTGTCGTAATAAAAAAAATATCAATTCTTGAAAAAGATTGATGCCTATCTGAAAAAAAAGTAAAATCTCTCTCCTCCAAGTTATGTTCACGCCAATAATCTCGCAGCTCCCAGTCCTTTTTCAAATCAAAAAAAGCTTTAGGTAGTTTAGCCTGTTTAAAAGAAATAGAGGATCCTTTTTATCTCTTTGTGTATCTAACACACCATTCCAGTCTCCCATTAATATAACAGATCTGTAATCCAACAAAGTTAATTTTTGATGTAACAGTCTGTAAAATTTTCCTGTTGTTGATTTGGTGCATACAGTCCCACTATAAGTACTTTCTTACCATACAAGCCCACTTCAATCAAAACATATCTCCCTTGAGGATCAGATTCTACCAAACAGGCTGATAAGTTTTGCTTAACATAAATAACTACTCCCCCTTTTTTCCCAGGAGCAAAAGATACAAAATGAGATCCCAGACGAGCATTAACTAAATATTTTTGATCTTTAGATATAATATGTGTTTCCTGCAAGCAAATAATATCATTATTGTGTTGCTTTAAATAATGAAAAATTTTCTTTCTCTTTTGAGGGGAGTTAAGGCCATTAGCATTCCATGTCAGGAGCTTTACCATCTCCCTTGACCAAAAGCCTGGAGAAGACTGCTTGAAGATCTGCCATAGAAGAATGTGCTGCAGAGCTCTTGGGTCTTGCTCCTCCCACAGGCACCGAAGCAACTTCTTGAAGAACTTCTTTAACTTCTTTCTTCTGTTATTCCTTTTCCTTACATCTATGTGCTGCGCGAGTCATTCTTTGCTCTTTAATCTCTGCTTGTTGCAGCCACTCCGCCTGTGACTTTCCATTATCCATCAATACTACTTCTTCAGACTGCTGTTCCACCTCTTTGCCATCCAAGACTTTCTGCATCATAGGTGGTGGTGAGCCTGCTCCCAGGACCGACTTGTAAAACTCCTTTGCTTTAGAAACTGTATTATGTCTATAACGCATCCCCGCATGGCTCACAACAATACCCATCGTAATCTCCCATCTAAATGGCATCAATCTTTTTTTAAGTTCATTAGCTAAAACTCTTTTCTCCTTCTTAAAATTTTGGATGGGATCTCCTTTAAAATAATAACATCTTGAGCAGCAATCTGAAACCTCTTGTTATAAAAAGCTTGTATAATTTCATTACGCAGAGATCTCTTTCCAAAATAAATCACCACATCTCTTGGTAAATTTCTTTGTTTTGCAATCCAGGAGTTAACTCTAAATATCTTTTCAACTTCTCTGAGTATTTCCTCTTTCTCTCTATTCAAAATAACAGCAAAGTCTTTTACCACAATCTCTCTCAAGTCTTGCTGCATGTCTTCATTCAGGCCTCTGATTCTTAAACCATATTCCATCTCTCTGTACTGAGACATAACAATGTCATCTTGTGAAATTTCCATCTTTTTTTCCATGCCTTCAAATTTGTCTTCCAGAATATCCACCTTATCTGCCACCTCTTCCACTCTAGAATCCAACTTCTCAACCACAGAAGCAAGTCCTGTTAAAGCCATAACTATATCTTGCCTCAAGATAGTATTATTCTGCTCTAAAAGCTCCTTCATTTCCCCTCTATTTTGAGTATTATTCTGCTCTAAAAGCTCCTTCATTTCCCCTCTGATTTGAGCAACAGCATTTCCCATTATATCTTTCATATCTTGTACCGTTATTGCTGGCAAAGGAGGAGAGGGTGATGGTGTAGCTTTAGGTTGTTGTGCCGATAAGATCGCAGGAGAAGAAGCCACCTTAGGTACTGTAGAAGTTGCTTGCCTCTTTGAAGCCATTTTTAAAAAGAAAAAAATCTTATTTCTTCTTTCCTCCTTCTTTAGAAAAATAAAAAATAAAAAATCCCTTAAAAGAGAAAAAAAATAACAAAGGAGAGTTTAACAAAAAAAAAATCTTCCCAAAGCACAAATCCACCTTAAGAAAAAGTTTAAAGAGAAAAGAAAACCATCTAATCCATAACGTTCCGTTTCAGTCACTTTTTTTCCAAAAAAACCCCCTTTCCAATCGCCATTTTACTTTCACTCTCCACGCAAGAAAAAAACGAAGAAAAAAGAGAAAAAGAAAAGAAATAAAAGTCAATCTTTCAAACTAAAGTCCAAATGAAATCCAATAAAAAAAATCCTTTATCCAACTCTGTCCGCTTTTTTTAAAAATAACTCACCCGGTCCCTTTAAGCGCAGAGGTGGTAGCGGCGTTTTGCTTTGTTCCCGAAGGAACAAAGACAGCTGGGAGGCGGAGGCAACCCGAACTCCGAGGGAGCTCTCTTTTCACCCCCCAAGGAAAAATTCCTGGGGGGTTCAAGAGGCTCTACCTCTATTCAGGTGATATTCCCCTCCCCCCCTTCGCCCCGGAGGGAGGTTTTGAGCCGCGGAACAGCTGGTGCCTGCTGTTCTCCGCGGTTCTCATGCTTTCCCAGGAGGACAGCTACAAAGTAGCCACCATCACCGACACTAAACCACCAGAAGTCCGTCTGGCATGGAACTCTTTGAAGCTTGAGTCTCAGCTTTTCTTTAAGAGGGCGATGGGCACCTGTCCTAAACACGCTCCTTCTGCTGGAGCAATAGCCAACTCTGTGTTGCCCCAGTACCTTTCCTGGGGAACTCTTCTTGTGGAATTTCCCTCTGGCAACCTTTACAGATGGCAGCAATGTGGCCTTGTTTGCCACATGCCCGGCATATTGCTGTGCAGAACCTGCACTCCGAGCATCTATGTCGGCCTCCATAGCCTGCATATCAATCAAAAATAGATCATGCCAGACAAATCTTATTGCATTCTTTGACCAAGTGACAAAATTAGTGGATCAGAGGAATGCTGTGGATATAATTTACTTGGACTTCAGTAAGGCATTTGATAAAGTAGATCACCACCTACTACTTGGTAAGATAGAAAAATGTGGGTTAGACAGCATCACCACCAGATGGATTCGTAGCTGTCTGACCAGCTATAATGAGTGTGTTGTCCTCAATGGAACTGCATCTACATGGAGGGAAGTGTGTAGTGGGGTGCCCCAGGGCTCTGTTCTGGGCCCAGTACTCTTCAACATCTTCATCAATGACTTGGATGAAGGGATAGATGGGGAACTCACCAAATTTGCAGACGACACCAAGCTGGCAGGAATAGCCAACACTCCAGAAGACAGGCTTCAGATACAGAAGGATCTGGACAGACTTGAACACTGGGCACTAACTAACAAAATGAAATTCAATGGTGAAAAAAGCAAGGTTCTACATTTAGGCAAGAAAAACCAAATGCACAAGTACAGCATAGGTGGCACCATGCTCAATAGTAGTAACTGTGAGAGGGACCTCGGAGTCCTAGTAGACAATCACTTAAATATGAGCCAGCAGTGTGCTGCAGCTGCCAAAAAGGCCAACACAGTGCTAGGCTGCATTAACAGAGGGATAGAATCAAGATCACGTGAAGTATTAATACCACTCTTTAATGCCTTGGTAAGGCCACACTTGGAATACTGCATCCAGTTTTGGTCACCACGATGTAAAAAAGATGTTGAGACTCTAGAAAGAGTACAGAGAAGAGCAACAAAGATGATTAGGGGACTGGAGGCTAAAACATATAAGGAACGGTTGCTAGAATTGGGTATGTCTAGTTTAAAACGAAGAAGGACAAGGGGGGACATGATAGCAGTGTTCCAATATCTCAGGGGCTGCCATAAAGAAGAGGGAATTAAGCTATTTTCCAAAGCACCTGAAGGCAGGACAAGAAGCAACGGGTGGAAACTAATCAAGGAGAGAAGCAACCTAGAACTAAGGAGAAACTTCCTGACAGTGAGAACAATTAATCAGTGGAACAGCTTGCCTCCAGAAGCAGTAAATGCTCCAACACTGGAAGTTTTTAAGAAGAGACTGGACAGTCATTTGTCCGAAATGGTGTAGGGTTTCCTGCCCGAGCAGGGGGTTGGACTAGATGACCTCCAAGGTCCCTTCCAACTTTACTATTATTATTATTATTATTAATTGAAGGGAACTGCCTTGTCAAATGGCTGCTGGGCTCTTTCTGGTGGCTTCTGCAGCCAATTGATCTCATTGTCCATGTCGGGGTCCTTGACTCTTTCAGTGTCCTCATGGTAGATGGTTTCTGGGCTGGGAGTGTTCTTGGAGGGCAGTAAGGCTTTGACAGTTCCCCTGGCAGCTTCTTTGGCCATAATTTCCTTCAGGGCATCTTGGAATGTTAAGGTCTCCTTCGTGAACAATTTCTGCTGAAAGTCCCTATTTCTCAACCTGCATGCTAAACAGTCTCTCAGTCTTTCTTCGAGCTCTGTGAATTTGCAGAGCCGGGACGCCTGTCATAGGGCGGCTATGAACTCGGCAGCAGACTTGCCTGGTTGCTGCTCCCTTTGTTCGAAAGCGTGTCTCCAGGCAATAACAGAGAGCTTTGGTTCAAAATGTTCCTTGAGCATTTTCTTGAGCTTGGAGTAGACAATCAACTCAAGCGTAGCTGGAACGACTAGGTTTTCAGCTGTATCGAATGTTGCCTGGCCACACACGCACAGCAGCATTGCAGCCTTTAAGCCATCTTCACTAACTTGGTTAGCCCTCAGATAGTTCTCAACTCGAGAAATGTATGAACTCCACTTCTTGAGATGTGACACGTCGAACTCCAACGGTTTTCCAAGCTTGGTCATGGTGAGTTGTCTCCAACCTCTCAATGCCTTGTGCTGCTAAGGCTTCTGTGTTGGTCCTAGGGATGGGTCCCTTAGGACATGGGCCTCCAGCATTGCTTGCTGGCAGGCAGGGGGGGGAGGGAACATGGTTCCTTCCAAGATGCTGAGGCCTGGTCTCATCCTTAGTGACTTCTGGCTCTTTCTCCCTTAGCAGCACATCCCATCCTCATCACCACTGTTAAATTTCCGGATCAGTGAGGCATTGACGAGGCAATTAGTGCAAACAACAACCCATTTATTAATACAGAAGCAGCACTAACTGCCACTTAACCTCTATTTATACAGAGCACTGCTAGGTGGCAGCCAATAGAATTAAAGCAGTATTTCCTGCTTAAACACAAGCTAACAAGTATGTAGACAGACAGTCTGGAGTTTAAATAGATGTAACCGTTTGACCATTTCCAACAGTTTCCAAGTAATTTACATCAATACATAACAACAACCATTCATTTGTTTGAAGTTACAATTGCACTGAAAAAAGTGACTTATTACCATTTTTCACACTTACAACCATTGCATCATCTCCATGGTCATGTGATCAAAATTTGGATACTTGACAACTGGCATGTATTTATGATGGAGGTTGTGTCCCGGGGTCATGTGATCACCACTTGTAACTGTCCCAGCCAGTTCCCAACAAGCAAAGTCAATGGGGAAGCCAGATTCACTTAACAACCATGTTACTGACTTAACAACTGCAGTGATTCACTTAACAACCGTGGCAAGAAAGATTGTAAAATGGGGCAAAACTCACTTAACAACTATCTAGCTTAGCAATGGAAAATTTGGGCTCAACTGTGGTATAAAACAAGGACTACTTGTAACATTTTTGAAATCTGATCTGTGTTTCTTAATCTAAATGGCTGTTTTTAAGAGATAAAAAGATGAGGTTTATTTTTAGAATTCCAGTACCAATTTAGCTCTTTTTTCTCATCAAATCCTTATATTGAGCACAAGAGGTCAGAAAAAAGCTAGAGAACTGCTATTTACAGTTTATACATATTTGTTTTAAATTTTTAAGCTATATTCACTTTGGAACATAGGAGGACAAGGAAAGAACTGAAGACAGAGAGGCTTTTACTGATGTAATTTGCAAAGTTTTACCATTTAACTACATTGTACAGGTAATCTCAACATGCAACTGTAATTAAGCCCAAAATTATGCAAGTGATCATGACATTTTTGCAGTGGTCAGTGAACGAGGCAGTCGTAAAGCTAACCCATTGGTCACAAAAACATAATAAATTGCAGTCATGTGACCACAGGATGTTGCAAAGAACCATAAATACGGGCCAAATGCTTGGCACCCAAAATGCAATCATGTGACTGCAGAGAGGAGGCCATCAGAACTTTGAATCTGGGTCATAATTACAATTTTATTGCAAGAAGATTCTGGTAGAGAGAGTAGTGAGACAGGTTAAAGGAAGACAAATGCCCATTCATTTAATAAGCTTCCCACGTCTCCCCAATTATCTACTGTAAATTAAATGCAATCCATGCACCATGGACTACTCTAATTCATCTTGGCTATCTGACAAAACATGTTGAGGCTTGTGTGCTCCATGCTATAATAAATCAACAAGTAACTAATCACTTCCTCCCACATGTTATTCTGACTGCTAAGTCTAATGATACCCTACCTGGTATTGTAGACACCTTGAAAATGAAAACACTCTTGCCTCTGGCCCTGTATGCAAAGATTCTGCTCAGTCTCTTAAACAATAGACATTAGGGTAGGGTAGGCAGGGTAGATGCATTAGCAGATGTCTCCTTGGTTTCTGAGACGTGAAAGGTAGCTTGTTAGAGAAGGCATCACTTATGGTTTGAGGAACCAAGCATTAGCAATGAAACTTCTCTCTGTGAGTAAAGTGAATTTTGTAATAAGAGTTTTAGGACATTAAACTAACATCCTAGCCTGAAATAATTGCGGAACAACAAATAAAATACTTGGATTTATGCACTGGATTGTAATTAAGTTGCTAAAGAATGATGTGTGGTATATAATAATAATAGTAGTAGTAGTAGTAATAATAATAATAATAATATAGTAATAATAATAAAAGTTGGAAGGAACCTTGGAGGTCATCTAGCCCAACCCCCTGCTCAGGCAGGAAACCCAAACAATTTCAGAAAAGTGGCTGTCCAGTCTCTTCTTAAAAACTTCCAGTATCATGCAGCTAATAAAATCGTAGCTTGCTTAGATTTTTTTTCATGTATTCATAATGCATATTAAATCATGTTTTTTCCATACCTTTATTAGCTTTTCTCAGTTATATTGAGAAATATATATCGAAATTATTCACATAAAAGTTAGAAGTTTTAAGAAAGTATTAAGAAATGAATTTGTGAGTTAAGGTGCATTTTTGTGAGAACTGATGAATAACTTGATCTTCTGTTTATGGAGATTCTCAGTCATCCAGGGTGTTATGTACTGAGCTTAAATGTGGGAACAGGTGTAGGGAGCTGCACTGAGACCGTTAGCAGACCACGTGGCCTGCTAAGCCAGACTGGGTGACTGCAAGTTAATTAGTATGCATTTGAGCAGGAGAATACATTGCATTCATTGGCTGAAACTGTCACAAGTTGAATGTATAAAAAGGAGCAGAGCCATCTTGGTTTGAGTTCTATTTTAGTCTGAAATAAAGAAGTACCTGTTTGTTACTACTGCCTCCTTCAATGCCTACCAACGCAAGAAACAGAACATTGGCAACGAAGGTGGGATCGTGCTGTCGAAAATTCAAAGGCTGACTCACCATGGGAAGCCTAGCAAGTACTTAGAAGTACAGCATTCCAATTTCCTTCTCACTCTGCCTGCCAGTACAAAAACGCTGGAGGAGAATCCTTCAGGAAACTGCCCTGGAACCCCTTCAGAAGCCTGAGCAGCACGAGGCATTGAAAAGGCCACCAAACACTCACCATGGCAAAGATTGGTCGTCTCTCGGAATTTGACATCACCCATCCAGAGAGATGGAGCTCCTATGTTGCTAGAGTTGAGAGTCAACCAGGTTCGGGAGGACGGACTGAAGGCCACGATGCTGCTGTGTGTTTGTGGTCAAGAAACTTTTGACATTGCGGAGAACTTGGTTGCTCCACCGCCCTTGGAGTCCATTGCTTACGCGGAGCTGAAAAGAATACTCAAAGAACATTCTGAGCTGAAGCTAACTGTTCTATCCCAGTCTACGTCTGTCCTTGTTGTGTCACAAGAACAAACCCCTCTTTAACAGTAGGCTGGAAAAACCAACCTCTTTTTATTTCAAAAACAGTCCTATAAGTTTTCTCTAAAACTAAAACAACAGAATACTTTCCCAACAGAGAATTGGTTAAAAAAGCAAACAGAGCAGAAGTTAAACAAAAAATTCACCAGTAAAACAAACTGACCATGATCCCTGGAAGTTCTTTACAAATAGTTGCCTTCACCATACCTTCCCTTTTTATAAAGCAGTCCCAAGGCATGGCTTCTCAATGCCTTCTCCTCCTCCCCTGAAGTTGTCGTATTGACTGCTGCTAACCTGCTCTAGTTAATTGCCTACATTTACGAGCATCAGTAATGTCTACCAGCTGTGAATCCTCAAAGTCTGACTCATCTTCCCCACACAGCTGAGTTTCATCTGGAACATGATTGGAGGGGCCAAGCTCTTCATCAGATTGTGAGTCTTATAACTCATCAGAGCCTCTCTCCGACTCTGATGGCTCTCCTAACGCCTCCTTCTCCTCCTCCTCTGATTCCCTGGACTCAGCTGTTGGGAACACAGGCTAGCACGGAATCACAACACTATTGGTCATCAGTTGGCGACATGCTTTTGAACAACAGGACCAGCATCCTGGGGAGTCTGCTGCAGATTTCATCACTGCTCTGAGCCAAGTTGCAAGGCCTTGCAAATTTAAGGACCTTGAAGAACAGCTTCGAGACCAGTTAATTTGTGGTCTGAAGAGTCAAGAACTTCAGCAAAAGTTTTTTGTGAGAGAAACTGTCTCCTTCCAAGACACGATGAGGGAGATAACGGCCGAAGAAGCAGCACGTGAGCTGTTAAGGCTTTGTGGCTCTCCAAGAACCCTCCTTGCTTGGACACAGTCCATCAAGAGGATGCCGAGAGGGTTGAAGACTCCAAGTTGGACAACGAGGTCGATCGGTTTCAGCAACCTCCAGAAAGAAGGCCTCAAAGGCAATCGGACAGGAAAATTGACAAGGCAGTTCCCTTCTCTCAGTGTTTTGAGTGTGGAGGCCAGTCAGAACAGAATGGGTTTTTGTGTGACTAGAAGGAGCGTATTTAGGATAGGCGCCCACCGCCCACTCAAGAAAAAAACTTCACCTCGAAGTCAAGCTGCAAGGGGTCTGTTCAGATATGGAGCTGGACACAGGTTCAGCTCTGTCCATAATCTCCCAAAGAACCCTTAAGCAGATTTGCTGAGAAGCGTCCAAAGAGTTAAGCTCAGGCCATCAAATCTCATATTGACCAACTTCCAGAATTCCTGGGTGCATGTCAAGGGGGAGGCCACACTTGGGGTGCAGTTTAGGGATTTTGAGGGCCCTTTGGACATCGTAGTTGTTGACGGCGACCGCACAAGTTTGGTAGGACTCGATTGGTTTGATGCACTAGGAATTCAGGTGACTCGGTTAAACAGTTTGCAAATGGCAAGCCTTTCGGAGGTGTGCAAAGAATTTGCTGACATGTTCAGCCCTGAGCTTGGAGCATACAAGGGGCCTCCAATTGCTTTAAGGTTAGACCCCTCAATTGCACTGATCAGGATTAAGCCTCATCAGGTGCCCTTTGCTCTCAAGCAGAAAATCAATGCTGAGCTGGACAAACTGCTGCAGCAAGGCATTTTGGAACCGGTGGATAGTAGTCCATGGGAAACCCCCAATGTCACGCCACTTAAGACTAACCAACAACAGAAGCAATTTTATAAGTTTTTGCATGGAAAAATAACTCAATTGGATTATAAATCTGTAATTATGATGGGAGATTGGAATGGAGTTTTGGACTCAAGAAAGGACAAAAAGGGTACTTTTAAAACTTTTATTCAATCTAAACTACCTAAAGCTTTTTTTGATATGAAAGAAGAGCTGGAACTTATTGATGTTTGGCGTGAAAGGAATATAAATGACAGAGATTATACTTTCTACTCGGATAGACACCAATCATTTTCAAGGATTGACTTTATTTTAATTACCAATGATCTTTTTTCTAAGGTTAAGAAAGTCAAGATTTTTCCTAGGACATTGTCTGATCATAGCCCTATGTGGTTGGAGCTATTTGTGGAAGATGGGAATAGAAGATCCTGGAGATTGAATGAGAATTTGTTTACTCTGAAGGAGTTTGTATAAAAATGTAAAGAACATTTGAAGGAAGTTTTTGTTTTAAATATGAACAAGGGAACTTCAATGTCTATGGTGTGGGATGCCAGTAAAGCTTACATGACGGGAATTTTGATTTATATGAATAATGCTCTTAGGGGCAAATTGATACAAAAACATAAATAATTAGAAGAAGAGATTAAATTAAAAGAAGAGGCTTATGTTTTGAATCCAACAGATAATAGGTTAAAGGCTGCTATAAATATGCTTGGGGCACAATTTAATATGTTGATGGCAGACCAGGTTGCGACAAATTTGCGTTATATGAAATATAATACTTTTTGTAATGCAAATAAGCCTGGGAGATGGTTAGCTTATCAACTGCGCAAGAAACAGAAGGCAAGAGTTATAGAGAAAGTAAAATATAAAGGCACTGAGATTTTTCAATATAATTTGATTAAAAAGAGTTTTTTAGATTTTTATACAAAATTATATGCTAGTGATAATATACATGCTGCAGAAGTAGAAAAGTATCTACAATCAGTGCATTTTCCTAAACTTTCTAATGAACAACAAAATGTGATGAATTGTTCAATTACCTCAGAGGAAATTGGTTTAGCTATTAAGCAGTTAAAGGTGGGAAAGTCTCCAGGATCAGATGGATTGATGACAATGTATTATAAAATTCTATGTGAGGAGATGATGGAGCCATTAAAGGAGCTTTTTAATAGTATTTTGTCGGGAGCTCAGGTTCCCCCTTCTTGGAGAAGGGAGTTTATATCATTGATTCTGAAGGAGGATCAAGATCCTACTGAGCCTAAGAATTATAGACCTATATCTCTTTTAAAAGTAGATTATAAGATTTTTTTCAAAAATTTTGGCGAATAGATTAATGCAGGTAATGAAGGATTTGATTCATTGTGACCAATAATTTATAACAGGAAGATATATGAAATATAATGTAAGACAAATTCTTAATTTAATAGAGTATTTGGATAAGAATAATCAGATTCTGGCGGCCTTTATATTTTTGGATGCTGAGAAAGCTTTTGATCAATTAGATTGGAAATTTCTATTTTTGTTGATAGAGAAAATGAATTTTGGAGATAATTTTTTACATGTTCTCAAGGCTATATATCAGCAACAGTCTGCTCAAATTATTATTAATGGGGGATTGACAGAGACTTTTAATATTGAAAAGGGAACAAGACAAGGATGTCCATTATCCCCATTGTTATTTATTTTAACAATGGAGATTTTGTTAATTCAAATTTGAGAGTCAATGGTAATTAAGGGAATAAAAGTAAATAGGAATGAGTATAAATTGAGAGCTTTTGCAGATGACTTGGTTTTAACTTTAGTACAACTGACTCAAGTGGTTGGTCACTTGTTGGAACTCATATCTCAGTATGGGAAAGTTTCTGGTTTTAAAATAAATAATAATAAAACTAAAATGTTATCTAAAAATATGTCTAATAAGGAAAATGAAATTTTAGTTAAACTTACAGGTTTTCAGATGGTGAAAAAGCTTAAATATTTGGGAGTATATATATCAGCTTCTAATGGAAAATTATATAAGAATAATTATGAATTATTATGGGCAAAAGTACAAAAGGATTTAAATGACTGGAAAAAGTTGCAATTGTCGTTGTTGGGGAGAGTATCAGCGGTAAAAATGAATGTTCTACCAAAGTTTTTTTTTTTGTTTCAAATGTTACCCATTTTTAAAAAAGATGCAAACCTGTATGAGTGGCAAAAGGGTATCAATAAATTTATTTGGGCTGGGAAGAAATCAAGGGTAAAGTTTAAGATTTTGCAAGATGCCCGAGAAAGAGGTGGGCTTAAAGTACCTAATTTGAAATTATATTATGATGCAGCCACCTTAACTTTGATAAGTGATTGGCTTAATTTAACAAATAAAAATGTTCTTTCTCTTGAAGGGTGGGATTTATTGTATGGTTGGCATGCATATTTGATTTTTAATAAGAAAGTAGATCGGGCCTTTAAATCACATATTTTAAGAAATGCCTTTCTTCGAATTTAGAAGAAGTATTACTATAGGTTAAATTATAAAATATCTATTTGGGGGATTCCTGGACATGTAATTGAGGGAGTTTCTAAGGAGATGAATTTTGATAAAATTTCGTATAAGGAATTATTAATTTGGTCAGGTACTGATTGGCAGTTAAAATAGTTGGATGTATTAAGACAAGAAAATATTTTACAGTCATGGTTTCAATATATTCAAATTGTGGATAGGTGGACTGTAGATAAGAAAGTTGGAATAATATTAGGAGATGAAAATTTGGTAATTCAGATTAAAGATCAGAAACATGCTCATATTAAAAGAATTTACAACGAGTTAATAAAACTGGACTCGGAAAGAGAGTTAGTAAAAGATTGTATGATTAAATGGGCCCAGAATATCCAGGAACCGATTTTATTTGATTTATGGGAGACCATTTGAATTAGAAATGTTAAATTTACACAGTGTTCTGTTCCAGCCTATTGCCGTCCTTGTTAACTTCACAAGGACAAAAACCCTGCTGCTGCAATAGGCTGGAGACTTACAAACAAAAACAAAAACCCCTTTTAATATTGTAGACAAACCTGTCAAATACAGCAAACTTAAGTCCAAAAGAGCACGATGAAAAACAAACAAGAAAGCACAAGAGAAGTCACAGATCAAGATTCCAAGACACAGTTTTCAAACGGTTGCTTTCAGCAACCAGCACCACCCACACCTCCTCCCTTTAATTAGCAGTCCTAAGGCGGTGCCTCCCCTTGCCGTTTCTTCTTATTTTGGAGGTGCTTCATTGACCTCTGTTGCCTTACTCTGGCTAATTGACGCCGCTTGCGTGCGTCAATTAGCAAGTCCATCTGTTGTGATTCTTCCAAGTCTGATTCATGCTCCTCACCCAGCTGAGCTTCATCAGAAACACGACTGGAGGGCCCAGGCTCTGCATCCAACTGTGAGTCCTGTACTTCAGAGCCTCCCTCTGACTCTGATGGCCCTTCAAATGCCTCCTCCACCTCCTCTTCAGATTCCTCCGACTCAGCTGTTGGGAGCACAGGCTGGCACGGAATCACAACACACAGGCCCAAAATTTGAGGGAAATTTTTTATAAAATGTTTTATAGGTGGCATTTGGATCCTAAAAAACTGTCTTGTATGTATCCTAACCTACAGCCCAAATGTTGGAGATGTGGTAGTACTGATGCAACTTATTTTCATGTTTGGTGGACCTGTAAAAATGTTAAAGCCTTTTGGATAATGATTTGGTGGAACATTCAAAAGATTTTTAAAAAGAAGATAAAGTTTACTCCTCAATTATTTTTACTGGGTATTTTTATGGATTTAGATGTTAATGAAACTATTTTAATGTTGAATTTAATAACCGTAGCAAGGTTGCTTGTAGGCTTATACTGGAAGAAGGATTCGCTGCCTACTATAGAAGAATGGATACTCAAGGTTTCCAATTTAGCAGAAATGGCAAAGATTTCTGCTTATTTAAAGGACCATATACACGAAAAATATATTATGGTATGGAGAAGATGGATAGATTATATTCAGAATAAATATGGAACTTTAAAGTTCCATTTATTTTATGATTAATTTTTTTTTGAAATAATAATTATTATTTATAGAACTTTATAATAAATGATTTAAAATAGATTTGTTTACATTATTATGATGTTAAAGTTTAGAGGGAGTTAAAGGTTAAGTATGAATTTGTTTATTGTATAAATTTTCTGTTTTAAAAGTTATGTAGATTGTGTTTGTTTTGTTTACAATAACCCTGTATTCTGCTCCGGGAAGTGGGGGGCGGGTAGGGGGGTGGGATGGGTGGGATTAAGTAGGTTAGACAAACAGAAATATTAATGTATAAAATAGATAGAGTAATTTTGAGAGAGGTGCCGCTCGGGTATTTCCCCTGAATTGTATCCGAGGAGGGATGAGAGGGGAGGAGGAAGGGATGGAAGGAAGTAGGATGGGAGGAAGGGAGGAGGGGAGAGAGGTGAAGAGAGGAGAGAGGGAGGAGGGAAGTAGGAAAGGAAGGTAGAGTGGGCAGATGCAGTCGGGGGGGAGATGGACGAGCGACACCTAAGGTTATATGTATGAATTTATTTTAAAGGTATTTTTTATAATGTATTGAAAGTATTAAATGTATTGAAAAATGAAAATAAAAAAAAATTCAAAAAAAAAAGACTAACAGAGAAGTCCGCATTTCTGGTGACTATAAATGCATGTTGAACAAAGCTCTCCAACAGCACCCCCACCATGGAACTCTGGTTTGGGCCTATCGGAACAGGCCAGCCAAAGTCAAATGGACAGGGGCTTGGGTCTACCAGAACAGGCCAGGCTTCATGATCCGATTTCACCTGTATTGAACGGGTCCCCAAGTCCTGGTCTGCCGAGCCTGGCAGGCGAGCTTGCAGATGGGGCGCTAGTAGCAGCTCTGACGTGATCGGAGTGAGCCAAAGGCCCACCAAAGTTCTTAAAGGACTACATGAGGTTTCTGTCATTGCAACCTTAAAATGCTTTTGTATTTTATTGCAACTGAAATGCTTGTGTATGTCTTTTGAGGAACTGTGTACTATAATGTTATGTATGTATGAAAAAGGGGAATGTTTTATATGTTCCTTCTGTTCTGTTTGCAAGTCAAAGGCATTGAGACAAAGCAGGAGTAACAAAACAAGTCTTCTTTATTCAATTTCATCAACAGAACAGCAAACAAAATGGCACAGGGCCTTTTTATGCTCCCCTTGCAGGGACAGCATCAGTCAATCAATGCAAGGCTAATTTCCCACCTTGCGCATGCGCACAAGGCTGGAGACAGCTTGTCTGGTCCCGGGCAACCACGTAGTCTTCCCGGGCCTTCTGCAGCATCCTGAGCCTGCTGAGTCATTCAGCAGGCCCAGGATATAACACCCCTCCCCCCTGAGATAAAACAATAAGTAAAGACTTACTGTTAAAGCAGCATACATATACACGTGTTCAGTTAGGCATGTTGTTATTCTAAACACAGTTCTGCCTGCACACAGGCAGACCCATTCTTACATTTTTATTCACAAAATGCATCAACTGTTTAATACAATGAAAAATAACACACCTTCTTTGAGTGTGTTCTGATTTATAGAGAACTATGAAGTTTTCCTCATGACTGACAGGAACCTCACATAGTCCTTTAGATGTTTGGGAGGACCCTTGGCCCGCTGTGACCTTCTTGGAGCCAGTGTGTGTGCCTGGCCTGCCAGCTCACCTGCTAGGATAGGCAGACCAGGACTTTGATGCCCCAAAGACCCAGGTGACCCTCCCAGCTGCTGACTGGCTGGATCCTCTGAACTCAAACCAGAGTTCCTTGGGGGGGTGGAAGTCCCCAAGCCCAGTGGTGGGGTGGAATTACCCAAGTCCACAATGGACCCCTCTTGGAAGCACTGTCCCTCGAGCCCAAGACCAGCAGCAGGAGTGGCCTGAGTAGCTGATTGCCAGCAATGTCCCATTGACCAGGTGTCTGTGCCAGAGTTAGGAGCCGCCTCCATGGCAAAACCCTCTTGTAGAACATGTGCTGCAGCATGTGAAGGTCCACTTGGGCAGAGATACTGTGGTCCACGATCGTAATCATGGTCCTCCCCCCCCCAAGAGCAGAGCCAGGAATAGAAGTGTGGCCAGGAAGCCTCCAGCGCAGTTGGTCAATGTGACATCGGATCATATGACCATCATCCAAGGTCACTTTGTAGGACAGCGGCCCAGAGACCTTGCATACCACTGCTGTCACCCAGAGATGTCCAGGTCCATAGTTCCTTGCCAAGACCGGATCGCCCACCTGTAGTCGCCTAGGTGCCCGTGGCTGTGACACCTGTGAAGCCACCCGGTCTGGGTGCAACCTGTCCAGTTTGGTAATGAGTCTGCGACCCCAGCAAAGTTCAGCTGGGCTCTTCCCTGTGACTGTGCAAGATGTGGTGCGTTGGCAAAGAAGAAAGTCAGCTAACCTGTGATGCCAGCTGCCATGAGTGATTCTCTTTAGAGCATCTTTGGTAGTGCGCACCATCCTCTCAGCCTGTCGTTGGAAGCTGGATGAAACGGTGCTGAAGTGGTATGACAGATCAAATTGGCCTGTAGAAATGCCTGAAACTCAGAAGAAGTGAATTGGGGTCCGTTGTCAGAGACAAGGACATCTGGAAGCCTATAGGAGGCGAAGATTCCTCTCAGCACCTGGATAATCCTAGCAGTAGTAATGGAGGAGACAGGAATGACCTCTAGCCACTTGGAATGGCTGTCCATGAGGAGAAAGAAGAATTGCCCCTGAAAGGGCCCAGCATAGTCGATATGAACCCTCAACCAAGGGGCATGTGTCTCCTCCCACCTATGTACAGGAGCCTGAGGCATTTCAGGCCTTGACTGTTGGCACACTTGGCACTCATGAACCTGGGTCTCAATCTCTTTATTGAGCCCAGGCCACCAGAGATGGCTGCGTGCAAGCGCTTTCATCCAGACTATTCCCGGATGTCCCTCATGCAGAGAGAGCAAGACTCTAGTCCTTATTGAGGCTGGGATCACTACCCTGCTACCCCAAAGCAGACAACCCTTGAAAGTGGAAAGCTTGTGTTTCCTTTGCCAGAAGCTCTGGAATTCTGCACCAGGACACGTATCAGGCCATCCTGACAACACCCATGTCAGCATGTGTGTGAGTGTGTAATCAGTGGCAGTTTCTGCAGCCACGTCCCTAGCATTGAGTGGAGATTCAGGCAATTCCTGAATGGAGAGAATGTGAAGAGCAGGAGCAGGATCTGCCTCTATCTGCTGTAGAGGTAATCTGCTGAGCCATCTGCATGGCCCATTTCTTTGCCTGGTTTGTGAATCAAAGTGTAGTCATATGCTGACAGGAAAATTGACCATCTCAGCATTCTAGGAGAGATTATGTGTGGGGTTTGTTTGTTTGTTTGTTTGTTATAAACAAACCCAGCAGAGGCTTATGGTCTGTGTAGACTGTGAAGTGGTGGCCATATAAGAAGTCATGGAATTTCTTTATGCCTGCCACTATGGCCAAGGTGTCTCTGTCAATCTGAGCGTAATTACGCTCTGCAGAAGACAGAGTCCTGGAATAGTAGGCCACCAGGAGTTGTGTCCCATCAGCCTTCAGGTGACTGAGCACTGCCCCAATCCGTAAGGGGATGCATCACAGGCAATGTACACAGGCAATTGCTCATTGAAATGCGCTAAAACTGCATTTGAAGAAAGCAAGGCCTTGACCTCTGTGAAGCTCATTTTGTCCACTGCCTTTTGTCCACTTTTGTCCACTGCCATGGAACCTGTTTGTCCAAGAGCCGGTGTAATGGCTCAGCCATTGCAGCCTTGTGAGGTAGAAATGAGTGATAGAAGTTTAACAGTCCCAGAAAAGCCTGAAGTTCGCTTTTGGACTTGGGAGTTGGGGCCTGCTGAATTGCTTGAAGCTTGGATTCAGCAGGATGGATGCCTTCAGCATCAATACGGAACCCCAGAAATTCAGTGGATATAACACCAATTTTACATTTATCTTGCTTCAGCTTCAGCCCCGCTTGGGGGAAACGAAGCAAGACAGCCTTAGCCTTTCAGCCAAATTCAAAGATGACTCCCCACCAATGAGGACGTCATCAAAATAGGGACAGACTCCAGGAATACCATGGAGCATTCGCTCCATCACACTTTGGAAGATGCCAGGGGCTACATTAACCCCAAACTGCAGCCTTTTTACTTTGAAGGCTCCCCGGTGCGTCACAATTGTTTGGGCCTCAGCTGTTGCCTCATCAACAGGTAACTGTTGATAGGCCTATGCCAAATCAAGCTTTGCAAAGATTCGCCCTCCTTTGAGGGAGGCCAGAATGTGGCTCACCACAGGCACTGGATATGCATGCTGTTGCAAGGCTTTGTTAAGGGTGCATTTATAGTCTGCACAAATTCGGACTTCTCCATTTGCCTTCAGAGGTGTGACTATGAGGGTTTCCCACGGACTACTGTCCACAAGCTCTATGATTCCCTGCTGGAGCAGCTTGTCCAGCTCTGCATCTATTTTGTTCTTTAGGGCAAAAGGCACCCTTCGAGGCTTAATCCAGATGGGTGTGATGGCTGGGTCTAAATGTAAAATAATGGGAGGCCCCTTGTACAATCCAAGCTCTGAACTGAACACATCAGCAAACTCCTTGCAAACTTCTGCAAGGCCTGACGTTTGCAGACTGTGAAGTCTAGTCACTTGAATCCCAAGGGCCTCGAACCAATCGAGTCCAATAAGACTCGTGTGATCACCCCCAACTATCACCACATCTAGCAGGCTTTCAAAACTCCTACACTGCACTTTGAGTGTGGCCTCCCCCTTCACACTGACTCTGGAATTCTGGAAGTCAGTGAGGATTAGATTTGATGGCCTGAGTTTGGCCACTTCTGCTGCAAAACCTTTTGAAGGTGTCATGAGAAATGATCAATAGAGAGAACCCTGTGTCCAACTCCATTGACAAGGGAACCCCTTGCAACTTCACATCAATGTGAAGTTCTTCTTAAGTGGCCTGTGAGCTCCTGTTTTGAAAATGCTCCTGTGCGATGTGCAGAAACCCACCCTGTGTCGGCTGGGGACCCTGGTACCTTTCTGAAGCAATTCTTCCAAAGGCCTGTCCTTCTGGCGACCCAAACAGATGGAGGCAATGTGGCCTTGCCTGCCACATGCCTGGCAAATGGCGGAGCGGAAGCGGCAGTCGGAGCGCTTGTGGGGTCCTCCACATCCGAAACACCACGGGAATGTAGTTGCCTTGTCAGAACGCTCCTTTGGCCTCCTCCCCACTGGCTGCTGCAACTGGTCAACCGCCATCTCTGGATCCTGTTCAGGAACTTCTTGAGCGACCTCATGATGGATGGAAACTGAAGTTGGAGGCTTTCTAGTGAGCCACAAGGCCTTCACAGCACTACCCGCTGCTTCTTCAGCTGCAATCTCTCTCAAAGTATCTTGGAAAGAGACATCTTCTTTGGCGAAAATCTTCTGCTGCAGCTCACAACTTCTCAGGCCACAAACTAAACGATCATGGAGTCTCTTTTCCAGGTCCTTGAATTCACATGGCCTAGCTGCTTGTCTTAAATAAAGTCCACAGCAGACTCACCAGGCCTCTGGTCCCTCTGCTCGAATGCGTGTCGCCATGCAATCAATGAGAGCTTGGGTTTGAAGTGTTCTCGCAGCATCTTCTTCAATTCAGCATAGACAACTGACTCAAGAGGTGCTGGGGTGACCAGATTCTCCACTATATCGAAAGTCTCTTGCCCACAGACACACAGCAACGTAGCAGCTTTGAGACCGTCTTCTCGGATCTGGTTTACCCAAAAGTAGTTCTCCACCCGGGCCACATAAGAGCTCCAGTGATCTGGATGAGCTGTGTCAAATTCCGACAGCTGGCCTATCATGGACATCATTACAGCCTTGGAGCTTCATCAACACCTTCGCTGCAAGCTTTTGAGAAGGGGTCCCTTTTGCCAAGCTCACCTCCAGCGTTCTCATACTGGCAGGCAGAGTCGCAATCGCTGGACGCCGAACTTCCCAGCGCTTCAGGATTTCCATGGTGAGTCCCTAGCTTCTTCTGTGGTTTTTTCTTGCAGCGATCCCATCCTCGTCACCAATGTTCTGTTTGTGAGTCAAAGGCATTGAGACGAAGCAGGAGTAACAAAACAAGTCTTCTTTATTCAGTTTCACCAACAGAATAGCAAACAAAATGGCGCAGGGCCTTTTTATACTCCCCTTGCAGGGACAACATCAGCCAATCAATGCAAGGCTAATCTCCCGCCTTGCGCATGCGCACAAGGCTGGAGACAGCCTGTCTGGTCCCGGGCAACCACGTGATCTGCCCAGGCCTTCTGCAGCATCCTGAGCCTGCTGAGTCATTCAGCAGACCCAGGATATAACACCTTGTAACTGTATTGTTTTGGTATTATTATTATTTTGACAAGTGTCATAAATGAATGACTTCTGCCATATGAAATATCATTTAATAACTGAAGTGTGCCAACTGTGGCCTTACTTGGATATAGATAGATTTACTATAAAATCTAAAGTATAGCAACTTCTTACTTAAAGTATAGTACTGCATGGGTTTATATGTGGGGCTGCTTTTAAGTGGTTTAAAAACTACAGCTAATACAAAAAAAATGCAGTAATATAAAATAGAGATTACCAGAGCATGGACTATGCAGTCAAGTTTTCTGTCTCTTAAATATTTCAGTGAAGCTAACCAAAACCATTTCAAATGACCAAAGTGATAGAATCTCCACTGACAAGAATAGATCAAAGAATATTCCTAAGATGCATGCCTTCTTTTTCCATGGGAGTGCAACATCCTCCAGAGCATGCTACGTGTCACATTCCGCATCCATAAAACTTTCAGTTAGGTGAACTTCACCTTCATCACAATAATTATATTATGTTGAAGTACCTATACCTCTATTCTGATCTTTTCTCTTTCCCCCCAGCAAGCTGAAGAGGTTACAGTACTTCAGGTTTTGGATATTAAAACAGTTTGATTCCATTTTTTTTTTTTCCTTTTTCACTTTATTTTTCCTTTTTCACTTTACAACAAACATAATACATTTTTTCCTTAACAAACATGTCATATGTCTCTTACATTTATTTACAATTATTTACATTAATTTTCATACATTTTTATTTCTCTGTTCTAACCAAACATAGCATTTATTCCATATCTCGTAAAATTCTGTTGCCTCCTTGTCTTTTATTTCTAAAGTAAGCTTGCACATCTCCGTGCATTCTAGTATCTTATGAATAATCATCTCATTTGTTGGTATATTTTCACATTTCCAACATTGTGCATACACTATGTGTGCTGCTGTTATTATATGTACAATGATGTATTGGAGTTGTTTTTTTATCTTTGGATTAATTATGCCTAATAGAAATAATTCTGGTTTAAGTTCAATTTGTTCATTTGTTATCTCCTGTATCCATCTCCTTATCTGTTCCCAATAAATCCTTGCTTCAGGGCATTGCCACCACATATGGTAGAATGTTCCCTCCTTGTTTTTGCACTTCCAACAATCCAGATTCATATTTTTGTACATCTTAGCCTATCTCGCCGGTGTTAAATGCCATCTATAAAACATTATTTTTTACCATTCAACCTGCTTGATGGTGGGTGTTTAGTAACATATTTGACTCCTTTGCTAAAGATAAACATAATGTCTCTTTTGAAACAAACTCAAATCCTGTTGATTTCATGAATGTCATGATTTCAAGTAGTTTTCTTGGCAAAATACAGAGGTATCTTGTATGGCTTTGTTCCAAGATTTTTTCCCATTTCTCTGTGTAGCATATAGCTTTGATATTCCTTGATAATCCCCCACCAAACACTGATCAAGCTTTGTTTCTGATCCAAGAGAAGGTCAGCCAGGAGTTGCAACTACTGAGCCTATGCCCAATTTTGCAAATCATATATGCACTCCTGAGCTCTGTGCATTATTACCAGAAAGCAAATCCCTCACAATCTCTAGGAAATATGTTGAATAGAATAGAATAGAATAGAATAGAATAGAATAGAATAGAATAGAATAGAATAGAATAGAATAGAATAGAATAGTGGAACCTTGGGTGAAAGTGACGAAAATTGGTTGCCGTATTCCAGGTGTGGTCTCACTAGGATTTTTATAAAGCAATACTAATACTTCACGTGATCTTGATTCTATGCCTCTGTTTATACAACCCAGGATTGTATTATCTTTTTTGGCTGCTTCTGCACACTACTGGCTCATAGTCAAGTGATCGTCCACTAGGACTAGGACTCCAAGGTCCCTATCACAGTTGCTGTTTTTGAGCCACATCTCACCTAATCTGTACTTAAACTTGGATTTTTCCTGTCTAAATGTAAAACTTTGCTTTTTTTCTCATATTAAAACTCATTTTGTTGGATAGGGCCCATTGTTCAAGTTTGTCAAGATCTTTTTGGATCCTGAGCTTGTCTTCTGGGGTGTTGGCTATCCTGAGCATGGCTGGCTCAGGAATTCTGGGAGTTGAAGTCCACAGATCGTGAAGGGCCCATAGTTCCCCACAAAAAAAATGCCTATTGGATAAAATGGATTTATAATAATAATAATAGTAGTAAAGTTGGAAGGGACCTTGGAGGTCATCTAGTCCAACCCCCTGCTTGGGCAGGAAACCCTACACCATTTCAGACAAGTGGCTGTCCAGTCTCTTCTTAAAAACTTCCAGTGTTGGAGCATTTACTGCTTCTGGAGGCAGGCTGTTCCACTGATTAATTGTTCTCACTGTCAGGAAGTTTCTCCTTAGTTCTAGGTTGCTTATCTCCTTGATTAGTTTCCACCCATTGCTTCTTGTCCTGCCTTCAGGTGCTTTGGAAAATAGCTTAATTCCCTCTTCTTTATGGCAGCCCCTGAGATATTGGAATACTGCTATCATGTCCCCCTTGTCCTTCTCTTCGTTAAACTAGACATACCCAATTCTAGCAACCGTTCCTTATATGTTTTAGCCTCCAGTCCCCTAATCATCTTTGTTGCTCTTCTCTGTACTCTTTCTAGAGTCTCAACATCTTTTTTACATCGTGGTGACCAAAACTGGATGCAGTATTCCAGTGTGGCCTTACCAAGGCATTGAAGAGTGATATTAATACTTCACGTGATCTTGATTCTATCCCTCTGTTAATGCAGCCTAGCACTGTGTTGGCTGTAACGATGCTAAGAAAAAGACTCAGGCATGTCTTGGGCAGAGGTTTGAAGCTGCATGACACATCTTCACACAGCTTAACAAACTCTGAGTTTATTGTTTCTTATATACTTTTTACATACATAGGCTTTACCATTAACTGCTGACATTTTACAGTTAGAAGTTTAACCTTTAGTTGTTGACATAAAGTAATTGAAAAATTCCTTCATATAAGCAATTATTTTCTAGTAACACATTACCTGTTGAGAGCAGGTAAAACAAATACAGGTAAATTAGAAAAGGAGAAAGAACTGATAAAGACAAGAAGAGATAAAGACAGGAAGAGATAAGGGGAAACTTATTATTTAGGTAGGCAAGATATTAAGTCAAAAGGGGGTGATCTTTTGGCTGCTTCCTTGGGACAAAGGGTATCAAAAGGTTATGAGGTTTGTGTGGGGCAATGCATGGCAGTTTGCTGCACGTGCAAATTCCTCCACATTCCACCTTTTTCTATTTTATTAATGAAGACATTTTAAGCAGGAGTAGTTAGTGGGTCTTAGCTTAGTATGGAAGATTGCAAGACATCTTATTAAGTAAAGAAAAAAGACATTGAAATAAACAACAACAGCTGATAAGGATAGCAACTATTATAATGAGATATTGAACAATTTTTCCAAGAAGGCCAATGGGAAGCCATGACCATAGAGCACTCCACCAATTTCCTAAGGTATCAATTTTTAAATCAGAAGCCAAGTTATGTAAAACATTAATTTGCTTTTGAATAACGCCAGATTGATCAGAAAGATTGAAACAACACATTCCTTCGAGTACTTCACATCCCAGATGTTGCCGGAGCAACAGATAATCAATTGCAGCACGATTTTGTAAAATAGCTTTACGAAGTTCTATTAGCTCTTGATTAATAGCAGATAAAGCTAAGGAGGTCGCATTAATGGTCTTTGCTAAATTACATGCAAGAGAATTTAAATTTACATGAGCTCGGACAGCAAGTGCTGGTACCCCTACTAATGAAATAGCTAAGGCATTGTATTCTGCTTTATTGAGGAGGGTTCTAGAAGAATCACAAGTATCGTCCAGGGTTACTGATCTTCTATGACGTTTTGAACTGGATATGTTAAGTTCTGTTTTTGTTGGCAAAAACGTGGTGAGTCTACTAAGGCAACAGTGTGTTGTACTTACATTGGCAGGAATGTAATTAAATGTCTCTTTCCTGCAGGTAAAGAACCATCCCTTTTGCAACCATATATGTGCAAAATTAAAGGATACCTCTTTAAAGGAGGTACAATTTAAAATCCCTTCACTGACCTGTATACAATGAGGTTTTTTAGGTGAAGTAGTACAATTGACAATTTTTGCACAAGTAAGATTTGTAGGCACAGCTACAATTGGTGCATGCAAAACAATAGCATCAAGGGGTAACATATAAGAGACATGACCCCAGCTTGACATAGTTGCATAATGAAACTCTTTGTCTGATAGAAAATTGCTTAAACCAGTATAATTTTTTGAAACTGAAGCTGGGACACACACACAGGTATAAGACAGGTAGAGAGTAGATTTTCCATGTCATATGATTCAGAAATACAAAAGTCTGTCACTTGTGTTACATTAGCTAATTGCACCCAAATATTATATTTCATCCGTGATTCTAAAGGATGAGGTGGGAGAGCTTCAGCCCTTACGCAGCAATTAAGAAGGAAAGAGAGGCAAAGAATGACTAAGGAATTTGCAATCAAAACCGCAAATATGGCAGCGCATAAATTCTCTGGTGTAGGTTCTTTTCCCTGTTGTCTCAGAACCTCCTGCGCTTTGGATGTTAGGTTCTTTACATCGCCCCAGGTTGTTGGCCGACTGTGATGGCGAGAGCGAAAGGGACGTTGTGTTGTCTGAAGAGTCACCTGCTTCATTTCCGGTATTGGGTTCTGGACTTGATGCCACGACATCTTTGGCTGGTCACACACACCGGGCTGGAATCCAGAGAGGGCCTGTAGGAGCAAGCACAGCCGCATAGCCTCGTCCCCATGTTAATAAAGGAACTGGACCTAGCCAGGTTTTATCAGGCAATTGCCGATAATATACCAATGGATTAGGAAGCACAGCTTTCTGCTGAAAGTGACGCTGGTAGGCAGTAGTGTTTTGAAAAGAAATATTTAGCTGGTTTAAAGTTATTAAGACTTTATTGACTTGACGAGTTATCCATGCCAAATTAGGTACCCTTGATCCCTCCTTTTTTTAATTGTTTAAGTAAACATTCTTTAATTGAACAATTGGCTCGTTCCACAATAGCTTGGCCAGTAGAATTATAGGGAAGGCCATGACGAAGAAGAATATTCCATGTAGTACAAAACTGTAGGAAGGTGGTGGAAGTGTAAGCTGGGCCATTATCTGTTTTTATAACAGCTGGTTTCCCCAAAGCCGTAATAGCAGCCATAAGATGGGAAATGACGTGATTAGAGGTTTCTCCCCATTGGGGTGTTGCCCAAATAGCACCAGAAAATGTGTCAATTGAAACATGGAGATATTTCCAAGGGGCTAGAGATGGAACGTGGGTAACATCCATTTGCCATAATTGATTGGCTTCTAAACCACGTGGGTTGACACCTGTGTCTCCTATAGGGGATAGACCTGCACATTGAGGACAAGCGGAAATTATTTGTTTTGCTTGGCTTAGAGGAATATGGCAGGATTGTGCGAGGCCACGAGCATTTTGATGAAAAAAAGAGTGACTATAAAAGGGATCAGAAAACAAAGTGGGTAGGATGTAAACAGCAGCATCTGCTTGAGCATTACCTTCAGAGAGATGTCCAGGTAAAGAGGAATGACTTCGAATGTGTGAAACAAAATATGGATGAGTACGATCCTGTAATAAATGCTTCAAAGTTAAAAACAAAGATAATAAATTAGCATCTAGTCTGGGTGTTACATAAGCACCAGGTAAATTAACAATAAGTTGACAGACATAGTGAGAGTCAGAAATGAGATTAAATGGTTTTTGAGCAAAAGTATAAAAAGCAAGAATAACAGCAGCAAGTTCCGATCGTTGCAGTGTGGGGTTGCACAGCTGTGTAAAGAGTGTGCCATTTCGCTGTTGATTCATCTCGATATGTGATTGCTCCTCTAGTCTTGCCACCATCAGAAAATACAGTAATAGCATTAGATAAAGGCTGATTTGAAAGCATAGAGAAAATGCGAAAAGAGGAAGTCATTAAGAATGTAAAGCGAGGGTCTTTAGGTAAATGATAGGAAATTTTTCCTACATAGTCTATCAAAGAAATTTGTAAAGCTTGACATGTCTGAAATGCAAATTCAAAATTAGATTTAGCAACATGGATACAAATATCCACCAAGTCTGTGCCAATGCGTTGAAGAGCCCACAAACGGCCTTGTGCTATTAAATCTGATATAGCAAGAAAAATATGTAAGACATTATGGGAAGGAGTGTTAGGTAGATAGAGCCACTCAATACAATAAACTTGATTGTTCTTTATAGCAGAAAGGATTGCTGTAGGTAATTTCTCAGTGGGGAGGATTAATAAAGTTAGTGGAGAATTAAGAACAGGAATACGGTCAACAAATTTAGTTCTTATAATTGAATTAATTTGTTTAATAACACTTTGCACTGACGAAGGAATGGAGATTACATTTGCAGGGGATTTGCCCTGGGTGAGTAACTCAAATAAGGGGCTTAACAGACCTGTAGGTAAGCAAAAATAAGGTCTTACCCAATTAATAGTGCCCAAAATTTGTTGTAACTTAACCAGCGAAATAGAAGAAGGTAAAGAGAACTGTGGAATATTAGGACTTGAATAACTTTGGAGGAGTTTGTGTCCTAAGTACACATATGGTGAGCAAAGCTGTACCTTTTCAGGGGCTATCTGGAGTCCACTATTGGCTAAATCTACTTGAAGTTCAGAAAGCCAATAAGATGGGATGGAAGGGGCTCCTATAAGAATGTCATCCATATAATGATATATTAATGCTGTTGGATGACGCTTACGAAAAGGAGCCAAAGCATTGGCTACAAAATATTGACACAAAGTGGGACTGTTCAACATTCCTTGTGGTAATACAGTCCAATGGTATCGGCAAGTGGGTTCAGTGTGATTTATAGCTGGTACTGTAAAAGCAAATTTTTCTCTGTCTGCCATGCACAGAGGTATGGGGAAAAAACAATCTTTCAGATCTATGATCATCAATTGATGATCCTGTGGAATTAAATTTGGATTGGGGGTGCCACATTGCAAAGCTCCCATAGGTTGAATACAGGAATTAACGGATCTGAGATCATGTAATAATCTCCAGTTGCCACTTTTTTTTTGATAACAAAAACTGGAGTGTTCCATGGACTAGTGGAAGGGGCAATGTGTTTGGCTTGTAATTGTTCTTGAACAAGAATTTTTAAGGCCTGTAATTTGTACAGAGGAAGAGGCCATTGTTCCACCCAAACAGGGGTAGTAGTTGACCAAGTTAAGGGTAAGGCAGACACTTTATTCATCGAAGGTGACGGTAGCCCCCCATTTACTAAGCAAGTCTCGTCCCCAAAGGTTGACATGAATGTCAAGAATGAAAGGACGAAGTTGAACAGTTACAGTAGAATTAGGAAGACTTGCAGAAAGGAATTGTGTACTTTGTCATGCACCTTGTCGCCCTCCTACACCCCAGACACTAGGGCATGGGTCAGTGGGCCAAGATGCAGGCCAATCTTTAGCTGAAATTACTGAAACATCAGCCCCTGTATCAATTATGCCCTCAAAAGGCTTACCCTGAAAAAAGACTGTCTGATGGGGTCTTTGGGCAGTGATTGGGGTGGTTAATGAAATTACAACAGGATCTGTGGAACCAAACCTGCCGTCCCCTCGATCCCTATCACGACCCCCTGCAGGGACAAAATAGGGCAAATGGAGTAATTGTGCAGGACTAGTATTACTTGGCAAAATCTGTGGCATGTTAGTCCATAATTGAATAAAGATGACACCTGTATAGTCAGAATCAATTACTCCAGGTATTACAAAAATTCCCTTTTTTCCCATGCTAGAGCGAGGCAAAATTAATCCAACATATCCAGAAGGGAGAGGTCAGAAAGTTGTGAAGGAATTATTTGTACTTCTCCCGGAAATTTGAAACATACGTCTTGTTGGATAGTTAAATCTATCCCAGCACTCCCTCTAGTGGCAGCAGGGCTATTGTTAATTGTTGATGGAATTACTGAAGGGTCTCTGTTTGGACCAGGGCCAGAGACCGGCCCGCTTTGAAGTTTCCCGACCTACATTCATTAGCCCAATGAAATCCCTTATTACACTTAGGGCATTTTGTTTTTGGACGTCTCCCAGCATTATTTTTAAATGGTCGGGAGGCATACTTTCCTCCCCCAGGATTTTTGCAATCCTGTTTAAAGTGTCCAATTTTACCACAATTATAACATTTCCCCTGAGGTTTTGTAAGAGCTGCAGCTAAGAGATTAGTTTGAAAAGAAACAGTCCCAATATCCTGACATGCTTTTATCATTTCTGCTAAATCTGGTTGAGCTCCCAATCCAATAATGGCCCGTTTACATTCAGAGGTGGCATTTTCTTTAGCCAATTTCATAAGCAATTCAGCTTGGGCATCAGGATTATCAATTTGTCGTCTCAAGGCATCTTGCAGACGGTTAATAAAATCTGCATATGGTTCATTTGCCTTTTGACGAATATTTGAAAATGCTTGAGATGGTTTCCCAGTTATAGGAACTTTTCCAAAAGCTTTGTAAGCACATTCAGAGGATATTTGAAGAGTAGCTATAGGCAAAACAATTTGTGCATCCACTGGAGTGTAATCACCAGAGCCATATAACTGCTCTGGGAGGTAAGCACCTCCAGAAGTTGCTGCTCTTAATGCACATTGATGTCTAAACTCACTATCCCATACCACATACTGAGCTGGTGTTAATAACATACGAATTGTTGTTTTCCAATCTTCTGGTACCAAAACATGATTCCTCATTGTTGCTTCTAACATACCTTGCACATATGAACTACCTAACCCAGTATCTCTTATACCCTTACGCAATTCTGTTAAGATTGCATAAGAAAGTGGTCGATATTCAACCACTGGGGCTCCATTCTCATCTACCTGCCCAGTCAAATGTACAGGACAAACTGAGAGCATATCTGCTATTTCCTGCATATCTCCCTCTCCTTTCGCCATTTGATTTTCTAATACATGGTGAATAGAAACATAAGATCTAGAATTCTTTTGCTCTGAAGGTGTTATATCTATCGTGGAAGATATAGGAGCTGATGGAATTGAAACCTTTTCACGATTAAAACCTGGAGAGGGAGTAGAACTTAATTGTACTGCATCAGCTCCATATTTTTCCACTGCATGGCGACATTGATGCCAACAATGCAAAACATCCACTGAGGCTCGGGGTTCCTGATGAAGGGTGTTACCTATTCTTTCCCAATCCTTAAGTTGGAGTGTCCCCCTTTCAGGATACCAAGGACAGTTTTTTCCTATCTCACCCACCAGCTTCCTAAGCTCCCTTTCAGGCATGGTCATGCCCGATTTGTGTAAGAGAAACTTTAACTCCCTTACATGCTTTTGCTGATGGTGAGATATATCGCAGCCCATACTTACAGTTTGAGAAGTCTCGCAGGACGAGAAGACGAGAAGGTGCACCAAGGGGTCTGTTCCAGACGACTGTAAATATGTTGGTTGCTGCTTTCCCTCGGAAGGGGATGTCCCAGTTCAAGGCGCCAGTTGTAACGATGCTAAGAAAAAGACTCAAGCATATCTTGGGCAGAGGTTTGAAGCTGCATGACACATCTTCACACAGCTTAACAAACTCTGAGTTTATTGTTTCTTATATACTTTTTACATACATAGGCTTTACCATTAACTGCTGACATTTTACATTTAGAAGTTTAACCTTTAGTTGTTGACATAAAGTAATTGAAAAATTCCTTCATATAAGCAATTATTTTCTAGTAACACATTACCTGTTGAGAGCAGGTAAAACAAATACAAGTAAATTAGAAAAGGAGAAAGAACTGATAAAGACAAGAAGAGATAAAGACAGGAAGAGATAAGGGGGAACTTATTATTTAGGTAGGTAAGATATTAAGTCAAAAGGGGGTGATCTTTTGGCTGCTTCCTTGGGACAAAGGGTATCAAAAGGTTATGAGGTTTGTGGAGGGCAATGCATGGCAGTTTGCTGCACGTGCAAATTCCTCCACAGTTGGCCTTTTTGGCAGCTGCAGCACACTGCTGGCTCATATTTAGGTGATTGTCTACTAGGACTCCGAGGTCCCTCTCACAGTTACTACTATTGAGCAAGGTACCCCCTATACTATACCTGTACATTTGGTTTTTTTGCACTCTTTAGAAATAGAGTCACAGGCAATCAGGAAGAGTGGCCCTGTCACGAGGGCAATGAGTAGGCAATTGGATCAGCAAGGGGATAAAAAGAACTTCCCACCCCCTAAGCCCCACTCTGAGGACGCTGGCAGAGGACCAGCGAAAGCTAAGTTGTTTTAATCTTGTATATAACTGTTTTTATTGTTTTAAATGTTGTTTTAACAATAAATAACTGGAGTATACTCTTCCCGGAGATCGAAGATTGCATCATTGAACATATGTGTGTGTGTGTGTGTGTGTGTGTGTGTGTGTGTGTGTGTGTTTTCTGAGGTTTTCAGTGGTCTTTGTATGTGGGTCTTTGGTTATTCGGGTTTTCTCCCGCGTAAAATTGGAAGTACGAAACTGAAAACACCATCCTGAAGATGACGAATGGGACTTCATCGAAACGTCGCTAAGACACTTCCAATTTTATGCAGGAGAAAACCCGAATAACCAAAGACATATATGTGTGTGTGTGTGTGTGTGTGTGTGTGTGTGTGGAAACTGTATGTAGAGGCCCCTTGTTATACTAAAAAACAATCTTAACCAGAATTTGCTGATATGATAGTTACTTCAGAGGCAACCCCTAGGAACTAGTAACCATAAAAGGTAAGTTGTAAATAAGGGCAGTGGGTGATAGAATTTGAGGAATGGGAGATGTAATTAGAGTTAGGGAATAATGTATTTACTTTAAGCGCTTCTGATAGGTTGTGACAACCTGAGTATTCAGCCAATGAGGAAAAGGTGGGAATTAAATTTGCAATGATATTAGGTATTATAAAGAAAATATATTGATGATTTAAGTTGTGTCTGTGTCCACCATATCTGCGGGTACATAATACACCCTATTTGCACCTTATTTGCACTATTTGTACTGAAAATAAACTACCATTGTTTTCTCTTGGAAGTTTTGGCTGGTGATTGTTTATTCAAAACTAGACAACAAATCCCATACTGATCATGCTATGAGAAATGTAATCAAAGAAAACCCTCTGTGGCCTGAAAACCAGCTTGATATATTTGGATGGCTCACTTCTTGGCTTCCAAATTTTGTATGGTTGAAAATACTCTTTTTAGCCATTCTTTTTATTGTTATAGCTATCCTAATAACTTGCCATTTGGTACATGATATGAGCCCTTCCTGTGGTATTTTCTCACAGAAAGACTCAAATTATATTGTGTGAACAGACTGCTACTTGCTTTTTAGAAGTTTAAAACCATAATTCCAGAAAATCAAAATGATGCTACATATACTCAGATGCTTTCAGCATATTCAACTAAGTAGCAAAGGGGGGAATGAAGGAAATGTCAAAAAGAACCCTTCCCCTACAAAAAAAAAATAGTATCTGTAAATATTTCTTATTTTAGTTTTGCAGACATCAGTTTTGCACATAATCATTAAAATATAAGGAGTAATGAAAATAGCTTGGGCAGTAAAACCCTCAGAAATGCTTGCTCTGGTGAAATGTAGTCATGGGATAAGATGACCACATAGAAAAAGAAGATCTGGGAGTAGCAAATGCTGGGGCAAGACCAGCTTTCTGAGATAACAGTCCTGCCCTCAAGTGCTTTGGAGGATAGGTAGATTGTCTTTTTTTTTGTGACAGCCCCTCAAGCATTGGAAGACTGCCATCATGTCCACCCCTAGTCCTTCTCTTTGCTAGGCCAGATATAGCTAATTCCTCCAACCATTCATCATACAGATTAGCCTCCAAATCATCTTCATTGCTCTTTTCTGCACTCTTTCTAGAGCGTCAACATCTTTTTGTATTGTGGTGATCAGAACTGGATGCAATATTCCAACTGTGGTCTTACTAATGTGGTATAAAACAGTACTATCACGTTGATATTATCCTTCTGTTGATGCAGCCTAGCACTGTATTGGCTTTTCTGCTGGCTCATACTTAACAGTTGCCTACTAGGACACCTAAATCCCTCTCAGAATTACTGCTGTTGAGCCAGGCACCACCTATTTTATACCTGAGCATTTGGTTTTTCTTGCCTAAGTGTAAGATCTTACTTTTCTCACCACTAAATTGCACTTTGTTGGATAGAGTCCAGGGTTCAAATCTATCGAGATCCTTCTGTATCTTCAGCCTATCTTGTAAAGTTTGGTTATTCCCCCCAAGTTGTTATCATCTACTAATTTGATTTAATGTTTTTATCTTGTTTTTACTTGATTGTAACCACCTAGAATCGCCACGTGGCAAGATGGGCAACATACAAATTTAATAAATAAATAAATAAATCTGAGAGAAGCATTGTGGCACTAGATAAATAATCCCCTGGATGTTACTAAGTAATAATTTCTGTCAATTATCTCACATTTTTTTATGAAGCAAACTAGACCTATGGAGTCAGTTTGATGTAATGGTTTTAAGGCATCAAGCTAGAAACCAAGAATCTGGGGGTCCAATCCCACTTTAGACACAAAGTCAGCTGAATAACCTTGGACTAGTCACTCTCTCTCAGCCCTTGGAAGGAGACAATGGCAAACCAGTTCTGAAAAACTGCAAGGACCTGTCCAGGCAGTCTTCAAGAATTGGACATGATTGACTGGAAGAAAAAAAGACATACATACATACTGTACATTTATTTATGATTCCTTCAAGTCATTGTTAACTCCTGGCAACTGCAGTTTTCTAAGCAAGACTTTGGAAAATATTTGCCATTCTCTGCTTCTTAAGAACTGAAAGAGAATGACTGTCCTGAGGTCATCCAGCTGGCTTTGTGTCTAAGATGGAACTAGAACCCACTGTCTGCCACGGTTTCTGTGCAAAACTATGAAAAATGAGAGCAGCTCTAAGACCAGACAGCTTTCTTTGTAGACAAAACCCTTTTATCCAACAAATCTATTTGTATTTTTATTTAATTTTGCCTCTGAGCCTTGTTATGTCTTTTGTCTGTTTCATGAAATTATCCTTGGATAAAGATTGATTAATAGTTATAGTTACAAAATAATCCCTCTTCAACCCTAAATTATGCAGCAGGGCAGAACAAATTTCCTGGGTTCAGAATTCTTTAGCTCTTACAGGTATTCATTAGCATCAGGCTCTGATTAATGGTTTCAAATCTTCTGTGTTGCAATAAAAATAAAATAAATTTGGCAATCTGAATGTTTATCCAGCCCAGCCCTATTTGCTAAGTTCTCCTAGTTGTGTCAGAGCCTTTGAACTCTGAGCAATTTTCATGTGGTTGGAAGAACATTTAATTATCAAGCCACAGGGGAGTTGTTAACCCTGAAGTTTTAAAACTTACAGTTCTCTAACTAGTACAAATAGAAACCAAATATATGCATTAATCTGAATCAGATTCTAGAACAGAATAGAATAACAGAGTTGGAAGGGACCTTGTAGGTCATCTAGTTCAACCCCCCATTCAAGGAGGAGACCCTACACCATTTCTGACAAATGGCAGTCCAGCCTCTTCTTGAAAGCTTCCAGTGATGAAGCTCGCAATCTGTTCCATTGGTTGATTATTCCCACTGTCAAAAAACTTCTCCTTATTTCTAGTCTGAATCTCTCCTTGATCGGTTTCCATCTATTATTCCTTGTCTGGCCTTCAGGTGCTTTGGAAAATAGGTTGATCCCCTCCTGTCTGTGGCAGCCCCTCAAATATTGTAACACTGCTATCATGTCTCCTCTGCACCTTCTGTTCACTAGACTAGCTATGCCCAATTCCTGTAACCGTTCTTCATATGTTTTCGCCTGCAGTCCCCTAATTGTCTTTGTTGCTCTTCTCTGCACTTTTTCTAGAGTCTCAATGTCTTTTTTATAGTGTGGTGACCAAAACTGGTTACAGTGTTCTAGGTATGGCCTTACTAAGATTTTGTAGAGTGGTATTAGTACCTCATGCGATCTTGATTGAATTCCTCTGTTAATGCAACTTAGGATTGCATTGGCTTTTTTGGCTGCTGCCACACACTGTTGGCTCATATTTAATTGATTGTCCACTAAGACTCCAAGATCCCTCTTACAGTTACTGCTATTAAGCCTGGTTCCACCCAATCTATATGTGTACTTTTGGTTTTTCTTGCCTAAGTATAAGACTTTACTTTTCTCTACATTGAATTTCATTTTGTTAGACAGGACCCAGTGTTCAAGTCTGTCAAGACCCATCTGGATCTTGAGCCTATCATCCAGGGTGTTGGCTATTCCTGCCAGCTTAATATCATCTGCAAATGTGATAAGTTCCCCTTCTATTCCCTCATCTAAGTTGTTTATGAAAATATGAAGAGTACTGGGCCTAAGACAGAACCTTGTGGCACCCCATTGCTTACTTCCCTCCGTGTAGATGTAGTACCCTTAAGGACTACTCATTGAGTACAGTTTATCAGCCAATTACAAATCCATCTGATGGTGATGCAATTTATCCCACTTTTTTCTAGCTTAGCAAGAAGTAGATTATGATCTACTTTATTGAATGCCTTGCTGAAGTCTAAGTATATTATGTCCAAAGCATTTCTCTGGTCTACTAATTTAGTCACTTTATTACAGAATGAAATAACATTGGTTTGGCCTGATCTGTTTTTTTTATTTTAATTCTATTCAAATACAAATAATACAAACTTAATACATATAAGTCTAAATAAAAAACAGTATAAAAATACAAATACTATAGTGGACCCACCCCCCTGGAGACCATTTTTATTACCTATATTTCTTCTCATATAACAACTAACAATATACAATATATTTCAATTGTGTCCTTATCCCCTCCAAAACAGTATATATTCTTGAGCAGGTTTATTCCCTTTACCTTCCAAGACTGTTTTTATAAAATCATCCCATATTTCATTATAATTATTTACTTTAATCATCCCTTTTCTAAATTTAATTTCTGTTGTTATCATTTATTGCCATATTCCATATTTCATTATACCACTCATTTCTTTGAATAACCCAATTCCATCTCCAATATTTAACCATCACTAATCTAGCTGCCATTATCAAATTTACAATCAATTCCTTTTTTGCTTCATTTATATCTTGTTTTTCTGTCAGTAATAGTAATGCAATCCTCAGTCACATATCTAAATTTACCTTCAAAAGTTCTCTAATTTCCCTTAACACCGTCCCATATCTTTTGTGCACAATCCCACCACATATGTTTATATGTTCCAATCGCTTTCTCGCACCTCCAACAAATATTTGTATATTTAACATCTATTTAATTTAATTTACGTGGTGTTAGGTACCACCTCCATATCACTTTATATCCATTTTCTTTAACTCTAACTGACATATTCTTATATACTCTTCTGTTCCAAATATTTTTCCAATCTTTATCGTTTATTTCTCCTAAATCTGTTTTCCAGATTAATTTTAAACCTTTTGCCTGAACTTCTAGTTCACTTAATATTCTGTATATTTTCCCAGTTCTTCCTTTACCTATATATTCTTCATTTTCCTCACTTTCTTTTATAATCATTTCAAATTTTGTTAACTGTCTAACTTTCACCTTGAATTTTTCTTCCATTTTTATCCATTTCTCTAATTCAACCAATTTAATTTAGTATCTGATAAAACATTCTTTAATTGAATTATATTATTTATCTTTAACGAAGAGAAGGACAAGGGGGGACATGATAGCAGTGTTCCAATATCTCAGGGGCTGCCATAAAGAAGAGGGAATTAAGCTATTCTCCAAAGCACCTGAAGGCAGGACAAGAAGCAACGGGTGGAAACTAATCAAGGAGAGAAGCAACCTAGAACTAAGGAGAAACTTCCTGACAGTGAGAACAATTAATCAGTGGAACAGCTTGCCTCCAGAAGCAGTAAATGCTCCAACACTGGAAGTTTTTAAGAAGAGACTGGACAGCCACTTGTCCGAAATGGTGTAGGGTTTCCTGCCCGAGCAGGGGGTTGGACTAGATGACCTCCAAGGTCCCTTCCAACTTTACTACTATTATTATTATTATATCTTGTTCTTCCAGTCTTCCCATTTATATATCTGACTTTTTTTTTTAATTTACTAATCCATTCTTTCAATTCAATCTTAGGGAATTTCTCCATTTCCACCACTGGTGTTAAAGGAGAAATCCCTGGCATTAACCGATATCTCCATTTATTCCATAGTTCTATCAAATTTTTTAAAAAGGGATTTTGAATTCTCTTAACAATTTTTTAATATTCTTTTTAAACCAATATGTTTCTAAAGGATCGCCTATTTCTCTTAATTCCTTCAACTCTATATCGCTCCATAATAAATCTCTATTTACTGCTATAATATCTGGGACCACCCTTAACTGATTAGCTACCCAATAATTTCTAACATTTGGAAGACCCAGCCTACCCTTTTTTAATGGTTCATACCATAATGCTTTACTTACGGTATTCTTGCTCTCCATTACAGTACACCTCCAGCAATTTCTGTATTTACTTTAATTCTTGATCTGAAAACTTAATTAGGATCATCCAAAACAAAAAAATAATTTTTAATAAAACTTTCATTTTTAATGCTGCAATTCTTCTGAACCATGATAATTTTACTTTTCCATATTTATCCATTTTATCTTTTATATCTTTCTTTAACTTTTCATAATTTATCTTCTTTAATTCTTGAATATATTTTTGGGATGTCAATACCTAAATTTTTGATACTATCTACTATTTTTAATTTATAGTTTTCTTTCAATACATCCATTTCTTCTTTACTATGGTTATATAACATCATTTCTGATTTTTCCCAGTTTATTTGCAATCCACTATATTTCCCAAATTCATTTAAATGTGAATATACCCTCTCTATAGTAGCTATGGGATTTTGAAATGTAAGTAATGTATCATCTGCAAATAAATTTATTTTAGTTTTCTTATATACACCAATTCCTTCAATCAATGAATCTTTTCTGATTGCATTTGCCAAAACCTCCATCAATAATGCAAATAGAACTGGGGATAACTGTCTCATTCCCCGGCTTAAGATTATTGTCTCTGTAACACCATCATTTATAACTATTCTTGCCTTATTCTCTGAGTATAGTTGATTTATCACCTTTCTAAAAAAATTTCCAAAGCCTAACTTCTCTATTAATATCTTCAGTGTAGGCCATTCCTAAGGTGACCAACTGTCCTCCTTTAGGGAGGACAGTCCTCCTTTTGTAAGTTCTGTCCTCCCTCAAAAAGTGTCCTCCTACATGTCCTCCTTTTCGATATTTGAAGACTAATCTGCAGGGCTTTTTTTTCCCTCATAGAACGCTCAGAACGGTGTTCCGGCACCTTTTTTTGATGGTTTTTTTTTTTTCAACTTTTGCATGAGCTGTGCTATTCCCACTATTGGCTTTCGAAAGCCAATAGGAATTGCTGCTGAGCGTGCCAAAACACCCGGCTGGCAAACTTTGCACATGCAAGCCATCTGTATTATTGTTGCAATGAATAAAATGTTTCTTTTATTTACGATATTTTTTTCTTCAATTTATTTGTGTCCTCCTTTTCATTGTAAAAAAGTTGGTCACCTTACCATTCCACACAACCAAAGGCCTTAAATACATCTAATGCTAATAAACCAGCCTTTAAATTTTTTTATTCTTTATGTAATAACCTATATTTAATACCCTTCTTATTACATCTGACATTTGTTAGCCTCTTATAAATCCACATTGATCATTTTTAATATAATTCTCCATAAATGTATTCAATCTATTTGTCAATATTGCTGTAAAAATCTTAGCATCCTGATTAATAAGGGATATTGGTCTATATGATCCTGGGTTTGTAAGATCTTTATTAAGTTTTGCTATCAATACTATCAGAGATTGCTTCCAGGAACTTGAAATAATTTCCTCTTCCATTATTTTATTAAAATTAACCTCATATTTGGCACCATTAATCCTTTAAAATCTTTATAATATTCTGCGCCTAGTCTATCTAAATCTAGTACTTTACCTACTTTCAATTTATTAATAACTTCCAGTATCTCCGTCTCTTCTATTTGTGATTCCATTATTTCTTTATTATATTCTCAAATTTTACAGTTTAAATTCTTTTCTATTGAGGGAAGTTAGCCCAGAGAAGGAAATATTAAAAAGGTAGAAAAATATTTTTTTTTCCTCAAAAGGACTTTTTAAAACCAAACCTGGCCCCAAATCTATCTCTCTGCCCCAAGCAAGACTTTAGCCCCATACAAATGCAGATGTAAAACCATCAGAAAGTTGGAGCCAGAGCAATCAAGAAGACAAAAGAGAAGATCTGCATACCCCACCCAAACTCTAGCAGTCAGCCCCATCACCTGGGAAGCAGGATATGATAATAGAATTAAACCACAGATATCAAGGCCTAGACAAACATTCAGAAGGTTCATGCCACAGCAACAGGAAACTATTCCAAACAAAAGGCTAGAGGGGGTATAAAAACCTACTACATCATGTGCTCAGCCCTTCTCTCCTATGCACTTTCCTGAAGAACCATCTTTCTGCAATAAACTGTAACCTTCTTCCCAAAGCAGTCGCCATGTTTGCTTATTTATTCCCGGCTTGGATGAACCAGGATGAAGACTTTACTTCTCACACTATATATGCCTGACTTTCATTCACATTTATTTCCTTTCCCTTAAATAACTTTTCAAAAAACTTCTGAAATATCAACAATTTTTCTCTCATCATGTTATATCTTTCTCCCTTATCGTGTTCTTTCTTGCTCCAATCAGGCTTTTTGCCTTTTTAACTTGTGTGGCTCTAGCCAACATTCTAAAATTTTTATTACTATTTTCATAAAATTCCCTATTTAAATAAACTAGATTTCTTTGAACCTGTTCTAACTCAATATTTTGCAACTCTTTTCTTTTAGCTGATAATTCTAACATAATCCTATTCTCTTTACTTTCTATATATTTATTCTCTAGTTCTTTAATTTCCTCCTCCAATCTTTTTATGTTTCTCTTTTTGTTTTTTTATATTATAAGAATATTTTATCCCTCAACCTCTTACCACTGCTTTCATTGCATCCCATATTACACCTATATAATTACCTCTTTCTTCATTTATAGTCCATATGTCTTTTAATTCTCTTTCCATTTTCTCTAAAATCTCTTTATTTTTAAAAATTCTCGAATCCATTCTCCATCTACTTCCCTGTTTATAATCACAATCTGTTTCCATTTCCATAGTTATCATTGCATGATCTGATATTTTAATTATTTTTATCTCTGCTTTCATTATTTTAGATAATGTTTCTGATGTTACAAATCTATTCTTGTAAAATTTTTATGTCTACTAGAAAAATATGTATAACTCTTTTGATTGCCAAGTAATTCTCTCCAAACATCTTTTAATCTATTTCTATCAATAAATTTTCTTAAATCTGTATTATTATACTTTATTTCCGCTTTTGATTAATTAGATTTATCAATTCCTGTATCCATAACCATATTATAATCACCTATCATTATCACATAACCTTTTTTATTTCTTCTATTTCTTTATATACCCTATTATAAAATTATCTTTGATTTGTATTAGGTGCATACAAATTTGCTAAAGTGACCTCTTGTCCATAAATCAAGCCTTGAATTATAAGAAATCTTCCCATATCATCCCTTTTTATGGCTTTTATCTTAAATTCACATCTTTTAGCTACCATGATTGCTACCCCTCTTGCTTTTGATGTACCAAATGCCTTTTATATACATCAGGCCAATATAACCTAAGTTCATTCACCTCTTCTTTCTTTTGATATGTTTCTTGTAAAAATATAATATCTATTTTCTCTTTGTTAATTGATATTTCAATTCTTGCTTGTTTATATTTCCCACCCCCCCAAGCTATGTATATTCCATGTAGCTACCTTCAATGATTTCCCCATCTATTCCTTATATTACATATTCCCTCTGATCTCCATATGTGCTCTAACATAAATCTTACAAAACTAAAACTACAAAGTAAGCATATTGTCCCAAAACATAAATAACCTCTTACCCATCCATATACATATATATTGTCCCCCTTCCCTTCTTCAACAGATCTTCCATTTCTCCGCCACTTCAGGCCTCTAGGGCGGAGGGGGGGGGGAAGAGGAGCCATCCCTGAATGACTTTGGTCGCCCATTCCACTTCCCTTGACCATCTTTATCCTTAATTTTTACACCCAAACATATATTATAACATTACAAATACTTATATACTATCTCTACAAAAAACTTGTAACTCCTGTTGCTTCATCCAGCTTCCCTTTCTCCTGTAGTTCTTCTTTACTGATGATTCCGTGCTCCCTTAATTTCTCCATCGCCTCCTCCTTTGTTTCAACTCTGAAAAACCTTCCACCGTAAGAAAATCTCAAAAAAACTGGATATCCCCAGCTGTAGCTAATGTTATTTTTCTTCAATATTTGACAAACCTGATGCATCTCTTTCCTCCATTGCAAAGTCTCATTACATAAATCTGGAAAAACGTGTATCTGATGCCCCCCAAACATTATAGATGACATGTTTCGCAATTTGCGCATCACCACAATATCTCTCGGCAATTTTCTTCCCAACCTTTTTGGGCCGGCTCTATGTATTGCATCAATATCATATCTTGTAAAGGGGACATCTGGGAGGATCGAGGTAGCCCAATCCAGTACTGCTTGAATCAATTTTGCTTCATTTTCTTCACTTTTCTCCGGATATCCATGTATACGTAAATGTGATCGGCGTTGACGATCACATATCTCAATCAAATCCTTTTTCACCTGATGCATCATAGTTGTCTGGCTTTTTAACACCTTAATATGTTCTCCCATCTGAGTCTTCGTTTCTGTAATATTTCGTGTCATATCCTGACTTTGTTTCGCCAGATCTGTTATTCTTACATCCATATTATCCATATTATCTTTTATTTGCTTCAAATCCTCCTTTATATTTGTCTTCATTTCTTTTATATTTATCTTCATTTCTCTTAACTCTTTTAAGACAATATCAAGTTTATCTGGTTGAGTCAGTGACTTCTCAGGTGATTTTTTTCCTCATATCCATTTCTAAGGCTTTTTTTCACTCAAATCAGATGTAAATCTGAAGGTCTAAGGCCTGCTTTGGGTCTTTGCCAAACACTTTTTGCACTTTGGCTGCATTTTGACATCCAACCACCAAAAAGAGCTCTTAACCTTCTAAGAATTTTTACACAGTCTATAGTCCATACACATCACTTCCTCCCTTTATCTTGTTCTTATCAACTTATCTCTGTGAAAACAACCTGATGAAAATAAATAAATCCAAAGGCAGCAACTATCTTTATTACACACGCCTTATCAAGGCTCTGTCTTAAAGGTGTTTAATATTTTCATTTTCTCCAGATCTCAACACTTCGACTGAAAGGAAGGAGTAACGGGCCTTCACACTGTACACTTATAAATCACCTATTATCTTTTCAGCTGTACTCCTTTAAACTCTCTCCAAATTTTTTCTCCTATCAATCTTCAATCGTAGGGCTCCTCCTCTCCCTATCAGCCTTCAAAGGCTTCTCAAGTCTCTTAGCCAAACATCCAAATTCAAAGCTTCTCTGAGAGAATATCCAAAAACAAATCAAATACAATCCAAATTTCAGGAGGAAAGCAAGGGAAGTAACTCACGTTTCATAATCTCTTAAATTTTCATAGTTCTTAATTGGGTGTTATATTTTCTAATCAATTCTCTGTGATGGCCCGGTGGAGGCAGAAATTCAGAGTCCCTGTCATCCATCCAAGCTAGCTCTGCCCCCAGTGTAATGTATTGAGTTGAATTTATGAAACAGGTTACTGAAGAACTGTGCAGGAACTGTTAGCATATCAGTGGCCTGCTAGCCAGACTTGCTGTCTACAAGACCAATTAATATGCATTTGAGCGGGAGAATACTATACTCTCATTGGCTGATGCTGCCCAAAGCTGAATGTATAAATAGGGGTGGAGTAATGCTTGTTAGTTTCTGTTTTGACCTTCAATAAAGAAGTACTTGTTTCTATTGCTGCCTCTTCAATGTTGGACCAAGCAGAAAACAGAACACCCAGCATGATCTGTTTTTAAAAAGCCCATGCTGACTTTTGGTTATTACTTAACTCGTTTCTAGATGTTCACAGATCTGTTTTTTTATTATTTTTTTCCAGTATCTTCCTGGGTATTGATGTTAGGCTGATGGGTCTGTAATTTCTTGGGTCTGTTTTTCTCTCTTTTTTGAAGATGGGAACCACATCAGCTCTTTTTCAGTCCTCTGGTAAGTTCCCCAGTGCTCCAGGATTTTTGAAACATATGGTACAATGGTTCAGAGATGACATTTGCAAACTCCTTTAGAACTCTGGGAGGTAATCTGTCAGGTCCCAGTGATTTATATTCATTAAGATCAGATAGGAGTTCTGCTTGGTTGGGTGGCCTGTAGTATATATCTATGGAAATTCCATTCTTTTTTTCTTTTATGTTGACCCATATGCATTTTAGGAGATTTTTGTCTTTGGTCTCATGGCATTTCTGTAGCAATATACTTGTCTTTTACATATAATGCAACTCCACCTCCTCTTTTATGGGGTCTGGGGTTTTTTGAACAGTTTGTATCCTTCTATCAGTATGTTGAGTCATGGTTTCATCCCACCAAGTTTTAGTAATTCCAATTATATCATATCTACCTTCTGTATTAGTAATTCAAGTTCACCCTGTTTGTTCCCCAAACTCTGGGCATTTGTAGGCATTTGAGATCTTTATGTTTGACTCTGGGTATGCTACCTATGTCTCCTATTTGGTGTTTGAGTTTGTCTTCCTTCCCATCCCTCCTTACCTCATTATTTGACTTGTTTTCTAGGGATTTTTGCTTGGTATTAGGTCCTGGAGTTCCTAAAGATTTGTCACCCTCCCCCCTCAATTTTAGTTTAAAGCCCTCCTGATAAGTTGAGCCAGTCATTTTCTGAAAACATTCTTCCCAGTTTTTGTGAGGTACGACCCATCCTTTTCCAAATGTCCATCATGGAGGTAGTGCAGATCATGGTCCAGGAATCCAAAATTCTTTTGGTGAAACCAACCTTTTATCCAGAAGTTCATTTCTAGAATCCTTTGTTCTCTTACTGCAGGGATGTCAAACTGCCAGCCTGTGGGCCAGGTGCGTCATGATGAAACCACGCCCACCCCATTGCCGACAATGGAAAAAAAGTTACGATACGTCGCAACAAGTCACATGACGTTGTGAGTTTGACACCCCTGTCTTATTGGATGTTGACCTTTCATTGGCAGTACAGATGAAAAAAACTACTTGTGCACCTAACTCCTTGACTTTTTTTTCCTAGTTGCTCATAATCACTCAATATTGTTTTCAGGTCCATTTTTGTGTCATTCGTTGCTATGTGTAGTAATAGAAAAGAATAGTGATCTGTGGGTTTTATAATTTTGGTTAAGTTCTCAGCCACATCTTTGATTTTTGCTCCAAGGAGACAATATACCTCTCTGGATGACTATCTAGTCTATAGATGGCTGGTTCTGTTCCCTTGAGAATTGAATTTCCCGTCATCAACACTCACCTTTTGTTTCCTAGGGAGTTTGGGAGTATGTTTCTATCTATCACAGAAGCACTTGGTGTTGCTACTATTTTAGGGACATTTGATGATGCTTCTTTTCTAGGTGTCTGCATGTCTTCTTCCAGGGACAGTCTATGAAATCGATTACTCAGCACCAGTAGGGTTGGGTTGGACAGGGGTTTTGTTCTAGGTTTGTGTTTTTTTCTATGAATGACATGTTTCCATCTCTCTTCTTCTTCTAAGGCAGGGGTGTCAAACTTGCAATGTCACGTGACATGTCGTGACATATCGTGACTTTTCCATTGCTGTCAATGGGCGCGATTTCACCATGACACATCCAGCCTCTGGGCCAGCAGTTTGTCACCCCTGTTCTATGGGGTCAATTCTTTTAGAAGTTGTTTGATCATTATTATGTTCAATTTGGGCACATTCTTCTTGCAAGGTTTGGGGTTTCTCATTTTGTAGGTTGAGTTTCAAAGTAGTTACAGTTTCTTCTAGATCTTTTACTTTTTCTTCTAATAACACCATTTGTTTACATTTGGTACATATATAGTTTGAGTGTTCTACGGGCATAAGCATATACATGGAACATGTTTTGCAGATCACAATAGTATCAGTTTCTTTTTCCCTGAGTGGATTAAAAAAAGTGAAAATGAGAATGTAGAAGGTTTTACCACCAATTTTTAAAAGGGAAAATGTCCAATTTAGAAATTTGATATTCTAACAAATCATTTAAAAATTTAAATATTTAGGGGAAAATGTCTAGTTTAAAAATTTAAAGTCCTAACAATTCATTCTGCCTGAATCAGCTTCTGTTTGCCTAAACACAAAGCTCAAGTACTTATCAAATCAAAGTACTACTTTATTAATGAAATGTATGTCAATAATTTATTCAACTTTCTATACAATCCAGATGGGATGTGGACAATACTTTGTGTTTTCCCTGGAGCCTTCAGAAAGCATAGCAGCATCTGCTTAAGATTGGCATGGGAGACAATTAGATATAGACAGTGGAAAGTTTAAAAAAAACCCAGAAGAAAGCATGCGCAAACCACTTCCATGATATTGCTAAGAAAACTTCACGGATGTGTCCGTATAATCACCAACACTCAAATCTGACCCTTGGAAACTTCAACAAGTGTTTATACATTTTGTCAAATTTAAGCCACGTTTTAAATGTCATCAAAATCCCAATAAGATGAAAAAATGCCTTCAAACCTTTCAGCCCTTCATATGCCATAGAGGCTTCCTGAGCTGTAAATGGATGCTGAAGTTCCATTTCTGATCTTTATACCGTAGTGAACATTAATTACCAGACAGCAATTGTGGGAGATGTTAAGCTATTTTTCATATCTGTTGCAATTTGCGAAACCTGCTTAGGACAGCTGCTCCTCTTTTTAAAAATGTGTTTCAAGTACCCATGTGTCCCCGAAAATAAGACCCAGTCTTATTTTTTTTCCTCCAAAAGAGGAACCAGGTCTTATTTTTGGGGGGTGGTATCTTTTTCACTTACCTCATGGCAGCAGCACTGACAGTCCTGCCCAGCTGGCTCACATCTTCTGTGGCCGAAGGAGCAGCTTCATTCTGCAGCTGAGAACAGAGCCCCGGCCTGAATTTTGCCATCAGAGGCCTTATAGAAAGGCCTCTGCAGCCAAGAACTGAGCTGCAAAATGCAGGCCAGGGGAACACAGTAGAAGAAGTGGGCCAACGAGGCGAGGCAAGTGTCAATCCGTGGGAGGCCTGGCTTCAATGGTAAGTGGGTGTGGGGAGGGCAGTTCCAACCCCCCACCCCTGCCCTAGATTGATTTTTAGGCATGCGCCTCGCCCCAAAACTAGGGCTTATTTTTGGGGTAGGGCTTATAGGCTCACCCCAAAAATCAAGGTAGGGCTTATTTTTGGGATAGGTCTTACTTTCAGGGAAACATGGTAATAATGAGTTGGTCCTCCTATGCAATGTCTGCTGAATCCCAAAAGAAGTTAGAGCTTCTTCCAGATAAAAATAAATAATTCCAAATTTATTTTAGATTAACTCTTTGTTAAGAGTTACTATCTAATAAACAACCATGGTTTTACTGCTTCTTTTATTCATTCTAATCTTTCTACACTTCTCGTCCACTCTCAAATGATTCCCAGAACTCAATCTTTTGAACACAGCCTTGCTTGCTTTCCATTCACAAATTGGAAGGAGTATTGGTAAATAATTTGTCTGTCATAACTGGATACATCTCTGTTTTCTGTCCCTGTCTGCTCCTTTTGAAACTATTTTCCAGGTGAGTCCAGCTGGATATGAAATTTGGACTAGATGTAGGATAAACTTAACTCACTACAACCTTAATCCAGCTAAAAACTACCATTTATGAACCTAGAATATCTCTTAACTTTGCTCCAACTATTCCTCAGGTGATACTGGATTGGATACTGGTAGCTGTTGCATTTGTCATTTCCTGGTTTCTGAGCAAAAACAAAACTTGGAAAAAGCTATAATGATGTATTTCATGCTATCTCTTTTTCAGATGTGTGAGTTTGTAAATTCAAGAAAAAAATTAAAGGAAACATTAATTTACGTATACTAGAAAATGAAGTGCATTTATGGATAGTTCTTTAGGTAAATCCTTTTCAGATTTTTTTTCTGGAAGAATTTTAGTAGTGTTCAAAATAATGAATGCCATATGCAGGAAGAGGAATAGACCTTCAATGAATGTGAGGGCATCTTATCCTTTTTTAGATGGTTGTGGGCGTTAACCATTGTCAGAAATCTTACTATTGCATTTGTGTAGGACCAAACAGACGATATGTTCACAAGTATTCAAGCTCTCACTAGAACTGAATCCTTTTCTCTGACTAGCAAACCTTTTTCATTCTCTTATATGCTGACAATGCTGTTATTCTATCTTTATCCACACATAAAGAAACCCATGCTGTTACACCCATGTATTAATAGTGTAGTGTATTTTTTAAAAATTCTCCTCAGTAAATGAATAAATAAAACCACTATTATTGGAAGAAAGAGATGGTCCTGATCAGTTTACTGTTTACCCCAATTAATGACTATACTGGGCCTGGACAAAGTCTGGAGAGAGCTCAACAGAGAATCTGGAGGGAGGGAGGGAGGGAGACAGAAACAGAAATAGAGACAGAGTGTTTTACTTTACTATTATAAAACACAAAGAATATATTATATTATTTGGGTTATTGTATTATTATAAAACAGAAGTAATGCAATATATTATTTGGATTCAGTGGTTTTTGTACAGTGCTGACTGGAGATTACTAACGCTCTCATGTTTAGATATTTAAACTTTTAAAGCTAAAGAAAAAGAAGCTTATATCATTATAAACTATGATTTCTAAACTATCAATGTTGATCAGCATAAACTTGTTTAAATTTTACATATAAAGCTAAGTGTGGCACTAATAAACTGTACTGTACATTACATTATTTGTTATATAATGAAAGTTTCTGTCTTAAGCTTAATATTTAATACTAAGGTCTCCACTCTACTGTTACATATTGATTGTATATATTTAAAAAAGGAAGAAAACAAAAGAAACAAAACAAAATAATAACAAAAAGAAAGACTAAGAAATAGTACTTGATTTCTAACTTCCCCTTTTGATTTTGATATATAATGAAACAAAATTAATATCAGATATCTCTGTTACAACAAACTTTCACCCTCTGCCTTGCTATTTCAACATCTACTTATCCCATCACATAGGAGAGTTTTCATACAATATATTTTTCAATAATTACCTTGTTTTTTTTCAACAGTGGTACAGGTATACTTTCAACAATGGTACTGTTGGAATCTATGTACCAAATATATCCCAATTCCTTCTTTAGAGTATTTTGCAAATTTGCTGTTTTTTTTAACAGTTTTGGAAGTTATTTTATTTTGTATACACACACACACACAAATATGGACGCATATGGTTAACAATGGGCACTCATTCAATTTCAAGGGAGCAGAAGCCATCGCCCAGGATGCCTCCAAAGGAGGACACCTGCTGAAGGAGGTCTGGCTCTCCAACATGGATTCAATCAATCGATGCATAGAATTGCCCCCGGCATACCAGACATTAAAAATACACAAGGAGCAAGTCAGGATGCAGATGGCGCTTACCAGAGGCAGAACCAGAACCGGGGAAGGCAGTCATCGCATAGCTAGGCAAAGAAAGGATTTGGAGGGAATAGGGATGATAGCGATGGATGGATGGATGGGGTGAAAAGGAGGGAGAAAGTGAGCGTGGTGAAGGGGCGCAGGGGGGAGGTGACAATGAGTGGGCATTGGGAATGCCGGACCTGACCGTACGACCCAAAACACATAAGATAGGGATACCAAACAAGACAGGGTTAGCCAAGAGGGGGAAGGAGGGGGAAAGGGATAAAAAAGGAGGGGAGGTTGGACTTAAAGAGGAGCCAGTGGATAGTCCAACTGACCATAGGCAGACGGGGCAGAGAGATGGGACACGATTGTGCGCACGCACAGCCAGGTGTGAAAGGAAATTGGGGGAGATAAGGCTAACGAGGATGAGAGGGGCTAAGCCCAAGAGCAAGCAGATTGGCATCTCCACTGGTTGTGGGCAGACAGAGCAGAAGGATGAAGCACAATGGAGTATGCGCACACCTGGGGGTGGAGGGAAATCGGAGAAAAAAAGACTGACAGGAATGGATGGCGGCAGGCAGGAACAGCGTGCAGACCAACGGGCCAGAAAGGAAGGGAGCCCTGATGGCAAGCCTTTTGGAACACTGGGTCTGAATGCGCAGCCTGGAATGACTAGGAGGGAGCGGTTAGAGAGCACACCGGCAGCAATAGTGCTGAGAGGGAGGAGATTGACAAGGATGAGAGAGGGGAAAAGTGTGGAATTGGAGTGCAAAAAAGAGAAGGCGGGGCAACCAAGGCAATTACAGTTAATCAGGAAGGATGGCCCTATCACATGGGCAATGAGTAAACCGTTAGACCAGCAAGGTGTATAAAAAGAATCTCCCCACCCCCTGAGCCCCACTCTGAGGATGCTGGCAGGGGACCAGCGAAAGCTAAGTTGTTTCTTTTAACATTGTAAATAGTTGTTTTTATTGTTTTTAAATAGCTTTTTAGCAATAAACAATTGGTTTATACCTCTCCCAGAGATCAAAGATTGTGTTGAACAAATATGCCCGGGATTCGCATTTTTGCAGCTATCAAACACATACATACAAAAATTTGTTTTCTGAGGTTTTCGCGGGTGTTTGTGTGTGTGTGTGTGTATGTGTTTGTGTGTGTGTGTGTGTTTGGTTTTGAGTATATATATATACTCAAAACCAAACAAACGTGAGCACCAGGGAATACTATAAAATTTTAATAAAATTTAGTAAAACACCAATAAAATTTCAATAAAATTTCAATAAAACGCCTAGCTTTCGTCGGCATTTGCCGACAAATGCAGTGTTGACGCATTCGGGTAGGCACTGTTGAATGGGGTGATCGAGTTGTCACAGTCAATAAGATCAGGGAGGTTACTCCCTCCCCTCCCAAATGCAGCGGGGAGTTTAGTGTTCCAGTCGATGAAGTTCCAAGTACTGGTCTCTCAACTTGATCACCCCATTCAACAGTGCCGACCCGAATGCATCAACGGGAAGCGTGGAGTGGCTCCGATGAAGACTCACGGGCAAGGAGTATTAAGAATGGAGGAGAGAGAGCAATGAAAGCCAGTACTCCCGATCGCCATACAGAGAATATCCGAAATGACTTAGTCAAAGTTGGGATGGAACTTGTAAAGATCGGAGACGTTAAAGAGAGGAGACGCCCGGGAGCAACAACTACTCGGTCATATTCAAGAAGGGGAGAAACAGCCTGAGTAACATGTTTGGCGGAGATGGTCTGCCCACCCCACCTTGTAACACCAATCCGCCCGTATCAGCGGGCAACACAGAAGAACCCCCAAGACGGCAACATACAAGCAGGAAATGAGAAGGAAATAGGGGGTATGATAGAAATCAAGTGGGATAATACCCGCGGTGACCATGATTGTGGGAGTGGGAAATATAAAGAGGAAAGGGGGCAGTGTATCGTAACGGAGCAACCTGAATGGAGCAGGGGAGGGGATGATGGAAATACACAACTAAATAAAGTGGGGGATGCAATGAAGCAAAAAAAGGGGGAAAATATTCCATCGGACCCCGAATCTATCAAAGAGAAAACACCTGATGCCATTTACATAGGCAGGAAATGCAAGAAAGGAATAATTGCTAATAAGAAACCGGCAATCGGAAAGCAGCCTATTCCATCAGGCCCGATGACGAGATCTAAGAGCCAGGTGCAGACCCTGGCCAACCTATAAAGGGGACTCTCTTACTGACCGGCATCTTCAGCCCTGATGATGTCGGCAGTCGCCGACAAAAGCTAGGTGTTTTATTGAAATTTTATTGAAATTTTATTGGTGTTTGATTTTCTAAAATCAATTTAGAAAATCAAGGAGTATATGAAATCCCATGCACCGCTTATCCCACCACATACATTGGACAAACCAACAGAAGAATAAGTGCACGCACTGAAGAACATAAGAACTCAGTCAAAAAAGAGGAATCAACATCTTCCCTGGTCCAACACCTTAAAGCCACAGGACATGAAATTGACTTTAAAAATACCAGAACTATCGCCAAAACTGAACATTTTAATAACAGAATAATCAGAGAAGCCATCGAGATAGAAAAACGCCCACACAGCATGAACAAAGGAGATGATACCTCCCGCCTACCAGCCATTTGGAAACCCGCCCTTATTGACAAACGACTCCCTAACACAAAAAATGACACCAGACCCATACTCACAAAAACCACACAGGATGTCACCACCACACATCCACGCAAAAAGCAAACCCAAAGCCACATCGGTGATGAGGCATGACCACAAACCAGAAGCCAGACCACAGCTGCATCATTAGCCACTTTAAACCACTCCAATCCATACATGAAGCAAACTGACACCCTCCATGAAGATGAGGCATGACCACGAACGCGAAGCCAAAAAATAGCAAGGCAGCCCACCATCTTAAACCCCCCTGCAACTCAGACTAACCTGAGCACAACAAAGGCCCCACCCAAACAGAACACTCCCCCATCCAATCAGAGCACAGCCAACCCCCCATCCAATCAGAGCACAGCTAAACCCCTAACCAATCAGAACACACCTCCACCCAATCAGAACACAGCCAAGCTCCCACCCAATCAGTTCATACCCCCACTGGCAGTTAAAAGGAAGAAACAGCTAAGACCACACATTGCTCCTCGAAGCACGAAGCTGAAAACACTATCCCGAAGATGACGAATGGGACTTCATCGAAACGTCGCCAAGACACTTCCAATTTTACGCAGGAGAAAACCCGAATAACCAAAGACCTACATACAAATAAATAAACATATATATATATGTGTGTGTGTGTATATATATACACACAAGTGCTAAGCTTTCGTCAGCCAACACTGCCAACATCGTCAGAGCATAAAAGCAAGGTTACAGGGAGTTCTCTTATATTACTGGTCGATTCTGCATTCGGCTTTTCGACCTGGTCATTGGTCCATTCGTCGTCTCTAGTTGTTTTATTTTTAAAGAGCACACGTTTTCTGCTATGCTAACAGTTTCCAACGTTGCTGTTCTCTTTTCCCCTTTTCTCCCCCCAAACCCTTTCCTCATTGGTGTCCGGCTGTCAAGTTGTACAGGGCACTTTCGCTCATTCTCCCCCCACGCCCAGTGGGGCTGTCGGGGGAATGCACATTTGATGTAATTCCCTTGCTCCTCTGTCTTGCTGCTCCTGCATATGTGTGAGCATCCAGGAACCAGTCCGTCAAGCGGTTCGTCCAAGGGGTCTCTGATGATCATGCTCCCGTGTGCACTCCTACACTCGGGAGTGCTGTCCCTTTTTGGGGATGTACACGGGCGTGTCGAGGATCTCCCTCTAACCACTCAATGTTTGGAAACCTCAACAGTGGCCACAGGATTGGAAAAGGTCAGTTTACATTCCAATTCCAAAGAAAGGCAATGCCAAAGAATGTTCAAACTATCGCACCATTGCACTCATTTCACATACTAGTAAAGTTATGCTTAAAATCCTACAAGCTAGACTCCAGCAGTATGTGGATCAAGAACAACAGAAGTACAGGCAGGATTTTGAAGAGGCAGAGGAACTAGAGATCAAATTGCCAACATACGCTGGATCATGGAGAAAGCTAGGGAGTTCCAGAAAAACATCTACTTCTGCTTCATTGACTATGCAAAAGCCTTTGATTGTGTGGATCACAACAAATTGTGGCAAGTTCTTAAAGAGATGGGAGTACCAGACCATCTTATTTGTCTCTTGAGAAACCTATATGCGGGTCAAGAAGCAACAGTGAGAACTGGACACGGAACCACTGATTGGTTCAAAATTGGAAAAGGAGTCCGGTAAGGCTGTATACTGTTGCCCTGCCTATTTAATTTATATGCAGAGCACATCATGAGAAAGGCAGGGCTAGATGAATCAAAAGTTGGAATTAAGATTGCCGGGAGAAATATCAACAACCTAAGATATGCAGATGATACCACTCTAATGGCAGAAAGTGAAGAGGAACTAAAGAGCCTCTTGATGCGGGTGAAGAAGGAGAGTGCAAAAGTTGGCTTGAAACTCAACATTAAGAAAACCAAAATCATGGCATCCAGCCCTCTCAATTCCTGGCAAATAGATGGGGAAGAAATGGAGGTAGTGACAGATTTTATTTTTCTGGGCTCCAAGATCACCTCAGATGGGGACTGCAGCCAAGAAATTAAAAGACGCTTGCTCCTGGGGAGGAAAGCTATGGCAAATCTAGACAGCATACTAAAAAGCAGAGACATCACCCTGCCAACACAAGTGCGTATAGGCCATGGTTTTCCCAGTTGCAATGTATGGCTGTGAAAGTTGGACCATAAGAAAGGCTGAGCGCCAAAGAGTTGAGGCCTTTGAATATGGTGCTGGAGAAGACTCCTACGAGTCCCTTGGACTGCAAGGCGTTCAAACCGGTCAGTCCTAGAAGAGATCAACCCCGACTGCTCCTTAGAAGGCCAGATCCTGAAGTTGAAACTCAAGTACTTTGGCCACATAATGAGAAGGAAAGACTCGCTGGAGAAGAGCCTAATGCTGGGAAAGATTGAGGGCAATAGAAGAAGGGACGACAGAGAATGAGGTGGCTGGATAGAGTCACTAAAGCAGTAGGTATGAACTTAAATGGACTCCAGAAGATGGTAGAGGACAGGAAGACCTGGAGGAACATTGTCCATGGGTTTGCAATGGGTCGGACACGACTTCGCAATTAACAACAACATAGAGTGCTACTTGGGGGAGAGGATTGGGCAAGGATCTAGGTATGTCTGTCTGCGAAAAATATGTCAGTATATAAGAATATTAGAGAGCAGCCTGGAAGTAAACCTGAAAAAATGAAAAATATAGTGTTTTCATAGGATCAGAAATGCTTTGGTAATTTATTCCAAAATGCCTTATATTCAGTTTCTTGTCATTTTGTTTATCTTTACATAACATTTGCTTTGTGATGCTGCTCGTGACACTTTTTAAAGTTCCAAATAATAATAATAATAATAATACAGTTGGAAGGGACCTTGGAGGTCATCTAGTCTAACCCCCTGCTCAGGCAGGAATCCCTATCATTTCGGACAGTCTCTTTTTAAAAACTTCCAGTGTTGGAGCATTCACAGCTTCTGGAGGCAGGTTGTTCCACTGGTTAATTGTTCTGTCAGGAAGTTTCTCCTTAGTTCTAGGTTGCTCCTCTCCTTGATTAGTTTCCATCCGTTGCTTCTTGTCCTGCCTTTAGGTGCTTTGGAGAATAGCTTGACTTTCTCATCTTTGTGGCAACCCCTGAGATATTGAAACACTGCTATCATGTCACCCTAGTCACTAATTTTGTCACTTGGTCAAAGAATGCAATAAGATTTGTCTGGCATGATCTGTTTTTGACAAACCCATGTTGGCTTTTAGTAATGACTTTGTTTGCCTCTAGGTCACAGGTTGGCAACCCGCAGCTCCAGAGCCGCATGCAGCTGTTTTAGACATCACCTGTGGCTCCGGAGTGCCCGGATGCCCCACCCCGTGGGAGAAGCGTGCCAGGAATTCCCTTTCCCGGGCTGGCCTCGTCCAAGGCGCACATGGCCGTGGAGCCGCATGGGGAAGCCCCGGGATCCCCACTGGGAGCGGGCCAGCCCTCCCGCAAGCCACGGCCCAAGAGAGAGCAGCCTCTGCAATCTACAGCCAGCACAACTGTTGGCCCCACCGGCACCAACCGGCACCAGCCCCCACCGCGGCTTGCCATAGCTACATCAGATGGGCAGAAGGTGAAGCTGGGCAGTGCGGAGTCCCAGCTAGGGCAGCGGCAGCAGCTTCCTCAACCCTCCTCCTCCCCTTCTTCCTCCTGCTGGCTCTCAGGTGCCTGGGCAAGAGAGGTGCCCGGGAGGGAGCAGCCAGGCCGGCAGAGGGACTGGCAGGGGCCAGTTAGGCAGAGCAGCCACAGCATCATGGCCAGGGCCAGCGGCCCACGTGGCACCAACCCCCACCACGGCCCACCCTGGCTACATCAGATGAGTGGAGGGTGAGGCTGGGCAGCACGGAGTCCCGGCGGCAGCAGCTTCCTCGCTCTCCTCCTCCCCTTCTTCCTCCTGCTGACCCCCGGATGGCAGTCCAGGCTGGGGCGGTGACCTGTGCCAGCATCGCTCCCTGGGCAGCCGAGCCAGCCACACATCTCCCCGAGCCAGTCTGGACAGCAGTCCCCGTGGGGGTGGTGGCTGGTGGGGGCATCACTCCCTGGGCCATCCCTGGGCAGCCGAGCCAGCCACGCGTGTCCCCCGAGCTGGTCCAGGTGGCAGTCCTGGCAGGGGTGGCAGCCGGCAGGGGCATCACTCCCTGGGCAGCTGAGCCAGCTACGTGTCTCCCCAGGCTGGGCTGGGCAGCAGTCACGGCTGGGGCGGTAGCTGGCGGGGGCATCGCACCCTGGGCAGCCGAGCCGGCTACGTATCTCTCCAGGCAGGGCCAGGCGGCAGTCACGGCTGGGGCGGTGGCTGGCGCGGGCATCATTCCCTGGGCAGCTGAGCCGGCTACGTGTCTCCCCAGGCCGGGCCAGGCGGCAGTCATGGCTGCGGTGGTGGCTGGCAGGGGCATCACTCCCTGGGAAGCTGAGCCGGCCACTTGTCTCGCCAGGCCGGGCAGCAGTCCCAGCTGGGGCGGCGAACGGGCAGCCACGTCAGGCTGATAGGTGAGCCCGAGCAGCCGTCTACTGCTGCCTCGGAAGATTTGCTACAGCAGCTCCTTCTCCCCATCGGCCTCCTCCTTTGCTCCCTGGGAACCTTCACGCCAAAAGGAGGAAAGAAGAAAGAAAGTTCCAGAGAGGGAGAGCGCAGGGTGGAGAGAGAGCAGTCTTTTCTGAGGGGAGAAGCCAGGACGGCAGAGCTGCCCATACTTTAAAAATTTAACATGTATGGGAGAGGATGATACACCGCAGCGCAAAGGCATTGAAGGGAAGGTGGGGGGAGGGGGTAGAAGAGGGATAGGAAGGAAAGAAAACGAAGGAAGCTCTGTAGCCACCCAAGAAAAAGCAAATTTAAACACAGTAACTGCCAGGGAAACAGGAGGGACGGGAAGCTTGGTAACGCGCTGGAAGGGACTGATTCGGGGTTTGGGTAAGGCACAAATCTTTCTGGATCAAGGCGGGGAGGGGCTTAGGGGGTTCTGGCCTCGGAGGGAAGAAAATGAAGCTGATCCAGCCTCTTCAATCAAGTTCCCTGTTCCGCACCTGCACGCACGCGTGCACGTGCACGCAAACACGCACGCACACATTTTGCGGCTCCCAGTTTTTTCTTTTCTGAGGGAAACGGGTCAAAGTAGCTCTTTCACTTTTTCAGGTTGCCGACCCCTGCTCTAGGTGTTTGCTGATTCGTTGTTTGATTATCTTTTCCAGAATCCTCCCAGGTACTGAGGTCAGGCTGATAGGTCTGTAATTTCTTGGATCCATTTTTTTCCTTTTTTGAAGGTGGGAACTACATCAGCTCTTTTCCAGTCCTCTGGTAGTTTCCCAGTGTTCCAGGATCTTAATAGATTCCATATGATTGAGATGTTCTTAAAAACAATGTATGAATCTTTAATATGCAGCAATTGAACCAAATTCATGTTAACAGTCCTTCTGATGTCAGCCCAAAGTGATGACAATAGAACATATGGGATGATATTTTATTTTATTTTTTTGTTGCATCTCCAATTGTCTTAGTTGCAAGACAATTATAACCTTCTGTATAAAATATTTTAAGGTGTCCAGCATACATGAAGCATTGACAGATGTAATCAGTGGTAGGATTCTGCCATTTCACATCACTTCAGTAGAACCGGTAGCTAATTTTTTTGTTGCCCAGGCCCAAAATGGACTTCCAGAAGCAGCATCCACACAGAGAACCAGTTGTTCAAATATTTAAATCCCACCACTGAAAGTAATTGTACTGACTTCATTTTAAGAACATATGAAACAAATTTCAAATTATTTATTGACTTTCCTTTGATTTACCAAGACAAAATAGTCAAGTTTATCATTCCATATATTCTGTACATAATTACTTGTATCAACATCCTGCAATATCCCATTCACCAAATATTTAATTCTCAAATAGAATAACAAAAACAAAAAACCACTCCACTCTAAGGCACTTTTGCAATTCTGCAAATGCTTTTAAAAAATGTTTTCTCCAAACTGACTTGATCCAAAGCAATAATACCATAGAAAGGCTACTTTGTCCTTCTCAAATAACTAACGTGCTGTTTTTTTCAACTGAGATTATTTCATAGTGTAAGTTATTCACTATGAATAGTTTGGTATAGGTCTGGTATAATAGTTAAGGCACCCATTTAGTGTAGATCCAGTTTGGTGTAACAGTTAAGACACCAGACTAGAAACCAGGAGACTTTGAGTTCTAGTTCTGCCTTAGGTACAAAGCCAACTGAGTAACCTTGGGACAGTCACTCTACCCCAGTGCTAGGAAACAAGCAATGGGAAATCATTTCTGAAATATTGCCAATAAAATTTGTCCAGTTAGGCACCGGGATTTGAATGGCACCAAAAAAAAAAAGCATCTTCCTTGTATAATGTGATTAAAAATCTGTTTGGAATGTGTAAAGCTATTAAGGTTTTTCCAGTTGCAATGTATGGCTGTGAAAGTTGGACCATAAAAAAGGCTGAGTGCCAAAGAGTTGAGGTCTTTGAATATGGTGCTGGAGAAGACTCCTGCGAGTCCCTTGAACTGCAAGGCGTTCAGACCGGTCAGTCCTAGAAGAGATCAACCCCAACTGCTCTTTAAAAGGCCAGATCCTGAAGTTGAAACTCAAGTACCTTGGCCACCTAATGAGAAGGAAGGACTCGCTGGAGAAGAGCCTAATGCTGGGAAAGATTGAGGGCAATAGAAGAAGGGGACGACAGAGAATGAGGTGGCTGGATGGAGTCACTGAAGCAGTAGGCATGAGCTTAAATGGGCTCCAGAAGATGGTAGCGGACAGGAAGACCTGGAGGAACGTTGTCCATGGGGTCGCAATGGGTCGGACTTCGCAACTAACAAAACAAAGCTATTAAGTTCAATCCATTTATTAGTGATCCACTCCCGCCCAGTTCCCCATGACAGACTAACACTACCAGTAGGACGTGAGATTTGTCACTGTAATGCTTTGACAAATGAAAAGCTTTTTTCAGATTGTGCCACTCTCCTTTTTCTGCTGCAGGTAGAAATTCTCAACCTGTGACATTCCAGGGATGAGGAGGAGGCAGAAAGAGAAGAACCAACTCTGAATCTTTTGAATCACAAGTCAGCCTATTCTCCAAAATGAACCAATACTGGCACAACTGATTTCAGCCCCATCACTACCAGTTGGGGAAGTCAAGCTTTACAGACACCCTTTCCCCCATGGATCTGGACTGCAGGAGGATTTCTGTCCCTCTTCTCCGTCCCAAACTTTTCTAAGGTGTGTGCGCATCCTCCATCCGTGGTGCGAACATGCAAAGTAAGCACAATGACATTCGGGAAGAGCTTCAAACTGAATCGCAGGCTGGCATGTGATTGAATTTCCTCCCGTGACTGCGGGGCTAAAGAAACGGGGAGATCTTGCTTCTTGGTGAAATCAGTCAAAATAGAGGCTCCACAGAGAGACTCCAAAACTTGTTTCCCAGTTTACTGAAATCAACCGAAGGGACTTTAATTCTTATCGTTTTGCTTGCGAAGAAATGGGATTTCTATGAAACCAATAAAAGGAGTTTGCTCCGCTTACTGCAAAAAAAGCTGCCAGCCGCCACCTCCTCTTTCGTACTCGAAATTCCGAACCTCCCAGGCTCGGCCGACTTGGCTTTTGCGGCACCTCCCTCTCCGCCGTTTGTTCTCCACGAGAGCTGCGCCAGTGAAACTCTGTCGGCCAATCAGAGACTGAGAAGGGGGGAATCTCCCTTGCCAGGACCCGCCCAGTCCGCCCTCCCGGTGGTGCTGAAAAGGACAGTGCCAGGTTCCCCGAAGCCTCAGTCGGGGGGGAGATGGCTTCCCAGCAAGGAGAAACCGGGGTCAGGCAGAGGAGGGAGGCTGATCCCGCGGCCGATCTGTCCGGCCCTTCGCGGTGGTTTACCTGGGACGAGATCGGGCTGCGCACTGGCCAGGGAGACCCGCCACAGGAGCGCTGGCTGGTGATCGACAGGAAAGTCTATGACGTCAGCCGCTTCTACAGGAGGCACCCAGGGGGTTCTCGGACCATCGCAAGCTTCGCAGGGCAGGACGCCACGGTAAGGCGCGCGGCAGGGGGCGAGACGGAGAATCGGGTGTTTCCAATCCCTTGCAGCAGTGAATCTTTTTTACGTTTCGTGTCAACGCTGGATTCCTTTTTCTTGCTGTTGTTACTTCTTTTTTAGCTTATTTCATTTATATTGCACTAAGATATATGTAAGGATAAATCCATCTATGAGATGATAAAGAGAGAGAGAGGAAAGAGAGAGAGAGAGAGGAAAGAGAAAGAGAGAAAGAGAGAGGGAGAGAAAGAGAGAGAGGGAGAAGAAAGAGAGAGGGAGAGAAAGAGAGCGAGGGAGAGGAAAGAGAGAGAGAGAAAGAGGGAGGGGGAGTGGAAAGAGAAGGAGAAAGAGAGAGGGGGGAGAGAGAGAAAGAGAGAAAGAGAAAGAGAGAGAAAGAAAGAGAGAGAGAGGGAGAGGAAAGAGAGAAAGAGAGAGGGAGGGGGGAGAGAAAGAGAGAGAGAGAGAGAGACGAAAGAGAGAGAGAAAGAGAGGGGGAGGAAAGAGAGAGAGAAAGAAAGGGGGAGGAAAGAGAGAGAGAAAGAGAGAGAGAGGAAGAGGAAAGAGAGAGAGAAAGAAAGGGGGAGGAAAGAGAGAGAGAAAGAGAGAGAGAGGAAGAGGAAAGAGAGAGAGAAAGAAAGGAGGAAAGAGAGAGAAAAAGAGAGACAGGAAGAGGAAAGAGAGAGAGAGAGAGAGAGAGAGAGAGAGGAAAGAGAGGGAGAAAGAGAGAGAGAGAGAGAAAGAGAGAGAAAAAAAGAGAGAAAGAGAAAGAGAGAGAGAGAGAGAGAGAGAGAGGGAGGGAGAGAAGAAAAGAAAGAGAGAGAGAGAGGGAGAGGGAGAGAGAGAGAATATGAATATATGTTGTCCTTACTGGACTTTTAGTAAAGAACATTTAATGAAATATTTTGAATTTTTTTAATTAAGAGATGAGGTATGGGGATAATTATGGTGTATTTAAAGATGGTAGATAAGCTACAAAATTATTTTCACCTATTGGGATGAAGGAGAAAGTTTTTTTTTCCCTCTTTCTCCGGCATAAAAATGTGTTTTCTTTGTAGCAGTTCATTGATTTCATAAATGCAACACACCATAGTTTTTTCATACATCACATAAAGGTAAAAAAGGATATATGCAGTGTTATCTTTATTTTAGATGTCAAAAAGGTTTTGTGGTTCCCAATCTTTTCTTTTCTGTGAGAAACGGGTCCTAGTGGCTCTTTGAGTGTTTAATGTTGCCGACCCCTGACCTCTACTATACTTGTACATTTGGTTTTTCTTGCCTAAATGTAGAACCTTACTTTTTTCACCATTGAATTTCATTTTGTTAGATAGTGCCCAGTGTTCAAGTCTGTTCAGATTCTCCTGTATCTTAAGCCTATCTTCTGGAGTGTTGGCTATTCCTGCCAGCTTGGTATTGTCTGCAAATTTTATGAGTTCCCCATCTATTCCCTCGTCCAAATCGTTGATGAAGATGTTGAAGAGCACTGGGCCCAGAACAGCCCTGGGGCACCCTACTACACACTTCCCTCCATGTAGATGCAGTTCCATTGAGGACAACACACTCATTATAGCCGGTCAGACAGCTACGAATCCATCTGGTGGTGATGCTGTCTAACCCACATTTTTCTATCTTATCAAGTAGTAGGTGGTGATCTACTTTATCAAATGCCTCACTGAAGTCCAAGTAAATTATATCCACAGCATTTCTCTGGTCCACTAATTTTGTCACTTGGTCAAAGAATGCAATAAGATTTGTCTGGCATGATCTGTTTTTGACAAACGCATGTTGGCTGTTAGTAATGACTTTGTTTGCCTCTAGGTGTTCGCTGATTCGTTGTTTGATTATCTTTTCCAGAATCCTCCCAGGTATTGAGGTCAGGCTGATAAGTCTGTAATTTCCTGGATCCATTTTTTTTTTCCTTTTCTGAAGATGGGAACTACATCAGCTCTTTTCCAGTCCTCTGGTAGTTCCTCAATGCTCCAGGATCTTTGAAAAATATAGTTCAGTGGTTCTGAAATCACATCTGCAAATCCCTTGAGAATCTTGGGATGTAATCCATCTGGTCCTGGTGTTTTGAACTGGACAGGTGCTCACTTACCATTTTCTTGCCTATCTTATCTTGTGTTTCTAATCTGTTTTTATGGTACTGTTTTTGATAGGTTGGGCTGTTTTTTCTCTTTGTGTAAAGACAGATGCAAAAACCGAGTTAAATAGTTCTGCTTTCTCCCTGTTTCTTGTCACCTTCTTGCCATTTTCCCCCACTAATGGACCAATCATTTCCTTAACTTTTTTCTTGATTTCTTCCTTTCCTTTTGGAAACAGACTTTTTTTTTTCAATTCCTTCTTTCTAACATACTCTAATCCAATTTAATCTAATCACTGATTTTCTCCATGACATTCTGTCCCTAATCTGATGTTCCAATGTAACTGGAAGATTGCTGCTGGCCTTGTTCTAGTTCCTTCCACTTTTCCCAACATTAGAACCTTCACCGTAGAGCAGAGTCTGCATAAAGTGTTCAAAGTAGGATACCTTTAGCCTGGTTATTTGTCCTCAAGTGAGAACTCTGGGTTTAATGGTCCAATGAACGATCGATTTGTTTTCTTGGCTGCCCATGGCATTCTCAGGAGTCTTCTCCAATACTAAAGTTCAAAAGCATCAATACTCTTCTTATCCTGCTTCTTCAAAACCCAACTTTCATTTCCATAAAGTGTCACAGGAAATATCATATCTTGCACAATTCTGATATTTATAGACATAGACATATCATAGCATTTGAATAACTTTTCCAAGGCCTTCATGGCTGCTCTACTAAGTACTAATCTGTGGCTGATTTCTTATTGCTTGTTCCTGTACTGTTGATGGTTGATCCTAAAAGACGTAAGCTGTCTAACACTTCAATGCCTTCATTATCAGTTCTAAGGCTGGTTCTTCTATCTTTCTTCTATTCATTTGGTCTTCTTTATATGTTATTTTAGTCTCGTTTTTTTCTCATTGTACTCCGTGTCTTTTATTATTAGAGCTTGCAGATCCTCTGCATTTTCAGCTATTAGGATAGTGTCATCAGTCGGGCCCAGATTCTTGATGTTTGTTCTCCAATTGTACAACCATGGAGATCTTCCAAATCAGTTTCCCTTAATATACAATATAGTATATACAGCATATAGATTGAATAAATAAGGGAGCGTATACTGTATAGCCTTGTTGCACTCCTTTGCCATCCTGGAGCCAGCCTGTTCTGTTCATGTTGACCCTTCTTTGCTAGTATATAAGCTTTTCATAAGAACAGTGAGATATTCTGGGATTCCCATTTTTGTAAGCTTATTCAACAGCTTAATGTGATTGACAAAATTAAAAGCCATTCTATGATAAAAGAAACATATATTGATGTCTTAGTATTTTTTTTCTCTATTATCCATCATGCATCAGCTATAATGTCTCATGTTCCTCAGCCTTTTCTAAACCCTGCTTGAACATTTGGCATCTCTTTTTCTATGTAGGGCTCTCATCTGCATTGGATGATCCCTGTACTAATCACTAACCTGAAAGGAATGACTAATGGATATGACCAAAGCATAAGAATTAGTTCTAAAATAATACATTCAAGATGAATTGCAGAGGGAAAAAAACCTGTATATTAATTGTTCAATAAAGGTAGTAAAGAAAGAACAGGCATGAAAGAAGATAAAGGAAAAACATTTTCTCAACTCCTGTTTTGGCTCAGAATTTTCAGAGAAGAGGATATTTATTTCACTGGGTAATTCAGAAGAGCAGGTTAAAGAATCTATTTTCCTGAAAGGAAAAGGCAGAAACTGAATCTCCAGGTCAAACTGATTGATTGATTCCAATTGTATCATGCCACTATCCAAGTAAAATTCTTGAGAGTTTACATATATAAACTGTAAACCATTCATGATAAATATTAAAATAAAATAATTACAACAGAAACCAACATAATCATACACACACACAAACACAAAAAAATCAGATAAATCAAACTTTTATTTAAAAAAACAAATAAAATATGGTAAGTCAGAATAGAATGCTTTGTGGAACAATTCAGTTTTCTACATCCTCCCAAATATGATCATTCTGATTTCTACTGAAAAACTCTATCACAGAACTGGCACTGCTGCTTACAGTGGGGAACTAGAAGTAGCTTCTTCAGGGATGATCTTGTAGGCCAGACCAATTCTGTAAACCATAGCATGACTCAATGTCTCTTGACTCTGAAAAATCCTGGAGAAAGGAATGGAGAAGGCTAATATTTCATGATTGTTGTCAAGATAAAGGATAGGGAAGACTTCATAGAACTACAAAAAAGTCAGCTAGAAATAGTTTAGAACAAGTTGCAAAATAATCAGTAGTTAATAACTTAAAGACAATGCAAACATGACAAGAAACCAGTATGGAATCATTAAGAACAACTCCTCTTAAACTAATCTCTGTTATTCTTAATATTATATAATTCCTTAGTAGATTTTGGAAGTGTAATAGGCAAATACTTAGCAAAAAATCCTATCACAAGAGTGTATCTATTTGATGAATCCAGAATTGGCTTCCAAATCATTCTAAATTTTATCATCTTTATTCATTATGTGAATTAATAGGTGCTAGCAATGATTATCCAATTGCAGGTGTTTCACAATTGGCAATTATATTCTAGAAATTAGAAATAAAATCATAATGATTTTGAAAACATTAGAGAAGTTGAATGAAGAAAAAAACCCAGAATGAAATTTAATAGAAACAAATGCAAATGTTTCATTTAGAAAACAGAAATCAAAAACCCAGGTAGATAATACATGTGAAAAAGATTTTGGAATTATAAGCAATTATATATTGAATATCATCAGAAAGTCTGAGTCATGGTCTGGTTTTGGGTTGTTTGGATGGATGGCTGTTCTTGAAATGTGGTCTGGTTTCTTGTAGGGGGCTGTGATTTTTGCTGTGTGGTGGGATGCCTGTTTGTTGCACTCAATGCTTCTCAATGCTTTTCCCCCCTCACGTTTATCATCTTAATGACAACTTAATATTTTAAGAACGATGGTGCAACTGGAAGTAAGCCTGTAAAAGGATTAGTGATCATCTTGCAATTTGTATGTGTCATCTTCACATATGCATCTTTCCTTTCAACAGGGCAGCAGTGAAATGTGTGAAGGTAAAAATCTTCTGCATGAAAAGGAATTTTTGAGAGATGACTGGCTGAAATATTCCTTGAAAAAAAAAAATTGGGGGGGTGAGGAAGAGAGGTATCTGGGGGAATGTCAAAAGAATCAAGATGACAGTCAGGACAGCATAATCAAAACCCTGCCCCTTTTTACATGAATCACTATGTATGTAAAACAGACTGGGGTTCGATCATGCAGCCAGAGTCACTAAGATGATCAAGCGCCTGGAGACAAAAACACATGAAGAACAGTTGCAAGATTTGGGAATGGCCAGTCTAGAGAAAAGAAGGACTAGGGGTGACATGATAGCAATATTCCAGTATTTGAGGGGCTGCCACAAAAAAGAGGGGGGTCAACTTATTTTCCAAAGTACCAAAAGGCAAGACAAGAAACAATGGATGGAAAATAAGAATGGAGAGAAGCCACCATGAATTAAGGAGAAACTTCCTAACCATGAGGACAATTAACCAGTGGAACAGCTTGCCTTCAGTTGTTGTGGGTGCTTCATCACTGGAGGTTTTTAAGAAAAGACTGGATGTCTGAAATGGTATAGGGTCTCCTGCTTGAGCAGGGGATTGGACAATCGGTATCTTGTATTATTCCAGTTGATTAAAATCCCTTCTGGCATTAACCACCTAAAATTTATGCCTTTTGCAATCAGCTTTTTGGTTAGGAAATGATAATGTCTTCGGGTATCTCTTACTTTCTTGGGTATCTGCTTTAGGACCACAGTTTCTTTGTTTTTGTATTGTAATGGCTCATCTCTAACTTTTCTCAGTATTTCATCTCTTGTTGTTTTCTTTATAAATCTCACATGCACTTCGCTGGGTAGTTTATATCTCCTCGCGTAGCTGGAGTTTATTCGAAATATTTCATCTATCTCCATTTGCATCTCTGCTCTGTCTGCTTTCAAAGCCTCTGCCAGAAGCTCAGTAATCACAACTGCTATGTTTTCTTCTCTATCTTCAGGGATATTTTGGAATCTTAAGTAGTGTTCCACCTTCTCCATTTCTAAGGTCGCCACCGCTCCTTCTAGATTTTGGTTTGCTTGTTCTAATTTTTCATTTTCTTGCAATAATATTTCCTTTTTTATCAATATCATCTGATTTATTTTCCATTTTCTGAATTCTTTGTTCACTCTTGACAATCATTTGGTGGTGAACTTCAAATTGTGTCTTTATAGCCAAGATTTCTTTGCTTAATTTATCAGAGTTACTTTTTGTCTCTTCATAGTTTTTTCGCATTGATTCTTGAATCAATTTTAATATAGTTGGCATCTCATTTTGGGTGGTGCTTATTTTCTCATGCTGCAAGATTGTTTCAATGGATCCCTGGGTTGTTGGACTAGGTGTTCCAACAGAGGGTGCAGAAGAGGTTTTTTCATAAGTCTAGTGATGTTTGATGTACTCATCTTTCCAGCCAACTATCTTAAGGTAAAATCCAAACTGTAAAAGGAGCCAACTACTTTAGGCTAAATCCAATATCTCAAGGAGAAAAAACAAAATGCAGCAAGAAAAAAGAAAAAAGCCAACTATCTTAGGCTAAAATCCAACCCAAAAAACCTGGGCCAATACTTTAGACCAAATCAACTCCTCCAATCGAGTCTCCGATGTAAAACGTTCACTGTCTCCAAGTAATTCCTATTTTAGTTATATCCAGAGTCAAGAAATATAGTTATACGAAGTCTTTTCACTTGTAAACTCACACAAGGCACTTTGTTTACACCAGGTGTTGTCTCAAGGTCAAATATTTTCAAATTCCTTTATTATTTAATAATACTGTATTTTTTCTTTCACCACTAGATGTCCTCATACACTGTTTTATCAATATCTGGTTTTAAAAGATTGTTACAAAGTTTTTCTTTTAAACTTCTTTATACGTTATTTACCTTTGAAATTACACCTAAAACCTTTTTCCACCTCTTGTAGATTAAATGGTCTTTCTTTAAATCAATCTGTGTTCAATTTTTGAAAATTCTTTTGTATTCCTTAAAAATCTTCCCCCTTTGTAGTTGCTCACCGCCTTTAAATCTTAGTCCTTCTGGGGTTTTTTACTTTTTAGCTCTTCCCAGTCAGGGGATCAACGTTTTTAAATCCAAAAGGAAAGGAAAAAGAACTGGCTCACCTAGTTTCAGCACGCTGTTGACAGTCAGCTCTTTGGCGGAGCACCATGGCTCCTCGCTTTTCTTCTGGCTAGTGATGACTTGGGCTGCCTGGGCTCACCCGGCAGCCTTTCCTCCATCCTTTCAGATGGTTTCTTCAGTCCGCCTGGACCGACCACCAGGCGGACTGAAGAAACATCCCTCCTTCGTTACCCCTCCAGAGCAACTTTCTGACCCTTTGGGGTCGCCAGGCAGAACAAAACCGGGCTGGGAAGCCGGAGCCCTGGCTTCTTCCACCCGTCTTATCACCCACCAAACCGGAATTCAATAACAAAAGTCTTTTATTCTCTTTCATATACAGCCAAATTCACATAACTGTCCATCTTTGATTCCATTGCAAGCCATGCTAACTCAAGGCAGCAATCAACATTATTTGCATACCCACTGCAAACTGCCATGCCAAGTCTCACTATTAATCTAACTAGTACAGAATATTCTACTTTAGGGATGAGCAATTTAAAGCCTTCCAGAATTCCACAACTTCCGGGATCCATCCAGTGTGATCAGAACTGAGATACTGAGAGTTGGTGTTATCATCTCAATGGACCCTGCTTCCCTGCTCATCAACACTAACTGACAGCTGCTCCCTGCAGCTTCATAAAGGATATCCAGCTCTGTTGGGAGAAGACAAAGAACGAACCTGCCATCCAGCTAAGGCCTCTTTCAAATTGAACATAGTTCTGTACTATATTAAGTGTCAGGTTATAGTTGTTTGTGTAAAGATATCCTTAATATGATTGAATCTGGAGAATTGCAAAATAAAATACAACATTTTTCCTTTTTTGCCCTTGCCTCTCTTCTTTAAAGAAATAAACAATAGCAATCAATCTATCATATATAACAAACAATCTTTCCCTTCTGATTTTCTGTTGAATTTTAGAGCAGCCAAAGCACATTTCTTCCACTGGTTATGCTGAGGTTTGGTCTACATTTTGGGAAGGTTTTTTTTTTTTTTTGATGGAACTATAACTAATTTTCTGGACAGTTAAGGATAAAGAAAAAGGCTGTTGATTATATACAATTTTTCATTTAACTAATTAAAATTATGAATAATAAAAATCCAATTCTATGCATATCAAATATATTTTATTCCAAGATTATTGGAATAAATATGAACAGAATTGCAGGGGTTTTTTTACCAGATTTATACAGTAATTGATAGAAGCTGAGGATCATGACGAAACTAGTTGCTTTGACGGTGACAAATGAAATGATTGTACTCCACAGTTAAACCTCATGGAATGACACAGGAGTGTAATCTCGTTACCAGGCTTTTTTTTCTGGATTTTTAGTTAAATCAGGAGTCCCCAGACTCTTCAGCCCATCACCCCCTTCATGCAGTTTCAGATTACTCATTAATTCCCAAAACATTTGTTGTAGGAAACTAATTTAATAAATACTACTCTAACTAATATACCACCAATAATAACAATGACTCCAACCCCTTGGATAATGCCATCAACACTGGTGGATCAGTATTGATCACTCAGGAAACCCTGAGTTAAACACTCTCTCTGATCAGCACAGACTCTTTTTTTTTTTCTTCATCTTAGAGCAAATAAAGTTGTTGAACTGCTGTAATGAAGTTAAGGGTTTTTTTAAAAACCTATTTATACATTTTTATTCATTGAAATAATAGATAATACTTGTAGCTCAGGTTTTAGATTTTGGCAATGGTTTGCTCTCTGAGCTTGCCATTTAGCTCCCAAACGTTTCGTTACCAGGCTAAGTCATCAGCAGGACTTTTTATTCATTTTTTAAAAAACAAAATACCCTGATTAAGGCACTCTCAAGGATTTATTCCTGACAAACAAAGACTGGACAAGCTGTTGCAGAAAAGTTCAATATATTAAAGAATTGAGAGGAAAAGCAAAGAAAAATATGCACAAGATGAAATGAGGATGAAAGCTGAATGGCATCTGTTGTTAGTCTTATCCATGGGAACAAGCTGAGATCATTCAGAGACTGAAGAAACTAAAAAAACTCAGGGACAGTTATTTCTACTGTCGCAAAACTCTTCAAAATAAGCATGACTACTGATCCACAAAAACTATTTTTAAGGATTTATTCTTTGACCACAAGAGGGAGCTAAAGAATAAAAGAAGATGAAGCAGCACCAGGTATCTAAGTGAGTCAGAGAGGCAAAAGTTATTTTAGAAAAAGTATTTAAACATAATATTTCACTTTTTAGATCAACTATGTTCTAAGGATGTCACAAGAGAAGAGCAAGAGGAACAAATTACTCAAGAAATTGGAAGAAAGATGAATGACCAAGAGATGCAACTTTAGGATAGGATAGGATAGGATAGGATAGGATAGGATAGGATCGGATAGGATAGGATAGGATAGGATAGGTAATTCTTGATCAATGACATTCTGTAGACTCTGTTTATGATTTTTGCTGGCATGAGAAATCAGTGCAATCTTGCGATAGTTGGAGCAGTCGCTGGCATCACCTTTCTTTACTAGTGGGATTAAAACATATTTTTTTTCCAGTCCTGAGGCCATTAACATGTAGTCCATGTCTCTTGACACAGGCTGTGAAATATCTTTTTTTCACCTTGCAGAATTTGAGCTTCAGTTTAGCCACTAATAGCTGATGGTCTAAGCTACAACCAGCTACAATCAGCCCCAGGAAGTGTTTTAACAGATGCAACTGAACTTTTCCGGTGTCTATCTGATTTCGAATGTTGTCCATTTGGTGCTGTCCATTTATATAAATGTTGCTTGTGTTGAATAAACCGTGTGTTCATTATGCTGAGATGGTTTTCCTGGCAAAATTGCACTAGGCAATCATCAGCTTCATTCCATTCTCCCAGCCCAAATTTACCTACTATTCTTGCAACTTCTCCTTGGGCTAGTTTTGTATTGAAATTGCCCATAATACACAAAAGATCCTTTTTGGTATTTGCTTGACAGCACATTGAAGCTCACTTTTAAAGAGTTCTTGAAGGAAAATAATTTCATCCTGGGTCAAACACCTCCTGGGAATTATGTCTGTGATGCCTTGAATTGGAAAGAAGAAAAGTAAGAATCAAGTATAATCACTTAGGCTAAACATGTTTCTTCCAGGTTGCCTTTAAACTGGTTCTTTATTATAATATTTTTTCTTTCTTTTTTCTTTATGCTTTAGGATCCTTTCACAGCCTTTCATGTTGACAAGACTCTAGTAAGGAAGCACATGGCGTCACTTTTGATTGGGGAATTGGCATCTGATCAGCCCAGCTTTGAACCTAGTAAAAATGTAAGTTTGGAGACAGAAAATTGAGGTAGTGGCTTATGGTGTTAAAATGCAAAGCCTTAAATATTATAAGGCTTGACTCAAAGATCACTTTTGTCATTAAAACTGATCTGCTATTAAGGTCAACAAAGAAATTTTTATAAGGTATTCCTCAATCTTTCTGCATTGCCCTTGTACTTCACCCCAATCTCTTGGCATTTATAAAAACAGTAAAAGTCCATTTCCTTCAGCAGACTTTTAATTATGAAGTGATCTTCATATCTGCCATTTCATTCCCTTCCACTCTCCACCTCATTGCCCTGAAGCCCCACTTGATCCTCCCCAAATACATCTGAAGGATATCTTCACTACCACTCACACTCAGCTTCCTCTCATCCCCCTGTCTGCTTCCACTAAGCAAGCAGGACTTGGATCCACCAGTGACAATAACACGGAGAGAACCCTGTTTGCTTCTTTAGGCTCCACAGATTCAATCTGAGCCCAAATAACTCCACAAGATGAGGCTTCTGTCATCTCAACGTCATATCCAGGTAGCATCCAATGTACACAGTTTTCTCCTCTTCATGCTCCGGATGCAGAGTTAACTCATTTCATGTCACATCAGATGATCTTCCATCTGATTTTGCCAAACAAGATCTAAGGTACTTTTAAAAATGCAGCTGGGCAATAAGGTTGGGTAAGTAAACCCGGTTCTTTCAGGTTGCCTTCCTCAGCCTCTACCTAATCAATCCCAGCCTTAAAATTATTAAGCAGGTGGTTGCAATGCAGCTATCATGCCATCCGTTGTCATCCAGGAGAACAAAAGCCAGGAACGCAGGTACAAGGTGCAAGCAAGGTTTTATTCCTTAAGAAACAAAAAGTCAGCACTGGGAGTGGATTGCTCCCAGTGCCTTATATAACTGTGCCATGCCCCATAACCCCATCCCCAGCTGCTAACCACCATCCGCCCAACAGCCATAAAAGTCTCTTCTGTCTGGCCACGCCTTTCCCCTGGAGTAGTCCCGCCCTGCTGTCTCTCAACTCAGCCGCCCAGGTTCGGCTTCATGTTTCCAGCGTCTTCCAGGCCTCTGCGGCTCAACACCCTTTCCTCGACTGCCGGAGGCCTCCCGCGGCCCTCTGTGACAGGCAGCAATTGGCCACGCCACTCAGCTGCTCCACTAATGGCCGCGGGCTTCGCTGGCTTCCTGCAGCATTCATCAGTCAACAGCGGCTTTCCTGGAGGTTTGTTGGCAACTGGCTGCCCCCCCCCCAGCCCAGCGGTTCCATCAGCGACAGTGGGTTTCCCGCTCCGGGAATGGCAGGCCGTTGAGGTACAAACGGAGGGGGAGATAGAGGGCCGTACCTGACGGCCTACGGGCCCGTTCTGGTGCCTGGGGCAGCATTGGCGACTTCCCGGATCCGTGGCGGCATCCGGTGTTGGAGCGGCGGCTGGCAGCTGCGGGTTGTGTCCCGTGTCACCCCCCACACACACACCTGTGAATGGCAAGCCCCATGGAGCTTGACAGCAGCCTCAGAAAGTCTGGAGAAAATGGTTTATCTGGATCCTTTTCAGTCAGGTTTCAGGCCTGGGCAGAGCAATGAAACAGCACTGATCATACCTGTGGATGGCCTGTGGTGGGACATCTGGCCAATGGGCATCAAATGATGTGACTCTGATGAAAGTAGTAATATAGGAAATAAATAATATAGTGGATTCATAGATGGTACTATCCACCAGTAACAGTTTTATAACTATTTAATAATAAATATTTAATATTAATTAATAATCCATATTAACTACATATTTTATAACAGTAATAAAATACTACATTTAAGTGAATTTGGAATATATTACAAATGCACTCTATAAATGAATTTAATGAACAAATATATACTACAATAAATATATGTCCCATGATCATCTTTGCTGCTCTTCTTCTCTGTACTCTTTCTAATGTGTCAACATCTTTTTTACATCATGGTGACCAAAACTGGATGCAGTATTTCAAGTATGGCCTTACCAAGGCATTGTAAAGTGGTATTAACACTTCACATGATCTTGATTCTATCCCTCTGTTAATGCAGCTGTGTTGGCTTTTTTGGCAGCTGCAGCACATTGCTGGCTCATATTTAAGTGATTGTCTACTAGGACTCCAAGATCCCTCTCACAGTTGCTACTATTGAGCAAGGTACCCCCTATACTATACCTGTGTATTTAGTTTTTCTTGCCTAAATGTAGAACCTTACTTTTTTTACCATTGAATTTCATTGGTGAAAAAAGTAAGGTTCTACATTTAGGCAAGAAAACCCAGTTATCACCAGTTATTTCTTTCTCTGTGTGTGTCAGTTTCTCCATTACACGTAGACCTTGGTTTATGACCACAACTGAGACCAACATTTCTGTTTCTAAGCTAGATAGTTGTTAAGTGAATTTTGCTCCGTTTTACAATCTTTCTTGCCACGGTTGTTAAGTTAATCACTGCAGTTGTTAAATTAGTAACACGGTTGTTAAGTGAATCTGGCTTCCCCATTGACTTTCCTTGACCGAAAGTTGCAAAAAGTGATCACATGATCCCCGGGACATTGCAACCATCATGAATATGAGCCAGTTGCCAAGTTTCTAAATTTTGATCACATGACCAAGGGGGATGCTGCAACAATCCTAAGTGTGAAACATGGTCATAAGTCACTTTGAATGGCCATTAATTGAATGATGAATGATGATCCATATGTCCCCAAAGTGGCTTGTAAATTGTCTAGCAGTTTCCTCTTAATTCCTCTATAAAAATTTTGGCAGGAAAAGGATAGTTCAGACGGCAATTCCACCAAGAGTTCTTGATGTTAACTGTTGGGGTCACTGGCTAGCTATACAGGATTCATGGAGTCAAAATACCTGCAAATTTGTTGCGTTTTTTTCCCATAGAAATTATTAGTAGAAGATTTTCGGGAGCTGGTGTCCACTGTTGAAAAGATGGGACTCTTCAAGCCAAACCAATTCTTCTTTTTCCTGATGTTTCTGCATATTTTACTGCTGGATGCTGCTGGCTGGTTTGTGATGTGGTATTTTGGGACATCTATAACACCTTTTCTTCTTGCGACACTTTGTTTGACCCTTGCACAGGTAATTTGCTTGGTTTTATTTTTAGACAAAATTAAATTTCTCATTAGATAGGATTCCTACAGCACAAGATCTCTTAACTAAATTTAAAAAAAAAATTCTCTGTAAGGAAAATAACGCCTATTCCATTGATATTAGCCTTCAGAAGTTTCCTCTGAACTGTTTGGAAGAACGAAGGTTGAGGAAGACTAAGCAATTCAGTTAGAGAAAAAACTACTTTTATTTTGCCCAACAAATGAATCTGCCAACAATTTTATTTTATTCAAAAGGTTAAAATACAAAAAAAATAAAATAAACAGTGACAAAACTAAACAAAAACATTGAAAAAAATAGGAATTTTTAAAAAAGGATAAAAACACATATTATGGTTAAACACTGACAAAACTATTGCAACAAAAATAGCTTCCCCCACTTTCAAAGCAGGTCCAAAATTTATAAGCTTGTACATCTATTTGCAACCCAGCTGACCTGTCATACCTTACATATATGAAAGAAAAAATAGTAAACAGGTTAAGCAAAATTAATGTTCAAAGCACTCTATTAACAGTCTATTGTTGTAATTTACTCATAGAAAGTCTACACAGTTTCTTATTTACCATAAATTGCTCCAATCGTTATCTCTGAGCCCAGGATCAAATACCTTTCTTTGATGAAACCTTTGCTTGGGTTTTTAATTGGGAACTTTCCCAACAATTACATCTCACTTTCAAAGTTAATAATTGTAAATAATTCTGCAACATCCATTGTTGAATAATTCTCTTTGACAACACAACATTCTTCTTGCCAAGAAAGTCCAGTCCATCTTTCATCGTATCCATTATCTCAGAATTTCTTATATTCCAATTATTTTCAATCTTTTCTGGAAATTCTATATTTTTCAAACCAAACACTTTCTTTTTCACACACAGCAACAGATCAGATTCCAATTCCTCAAATTGGAAATCCGGTTCAGCTATTATTTCCTGTCTTTGGATATCATCTTGACTTTGCCAAACTGTTACTGACTCATCAATTTTTTTGTTTATATTTTCAAATAAAGCCTGTAAGTTGGAGAACATTCTTTTTCAGTTGCTTCCCAAACTATTTTGTCTCCTTTTAAAGGCATGAGAAACACTTTTATTTTCAAGGACAGGAGAAGCAAATAAATCATAACAGCTTCCACAGGGAAAGGGTCTCCTACCCCCCCTTAAAGAAAGGGAAATTTTCCCATCAAAATTTAAGAGATAAATATCACTATTTTTAAAAAGAAAAAGAAAAGAAAAAGAAAAATGCTAGAAGGAACAAAATTTATAGTATCATCCTGTGTAAATGTAAGTCCCACCACAATTTCTTTATGGTTAAAAACAAATAGTTTAAAATTTGATAATAAGCAATGAAAGAACAGGAAAAAAAATTCTAAAAGTCCAACAAGGAGTTATAAAATAGGTCAGAAATCAACTAGTCATAAATCAAGAGGTTGTGAAGCTTCAAAAATTGCAATTAAAACCAGGCATACTTAAGAAAAATGAGCAACTAAAGGGAAAATGTGGGAAGAGACCAGACCTTCTGATCACACCTTACCAAGAATTGAAGATATCCAGACTCCCTGTTCTCCATTGGTGCACAATCGTCCTAAGTTCTTCTTGGGTCCTTCCTAGTCTCACGTTGAAAGAATGGAGGGCAAAGCTACAAAAAAAAAAAAAAAAAAAAAAAAAAACAGCTGTGGTGTCAAAATCAGCTGTTCGTTGGTGGGAGAAAAGAATTTTCATCTATTAAGCATGCCATCATGGGGGAGGGGCCTGCTCAACAAATGATTTGTTAGAAAAGAAGGATATTGGGTCCATCTCACCTTATATCTCAAATCTCCCATTCTGAAGAACAGTAAGAGCAATAGCCATAGCACTTAGATTTATATACCGCTTCACAGTCCTTTACAGCCTTCTCTAAGCTGTTTACTGAGTCAGCATATTGCCCCCAACAATCTGGGTCCTCATTTTACCGACCTAAGAAGGATGGAAGACTGAGTCAACCTTGAGCCGGAGAGACTCGAACTGCTGAACTGCTGGTAGCTGGCAATCAGCAGAAGTAGCCTGCACTACTGCATTCTAACTACTGTGCCACCACGGCTCTTGATGGAACACGAATAGGAATAGATCATTAAAAAAACAACCATGTCTTCCCACTATCTACCACGTTTGTGGAAGATGGTTTATATCAAAGATGGCGAACCTTTTAGAGACCAGGTGCCCAAAAACTGGCCCCGCCCTCTGCTCCATCCCCTGCCCCACCCCCACCCCACCTGCCCGCAGGGCCACTCACCGCCTCCAGGGCCCGCTGCAGATTCCCACTGTCTATCATGTTTGTGGAAGATGGTTTATATCTATGATTATATTGTAGAAAAGCTTTCTTGTGCACACCCTGTTTGGAATGTTTCTCTGAGTGGCTGCACCTTTTTTAAAAAACACATTTTATTGGTTTTTTAATTCTTAAGAAAAAGTACTCAGGACACACCGTGGTGTTTGAGTAATCAAACATTCAAAAGTGAAAATATATATAAACAACTCAACTCAAAACATTCACTGTCCCCTCTCTATTTCCCTCAAATAGCATAATACATTTAAAATATTCCATTTCTAATTAAAATTTCTATTACTGCTAAACCTGTTTTAAAACTTTGTCAGTTTACAATTACCATAATCAAATTTAACTTTAAATCAACAAGTTATCAATTCAGGTATCCCTTCCAAATATATTCTAATTCTTAATCTCTCACATCCCTCTTTTTATCACCAATCTCATTTATTTCTTCTTCCGCTACACAATAGATATCCTAATTAAAATAAAATATTAATCTACCCTATACATATATAATCCCACAATCGATCAGTCTCTTTAAGATAACAAAGTAATATTAAACCTTAAATCATTTCAATTCATTAAACAAAATTCAAATTTCATCCAATTGATTGTCATGCCTTATCACATCTATGTTATCATACAGAAAGGTCATCTTACTAATTTAAAACACTCAATTAATTATTGAAACCATGCAAATCTAAAAAGCTGACATTTTTTCAATTCCAATGCATAATAATTTTCATCAAAATAAACCTATTATTCCAAAAGGTACATTCTTAATCTATTTAAAATATCTATTCTAATAATCACCCTCCTATATTATTTCTTTTTCTTTCTTCTAACTCTAAATCTTAATCCTTAAAACAGTCCATAAATTCAACATTGCCTTTTAATCCATTACACAATTTTAAATTTCTCTTTTCAGTCTGATTCTGGCTTTTTTTCTATGCCAGGCAGGTTTCCATAACCAAACTTCCCTTTCAGCCAGTAAATCTATTTTTGTTGCTTGCAGTGGCCTTTGAAAGGATAGGAGTCCCATCCTCTGCATTAGGCATTTATTTCTCTCATCCTTAAAGCATCGTTCCTTTGTAGTTTCAAATCTCAGTCTTTGCTTCTTCTGTTCCTCAAAGTTACAGATGGAAAGTTTATAAGATAGAATAAGTTCCTCTTTTATTTCTGTTGATTCCTCTTCTAGTATATTTTGATTTATAGAATAGTCAGCTGTAGTCTGGACATCAGTTTGAATGTTTGAAGTGAGATTTCTGGATCTTAATTCTGTAGTAAACTCTTTCATTGTAGCACATATTTCTGCAGTAGCCTCATAAATTTTTTCCAATATAAGTTTACAGTTCAATTGTAACTGAGGTTTCTCCATTTTGATAGTAATTAAAAGAGTCTCTTTTTTCTTTTTTGTGGATGCTGTATTTAATAAAAGTTAGGCAGTATCCACCCCCACAATTCCCACAGCTGCACAGCTTATCTTTTCTCTTCAAAAATAATTTGAAGGTCAGGTCTTCCATCTTCAAAGAGTAGCCAGAAGTTGCAGTATTAGGTTTTCGCCACTAGATGTCCTCAGTAGGTTAAAAAAAAGATCTTTTCCAGACACCATTTCCTTTTTTTCTGTCTTTTAAAGTATAATGTGAACAAAGAAATAATCTTCCAGCATAAGATGGTAGTACAGTTCTTAGAAAGAGAAAAAAAATTTCTGTACCCCAAAAAATATAGAAATAAAATATAGTCTTTAAAATTTTGTTTTATTTTTATACAACGCCTTTCTTCCCAAACATGTAGAAGCTGCTTTTTCAAGCCAGGGAAATAATTCCAACAAGGCTCTTACAGGCACAAAAAACAAGATAGAGTAGAGAGAGTAGCAAGGAAAAGTCTCACCTGGATTCACTACGGGGGTTCTTACAGCTTAGATGTTCTTTGACTTGTTGTTTGAAGCGGCAGGGTGATCAGCCATTTTAATGGCCGATCTTCTCCATCGGCCCTCAGAGACAGTTTGGACAACTGGAGGAGCCGCTGCTCCTCCTCAGCCAAGCAAAGCCTCTTCAACAGAAGTCTCACCCTCCAGGGCAACTTTCGACCCGCATAAGGGTCTACCGGTGGAGGGAAGCTAGCCGACGAGGAGACAAGTCTTTTCGTACAGCTAGAGTCACCGCAATCCGGAACCGGAAGTCATGAGTGGCTGCACCTTTGACTGAAAAAAAAATCCTAGAATGAACTTTTATTTTAGCTATCCTAGCAATTCTTTCATAGCTATTACAAAGACCATTGGATATAGTGGGAAAGCTCCAATTCAGGAGATGTAAGAGTGAGACAAAAGGTGGCCCTTCTGTTGTGTATCACCCTTTCCTTTTAGTCTCAAGCAGGCTGGCTGCAACATGATTTGGGACATCTTTCAGTCTTCAGCACTCCAAAATGGAACCATCTTTTTCATGAATTTGTGATGTGCCATTTAAAGGTAAGTAAGTTATATTATTCTTAGAATGTTCCATAGAATTGAAGAGAAGGAATATGGAATATTGCAAATACACCTGAAAAAGTTTCATCAGTAAGTATCAAATGTGTTGTGTTATTTATAACAGATGTGTCAAATGGGATTCCCATTTTCCCATTCCCACTAAACGAACATAGAAAGCTCTCTTACATTAAATCGAACTATTTGTTCATCTATCTCATTACTAACTGCAGACCAAGAATGGAATTTCACTTGTAATAAACAATATGAATATGCAAATTAACTGAGAGCCAATCCAAATTTAAGATCTGAAGATGACAAGACCTGGTTCATATAGGACAGTGTTTCCCAACCTTCCTGGCTCCACAGAATGGCATTGGCGGCCAGGGTGGTGGGGAGGGAGGGAATGGTTTCACGTGTGCAAACTAATTCCCCGCATGCAAAAATGAAGCTTTGCGAGCTCACTCGCCACTTACATGGCCCAATTCCCAACAGGCCGTACTCTGGTACCAGTCCATGGCCTATGGCCTATGCTTGATTGATTTTAATAACAAACTATTTTTAACTATTAAAATCTTTGTATCAACATTAGCAAGGAAATCAGATGAGAAATAGCATACCAGGTGTTATCTTCACCTGCTTTTGGTACAACTGTAAGATAAGCCTGATTAAATCCCGGTGATAAAATTCCCTGATCAATAAGCCTGATTAAATGCCAGTGATAAATAAGGAAGGAAAATACTGGACACAAATCTAACAGGGACACAAATCTACAGGTGAGTCAAAAAAGAATAATGATAAAATGGTGTGGAGGCAAGGAAGAGCAAGATTCATTAAAAACGAGACAAATAAACTTAGTCCTCGATTTTGTATTCTGTTTTTTTCCCCCCAGAAAAATCTCTCTAAATACACAAATGGCAGAGCAGCACATCTTCCAGGGCTTTGATAGACAGGGTTTGAAAAGGTGATAAAACTCCTTTGCCACCTACTTAAAGTTAATATCAGAGAACTCAGTACAGTACTCAAATTCCCCCAGCTTTGTCCATATATGCAACGAATGCTTGAGATTCTTCAAAGCTGAAAAGCGCATTTAATCTTCAAACTGTTTTTGAACCTCTACAAGATAATTCGGAGTCAGCTGATTCAACCCCTCAAACTTATTTGAAAATCTGATTCAAAGGTTCAGTGGAATGTCCTCTATAATATATTGCCTCTTCAAAGCAGAATAGTGCTATAGTAAATAGTCAAGTAATCTTTTAAAAGTGCCTGAATGCTTTCTTTCATTCTTCCTCTACAGGGACTTTCAGCTCATTGGTGGTCTTTGTACCATTCCCAGCATCATGCTAAACCCAACTGTTTCCAGAAGGACCCAGATGTTTCTATTCATCCCGTTTTTTTTTCATTAGGGGAACCTCTTTCTTTGGAGGTAAGAAGCAACAGATTTTACTGAACCCTGGCCTTTCAGATCAGAACAGAACCTATTTAGCCACAAATCTCTGATTGTTAAGGATGTGGGGGTCAGTAAAAATCTCAAAATGAAGAAGTTGCCTCTTTAGCTAAGATTCTGGATTCCCTTTTTGTTGTTAATTCACCCCTACTGACACCTGTCAGCACATTAATTGTGCCAGAGATAGGATGGTGGGGCTGAAGAGCTGATATTGGGACAATGGAGCACTTTGAACTCAGAAGATCCTGGTCCATCAGTAATGCTTTTCTTTGGGGCCTTCTATTAATGGAAAGATTAGTAAAAGTTTATCTAGTTTTTTTGCTACCAAAAAACTTCCTGTCCTGGCTAAAAAATATAAAATTAAGAATGCTCTTTCCGTATTTATATTGTAGGACTTAGCTCAAAAGCTACCTCACTCTGCTGTGTGTATCTGCATCTCGAAACTTTGAAAATAAAGACTACAATCTACTCTAACTACCACAATTACAATCTATTATTGTGACAGTTGTGTGCATCTCACTTTTCTTCTCTTTTTCTTGCTTGAGTATTTATTTCACAGAGCAGCTGAAAAAGATGTTATAAAAATGGAGCCTTAAAGTATCATTATCTAGTGAAAGTTATTTGTTTTTTCATGGCTTTCTTTCTTTTACAGTTCGGTTTGCAGAAAAAGAAATACATGCCTTATAACTATCAGCACAAATATTTTTTCTTTAGTGAGTATCTGATTTTTCCCCTACCTCTAACTAAGTGTAAATGAAAGTTTTTTTGTGTAAAAAAACAACTTTCACAAAAAAGTTGTGGATTATCTTTGGACTCTTATCTTTTCCACCATGAGCTAATGGACAGATTATATATGCATTCTACATAATGCCCAGCCCAGTGCAGATTAATAACAACTCTTATTACGTATTAGTGATAAGTGTCTATGGCGATTTTCAGTCATGCAGCTCCTGGTTGTCACAAAGGTGCTTTTTCAAAAGGCAACTGGACTTTGTTTTCCCCTGAAGACATTTCACTTCTCACCCAAGAAGCTTTTTCTATTCTGACTGAATGGTGGAGAAGGAAAGAATTTATATTCTTTGCAGTCTTATTAGTAATAAGATAAAGAGGAGGAAGAGGGGAGAACAAAAGCAGTGGCGGCAACTGCAGAACATTGCAGAGAATGAGGAGGAATTCTTTTCTTTCTCAGAGCAAACAGACACCACTGTGCATTTAAGGTGGATGGAGGCGTCCTGATTCTAAGTCCACGTCTTCAAAAGCAGGCTAGGCCTAAGCAGTGCAAAGAGAGCTGGAGGGGCTACCACACTTTCTCTTGCAGCTGCTCAATTATTTGGTGCTCTAAACTATAGGCAGGACCGAGGACTATCCATAATCAAATTAGGAAGAAAGCTGCCATGGAAGAGAGACTGGAAAATAATGCAAAAGATGCTCCATCCTCTTGGCCAGCAGTTGCTTTTCTTTTTGAAACTACTTTATTCATAAGAGCATCAATGGTGCCTGCTGGATCCCACCTCTGGCCCAACAGGTTCAGGAGGCCATTCTCACAATGACCTACCAAGAAAACCCACTGGCCTCCCTTCAGACAGGCAGACTGCCATCCAGGCTAATAGCCATTGGTTCTCATGGCTTCCATGAATTGGTCCAACCCTTTTTTGAAGCCAACCAAGCTAGTGGCCACCACCGATAATTGCTTACAGCAGTTCAGAGGGGATCTCTGACATATGCTTTTTTTTTTTTTACCTGTCTCCAATTAAATTGACTCTTGAGTCTGAGTCTCAAGAACCACAAAAGCCCTGGACTCTGAACAAGTGGGGTTTTTTTTCTTTAAAATATTTTCCTATAAGGGTTAGGGAGATATTTTATTTTTGAAAGAAATCCAAGATATAAAAGTGAAATGTGAAACTTACAAGTTTATCTGTGTGTTTCTATTGCCTCTATTTTATATTTTATTCTATTGCTATTTCTATACTGTTACATTAATTACAGTTATTATAATGATTGCAATTATTATACTTTATTACCAGACTCGATAGTAATATTGTATAACAATGTTTTCTTCTTACAAACATTGTTCTCCCTTAATTCCTCTCTCTAGAATTTCTTCTCCTTTTTTTCTTCTCTGATTTTGGCCAGCAACTAGAGCACTTGCAACTTTTCTTATTGTGCCTCTATGCTTCTTTTCCTTTGACTATCCCCCCCCCCCCCGCCTTGCAGGAAAATCACCTTTTATTTAGCTGATTCCAATAGAAGAGAATATTTGTAGCTCAGGTTGGAACTGTGGGGTCCTTGATGCTCTCTGAGGTTGGTAGTTTTCTTGCAGACATTTCATTACCCAGTTAGGTAACATCATCAGTGCTAGAAAGTAGTGGGGTTTGCTCTCTTTATATATACTAATAGTGGCTTGCCCTGTCTCTTGCTTTAGGTTTTATATTTTTATAAATTTCTCAGAGCTATGTTTTACAAGATGGACAGCTGTGCCCTTTATAAATGAATACATAAACTTAAAAGCAGGTCTCACTAGATTTACCAGGGCTTTCTTCTAAATAAACCTGAGTAGATTAAGATAGTATTGTCCACTTATCACCAGGAATAACAAGAGATTCTTTTCATTCATTCAAGTGTATTTTAGTCAATTGGTTCTAATGGAGTCAACACAATTTGAGTGGCACAATTCAGGCAGTGTCTGCCATGTACACATTTTGGGGTTTGGTTTATGATGAGATTCCCAAATACAATGATAATGTTTCCAAAATGTTAAATACAAAACATTTGAGGAGTGTGGTTGATACTTCCTGTTTCTATATATCTCCTCTGTGTTTGAAAAGAACAATTAATGGCTATATGCATCTTGTTTCCTTCTACAGCATTGCCACTGCTTATAGGGCCAGTTTTTCATGTTTACTCATTGTACTTTATATTCCAGCGCAAACTCTGGAGGGTGAGTATACAAATAATCCATACCAAATATTAAAATACTGAGATTCCCCCCTCCCCCGTGGTAACTTTCTAGGTTTAGAATTTTATTTCCTTAAGAGGGAATGAAAAAGCTAAACCATTTTAGGACCATATAAAAACTGACACGGGGATATTGTTAATAGGAAAATCAATGCCATCCAATTCTAAAGTGCTTCCAGATGAACTATTGCTGGCTATCAAAAGGCCTTTTATGAAGAAGACATTAAATTTTTGTCTAAGGAAACAAACATGTAGAAGGCATAGGGAAAGATGGAGGCATAGAGTTGGACAATGACATCGGTTGAACTAAGAATGTACAAGAATTACAATCCAGTTTTCTCAAGTAGTGATTTTGAGGGCTTTGATTCAGGAATTATTTATGGTGGCTTGAACACAAAAGTAAAGTTATGGTTCATTTTTCTTTTTAAAAACAATCTAGAGGGATTGGAAATCGGGTTGGACTTATTTTTTTTCTAATAGAGGTGATGGAAAAAGAGACTTTTCCAGCCGTATTTTAAAGTGGGGATCTGCCATGCACTATTGACAAGCACCCTAATTAAAAATGGCTGAAATTTTGTGACATAACCAAAGCTAAAAAAAACTCTACATTTTCACCTGATATCACATAAACATATCAGTTACTGAAAATAACAAGGGTGGAGGTTCATTCTCTGAGCTTGTGGGCTGGTTTCTGAACGTTTCATTACCAGGGTAGGTAACATCTTCAGCAGAGTTTAGGGATGGCATTGTTGATGTTCTTCTGCTTGTTTTCAGGTGGTCAGTAGATTTTGTGATGGTGAAGTCATGTCAACTGAAAGTCACATCAGGTTGACCCTAACCCTAACCCTACTTGGAACAAGGGAAGATGCTATTCTAATGTCTGTTCCTTTTCTTCTCTTCTGCAGGAAATGGCATGGACTTTTGCATATTTTATCCGATTCTTTATTGCCTTCTACCCCATAATGGGATTCAAGGGTGTTCTGGGATACCTTCTTCTTTTGAAGTACTGTTCATCATATGTACTATTTTTCTTTGTGTTTACCATTCCTTCACAGACCCTGACTATTCTCTAGATCAGGGGTCTTCAAATTTGGCTCTTTTATGACTTGTGGACTTCAACTCCCAGAATTCCTCAGCCAGCGTGCCTGGCTGAGGAATTCTGGGAGTTGAAGTCCACAAGTCATAAAAGGGCCAAGTCTGAAGACCCCTGCTCTAGATTATCCTTTCCCAAACTTGCCCACTTCCATATGTGTGACTTCAGTTCTACCATTGGCAGTAATGGCTTTGTTGGCTAGGGAATTCTGGGAGTTGAGTTGAGTGCCCAGGCTGTGAAAGGCTGTTCTGAACTAACCCCAAAACATCCCCCCTATTTTTAGGACACACACACTCATTTTCTCCCTGTTGAAGACTGGTGCACATGCATTCATCAGCAGCATACATTTTTTTTACAATCTGCATATGTGAATCAATCATCACATATATGCAAAGCATGAAAGCGGTTCTTCATTTTGACTGAACCTTAGATGAAGTGCCACTTTGATGTAACTCCATGAGGTGAAGCAGTCCTCAATTCTAAGTGCCATATTGAATTGTCTACTTCACAGGACAGTGATTTTCCACAGGCTTGAGTACTCGGAGACAACAAGACTAGCCACCTTTCTCCCAATAGCAGGAGAGATTTTCAAAGAATACGAAGTTTGCAAAGAGCACTTTCTAATCACTTTCAGAAATTGCTGATTAACTACTTCTAAGCTGTTAGAATGACAAGTTTGAAAATGCAGGATAAATTTGCCTTTCAGCCTAGAACAGAAGAAAGTTTTGATTATTAAGCTTAAGAATCTGAAATAATCAGCAAAAAGTTAAATATGATTTTGATCTTAGAAAGTAACACGTAGGCTAAAGGTCCACATAAAATTGGAATAGTAAAACTTTTATAATAAGATTTTGGAATTAATTATAAAGTACAAAGAGCTTCTTATGGGAAATAGATCCTGTTTTGGTTTTTGTAGAACATGATACAGGTAAATAATTTCATGATTTCAAAAACTGGACACAAGAGGGGATTAAAGATTTTAAGTAGAGGAAAGATATACAGGCCTGCAAGATAGTACAAAATGTTATGAAAATAAAAACACTGAAGGAGAAGAACTGAATTCCATCATATCAATATTTTCATAATGATGGTGCTTTAATGGATAAACTATGTCCAAAGGATGTTATCAAAGAAATGTCATTTTTAGAACAAATTTTGATAAGATGGAGATAGTATTGAAACTGGATTTACAACTGATAGACCAAAAGAATTAGTTAGAAAAGGATGTTTCACTGGATCTTCAAAAGAAACTGGTTGAGGTTTTAAAACTTAAAAATGAAATGCAAATGACAAACCAACTGGAATTTAACAAAAGTCTTGTTAAAGCCTTGAATTGTCATTCGGGTTGTTTCAGTTGGAGAGGTATTGGTTTCCACAGAAAGGCATCATGAGGTCTAGTGCAGCAGTCCCCAACCTCTTTGGCTGACCAGTGATGGTGCCTGGCGGCTATGTGTGGCAGCAGTGGCGGTGGGAGGAGAGGGGATGGGTTCATGCGCTCAACTTAATCCTGCACATGTGCAAATGAAGCTTCGCACTCTCACATGCCACTTGCTTGGGCTGGTTCCCAACAGGCCACGAACTAGTATCGGCCCACAGCCCAGGGGATAGGGACCCTGAGTCTAGTGAATGATTTGCATTGTAAGCCTAGCAAACAAGCCAATAAATTGTCCCACTGTTCTATTTAATGGTTGATTTGTGTAGATATAGTTTCACTTCCTGACTTTTCCCCATTTCTGTCTCTCAGTGTTCTTGAGAGTATCCTATTTACATGGATATCGCAGACAAATCATCTTCCTATGCACATTGATCATGATAAAAACATGGATTGGTTCTCTACACAGGTAAGAGAGATCTCAAAGACAAAATTAATGACTGCACACAATTAAACTTTAGCTTGTCTGTGTAATTTTATTATATGCACAATAACTCAGAGAACCATAATAATCCAATTACCACAGCATCAAACTATAATTTGCATAGGTGAAAACTGAATTCCTTTTTGGAAGTTATTTTTACCTATTTTTTTTGATAATGCTTTTCCCATCATAGAAAAGTTTGAAGTGTGTTTAGAAAAATACCATGCCTTTTCTTATAGGTTATGATTGCCCTCACATTTGTTCGGATTTTATAAACATGGAAATGAGATGAGCAGAACAAATAACTTTTTTGGGCTCATTTTAAGATGACAGCACCAAAGAGAAACCGGCCAGTGCAGAAATCATTTCTTTCTTTTCCATTCCCAGCATCAGGTTTTCATCAAGATCAGGACATACTTTTTAGAAAAGGAGGCTTGTCAGTTCGAATCTTACCAGACAACCTGGTTCAGTCTGGAATAAATAAGGAGAAGATTTGAAAGTAACTGTTGAAAAGAAATGTTTCACAAAATGAAAAATGAACATATTAGTAGAATTACATTTTAATTTTCCATGTTTTCAAAACTGTGCAATGGGGATTATCAGATTTGATACCAAATGAGTATTTAAACTAATATAATTTCCAAAATTCAATATATTTATCTAGAAATACAAATTATATACCGATACATACATACACACATACATGAATATAAATCATGGACATTTGCCTGAAAATTGTTCTTCCATCATTCACAGTATGTCTGGACTAAAATCTCTCTTTCTCTCTTCTCCCAGCTTCAGGCAACATGCAATGTGAATCAATCTTTTTTCAATGACTGGGTAACGGGGCACCTGAATTGTCAAATTGAGCACCAGTGAGTACACCTTTAGGGCAATGAGAAACATTTTAAGGTATCAGTGAAAAATTGCTTCATAGTTCGTATAGGATCGCCAACATGATCACCAACGTCTGATAACGGATATGGCACAAGAAGAAGAAGAAGTAAAGAGATCATAATTCTTTGCCTTCCTTTCTGCCTATAGTCTCTTCCCTACGATGCCTCGGCACAACTTTTGGAAGGCGACTCCTTTGGTGAAATCCATGTGTGCCAAACATGGAATTGAATATCAATCAAAACCCCTCTTTATTGCCTTGGCTGACGTTGTGCAGTAAGTATCAGACTGCAAAGACTATCAGCTCAGAAGAAGATTTGGGCATCTAGGAAACATTCAATATATAAAGGTTAGCCAAACAGCAAATCAAATGAAGAATCTGCATGGTTGTCCCAAAGGTGCTTTTTCAGGAGGCAACTGGACTTTCTTGTTTGTCTTTGAAGACGTTTTGCTTCTCACCCATTCCATTCCCCACCATCCAGTCAGAGCTGAAGAAGCTTCTTAGATGAGAAGTGAAACATTTTCAAAGAAAAACAAGAAAGTCCGGTTGCCTTTTGAAAAAGCACCTTTGGGATAATCATGACTTGGATGACTGAGAATCTCCCTAGACAAATCTGCATGGTTTTGCTCTTAAGGACATGAGAAAGGTGAACTTGCAATGATATAGACATATATATAAGTGTGAAGATGTCAATTGAACACTAAGTCCATTGGGTAGAGGCTTCAAAAGCAATCTATTGTGCAAAGTATTAAACTGTTAATGAGAATAAAGATTTTGAATGTAGATCCTTTAATAAAAAAACAAGTCTAGTATCAGAAAGAGAGAAATGCTAATCATTAAGCATGTGCTCTATTATATGCTTCTTTCATAAAGTTAGTTATAATTAAAAATTAGTTATCAGTTAACATCAAAGAGCCTTTCATATGTGGTAGCTCTCAACAATACTTGGGTGATCTTGAAAAAAGATAAGCAGCATCTAAGTTGGTAGTATTTTGATAGGAGCCATCAAAAAAAAGATGTAAACTAGATTGGGGTCCCCAACCCCCAGTCCATGGACCGCACCTGGTTGGAGCATGCCAGCAACCAGTCTGCACAAACAAGCAAAGCCCCATCCACGAGATGCAGGTAGCATGCGAAACCACACACCTCCAATCCACGGAAAAACCTTTCACCATGGAACCAGTCCCTGGTGCCCAAAAGGTTAGGAGCAGCTGAGCTAGACTGTAAAGTTGCAAAAAAAACCATCCTCTAGAAGCAGGCAATGGCAAACTATTTCCATATGGCTAGCATGAAAATTACATGCCCAGGTGGCTCCTGAAGATGTGCAGAGTCTGCCTTCTCCCTATCACTATGACCTTTCAATTTGGGTGCTTGGATAAAGTGCTACTTTATGATAATGCTATATAAGTCCATAAAGCATCAATGCAAGCTAGAGATAACTGTCAAGACATGTCAAATACCTAAAAGAAGATGTAGCAGTCACTGAGAGATTTTTGTGCTGCTCACTCTGTCCTCAATGTACTGCACTTGTTCTGAATTCAAGCATGATTTTTCTGAATAGGTCTTAATTCTCATAGCAATGAAGCAGGACTTACTTTCTGTTTTGTTTTTTTTTCAGTTCCTTGAAGGTTGCAGGGGAAATCTGGTTCAAAGCATATCATTGTGAACAGAAAATACCAAATTCTAAAATCTGCCTTCAACAAGGGAAGGCGGGTGAAGAGACATGAATGGATCTGAGATGGACCTGACAGGCTTCAGGGATAGAAAACCTAAAGTAATTTGTGGATGAAACAGAATGCTTGGAGCGACTTTGGGTCTCAGCTGAACTTTTGGCATGTTTCCTAATGAATATAAACATTGCAAGCAACACATTTTTTTTTCTTTCCTGCTTTTGGGTCTTGAATGCATCATAAAGATGCAGGCTTCTCAAAAATGTTCATTGAATTGCTTTGTTGCTGTTTTTACACTTCATGCCTCTTTTGCAATGGTCAGGAAAATAAACCTAATGGCTGTTATAATGGATCTTGGATTAGGGAATGAGACTAGGCCACATCAACAGATACAAAACATACCTCCCATTTTGTCTTCATCATTTGGAGATTCCGTGTAAGGATCTGCCCCAGCTGGTCCCCCAGGAAAGTAAAACACTTGAATCCATGCAATTGACTCAAAAGAACTTTTACTGAGAGAAAGTGGTTACAAGAAAGTCAGGCGGAATCTGAAGATCCTACTCAATGCACACAGCTATTCTTTTGTTTTCCCCAACTCCCAACACACACACACCCTGACCAGTCCACCTGCAGCCAATATGATGTTGTGAATATGTTTTGAGAACACTGATGGGCAGATAGGTGGAATTCCACATTCAACAGCTGAGATTGGGCTTTCCCCCAAAAAATGTGCCATGAATTCCGAAGCCTTTGAGAAAAAAGTGCTTTTCAATTACAAGTTCAAATTGAAAATTTAGATAAGAAGTTTGATAAAATAACAATGGTTTTAAAACAACCCAAAGATGATGCTCAGATACAAGTAACAGCAGCTAAGCAGATTTACAGTGGGACAGATTGGAATCTAATTTATTGCTGATGGATTTGAAAGAGAAGAAGTTTGATTTGAAACTTATTAGGCTTGTTGGAGAAGGCTAAAGGAGGAATGGATTCTAAAGACTTAAAGAGCTGACAGAACTGATGGTAATGAACTGGACTTTCTTAAGAAGATTGATAGAAACTGGGGAATGAACTTATTATATCCAAGTAGAAAAAAAATTGAACAGCAAGTGCTGCAGATATATCTACAACAGAGACTTATGATTTTGGGGAATGAGATCCAATTGTTGGGAAAGATCCCAGTTAAAATTAAGAATCAGATGAGGATATTTGATTCTGGATGGACCAGAGATAAAAATTATAGAATAAATAGAATTATTTTTTTTTATTGAAAAGTTTTACAAAAAATTACAAAATATACCCCAAACCCACCCACACTACCTCCCCTACCCCCCTACCCCACTTCCCAGAGCTGAATACAGGATAATAAATATAATAATCATAATCTAACTAACATTGACCAACTATATAGATAAACAAATATAATGTGCTTTAACTCTCTTTTAACACAAAGTAAACAATTTAAGAATAAACTTAATCATATAAACAAATTAAAATCCCAATTTATAAACAACACAATATCATAAAATTTCCACTATACTAAACTAATAATAATAATAACAATTCTAAAATTTATTCATAAAATAAATGGAACTTTTTAGTCCCATATTTATTAGAATAGAATTATTTATTGACCAAGTGTGATTGGACACACAAGAACTTTGTCTCTGGTGCATAAGCTTTCACTGTACATACAAACAACAAAGTGATAATTCATAGATCTTAAATCATAAGATACAATCATGAATTGTAAGATGCAAACAATTGATAAATCATAATATACCAATTGGAGAAGGTAGAAGGAAAGATGAAAGATAAGAAAGATGACAAGGATAACAGGTCACTCTCAGGGCATGACTGCCTTGGAACCAGGCTGGAACCGGCTGGGAGGGAATCTGCTTCATCTCCAAAGGCCATCCCCCCACTCTAATTCCCAAGCATTAAAGCAAAGCAAAAGCATCCCAGATATGTCATTGTTTCTCCCCCCCCCCAACAGAATGGCAGGACATGAAGGTGGACCTAACATTCCATATGATTTACCTGATGTTTATCTTGCCCAGAGCTTCCAGTACTAATATAAATAGTAGTATCTCTTCCACATTCATTAATAAAAAGAGAAATAAAAAAGTATATTGGACCAACATATACATTATATATCTCACAAAGTTGACCATGCATGACTATATTTCTGTGCATTTCTTCATTCTAGGGCAGCAGTTCTCAACCTGTGGGTCATGACCCTTTTGGGGGGGGTCGCATGAGCCTTTCACAGGGGTAGCCTAAGACCATCGGAAAACACATATTTCCAATGGTCTTAGGCAGGGCTTGTCAACCACCTTCTCTCCCCCCCCCCTCCACTCCACCTCACTTGTTTGTGGAAAATATGCTGTTTGGCGCCAGTCTGCACAAACTCTACCAAATGTGCTCTGCAGGAGGCGCATGAAGAGTGCAGGTGCAGAGCAAGGCCCCGCCCTCCCCAGAGACTCATTATGCAGCAACCAGATTGATTTCTTCTCGTGCACGCAGGTCAGCGAAAGTGAGGCTGACCTGTGTGCACGCACCCAACTCCTGCGCCTGTCAGCTGGCAACCCCCGAACTTGCGCTTGTCAACCGGGAGGTCTGGCGATGGTCGCCAGTCTCCTTTGCCACCCTGCCCATCCTCGTCTCCTCCTCTGCCCATTCATGTCGAGCCTGCCAGGGCTTGACAGAGAGAGAGGGAGGGAAGGAGAAAGGGACTCTCCTAAGTTTCAAAGCACGATCAGCTTCCCAAGGGTGCCACAATCCTCACGAAAGCAAGGGGGAGAAGCAAAGGGGGTAAGAAAGCTCGCGGCAGGCTTGAAGGAGCACCTGTCAGCATTGGTGATGAGAAATTCCTCACAAACCCTGGGAAGGGGTGGAGAAAAGGAGCCCCCTTTGGGAGGAAACCACCACCTTCTTCTCCTTGGCTTTGCGCTCTTCTGTTCCTCAGCAGCCAGGCTGCCAAGCCTCTGCTGGCTGGAACTTCCTTTCCTTCCCTCCCTCTTGGTCTCTTACTCCTTTCCTCCTTCTCCCATTGTCCCTTCCTTCCTTCTTTCCTTCCTTCCCTCCTTCCACCTCCCTCTTTGTCCCTCCTTCCCTCCCTCTTTCCCCTTGTCCCTCCCATCCTTCCTTCCTTCCCTCTTGTCCAGGATCAGGGCAAGCCTCTTCAGTTGATCCACGCTTCTGCAGAGCAGCCCAGAAGCGCAGATCAGCTGTAGCTGCTCTCCTTGGCTCCTGCCCAGCAAACTTGCTTGAGCTTTGCTAGAAAACATGCCGCTTGCTAATTTAGCAGAAGCATGAATCAGCTGTAGCCCAGTGCTGATCCTGGAGCTTCTTCTAACTTAGCAAGCAGCATGTCTTCCAGTGAAGCTGAGCAAGTGAGATGGGTGGAGCTCTCCTCTGCCTGTGTACAGGCAGGTTTGGCATGTTGCTATGGCCACTGACAGCAAAGCCCTCAGCCACACTGGCAGCCTATCCCCCTCCCCTTGTCCCTTCTTGGGCATGGAGGGGGAGAGGAAGGAAGGGACAAAGAGGGAGGGAAGGAAGGGACAATGAGAGAGGAAAGGAAGGAAGGAACAATAGAAGGGAGGGAAGGAAGGAAGAAAGGGACAAAGGGAAGGAAGGAAGGAAGGAAGGAAGGAAGGAAAAGAAGGAAGGAAGTGACAATGGAAGAGAGGGAGGGAAGGAGGAAGAAACTAAGAAGGAGGGGAAGGAAAGGAAGGAAAGAAGGAAGGAAGGGACAATGGGAGAGAGGGAGGGAAGGAGGAAGAGACTAAGAAGGAGGTGAAGGAAAGGAAGGAAAGAAGGAAGGAAGGGACAATGCGAGAGGGAGGGAAGGACGAAGAGACTAAGGGAGGGAAAGGAAAGGAAGGAAAGAAGGAAGGAAGAGACATTGGGAGAGGGAGGGAAGGAGGAAGAGACTAAGAAGGAAAGGAAGGAAAGAAGGAAGGAAGGGACAGGGGAGAGAGGAAGGGAAGGAGGAAGAGACTAAGAGGGAGGTGAAGGAAAGGAAGGAAAGAAGGAAGGAAGGGACAAGGAGAGAGAGGGAGGGAAGAAGGAAAAGACTAAGGAGGAGATGAAGGAAAGGAAGGAAAGAAGGAAGGGACAATGGGAAAGAGGGAGGGAAAGAGGAAGAGACTAAGGGAGGTGAAGGAAAGGAAGAAAAGAAGGAAGGAAGGGACAATGGGAGAGGGAGGGAAGGAGGAAGAGACTAAGAGGGAGGTGAAGGAAAGGAAGAAAAGAAGGAAGGGACAAGGGAAGAGAAGGGAGGGAAGGAAGGCAGGCACCCACCCCAGTCCCATCCCAGAGACCCACAGATTTCCCCCCACAGGCACTCTACAACCTGAGTGATCAGCTGGCCACACTCCCTGGCCATTGATCACGTGACCCTGAGACACTGTGAACATCAGAAGTATGAATCAATTGTCAAGCTCCGAATGTAAATCACATGACTGGGGATGCTGCAACAATCATAAGTGTGAAAAATGATCATAATTCGCTTTTTCAGTGCTGTTGTAACTTCAAACAGTCACTAAGCGAATTGTTGTAAGTTGAGGACTACCTATACTTTCCCATTTTTTCCTCTTTTTTTGGTCAGGTTTTTGATATCCCCCCGGCCAGCTGGATGGGGGCTTGGGGGTCACCACAACATGAGGAACTGTATTAAAGGGTCGCGGCATTAGGAAGGTTGAGAACCACTGTTCTAGAAGCTTCTCCTTGCGCTGGGAAGGGTGACAGAAATACTGTACAAGCTGAGAAATGGGGACATGGTAGGCAGTTTTGCTGATGGAAATCCAGCACATAGGGGAAATGTGTGTTCAAGTCAGTGCTGGAATGAAAAGAGAAAAAGAAGCTGATTTTATGAGAGTGCAAAGGAAGTATTGTTTTTCAGTGTTTGCAACATGCTAGCATGCCAGTACTCTGCTTCACAGCTGGCATAATGAAAGGGCCAGGGATATGTCCAACAGAAAATGCAAGGAACAATCATGGTTGTGAATAGCTTATAATAAACAAAGGATTATGGTTTTTCAAATGTCCAGCCAGAACTAGAAAAAATGGTACATTAGAAGTAAGAAAAGAAATCAATTAAGAAAAAAACCTGAAATCAAGCTAATCTGAAAAGTACTAACAGGGTGAATAGAGCATATTCTAATTTATTTTGGATTAAGAGTAAATCAATACACTAAGACACCAAAGATACAAAGAATTTGTATTTTGTGTACCCATCTGGAGCACTTTTTGGAAATTATATAATAGTTATTAAAATTGATAACAGAAAATAATTAAAAGCACAATCCTATGCACTTATGGAAAAGTAGGACAATTCAATGAAGGTTATTCCTAGAGAGACCAGAGGCTGGGTGAATCTGCTGCGGATTTCATCACTGTCCTAAGACAAGCAGCCAGGCCTTGTGAGTTCAAGGACCTGGAAGAGAGGCTGTGAGATTGTTTCGTTTGTGGCCTACGAAATAGAGAACTGCAACAGAAGATCTTTGCCAAAGAAGAAGTATCGTTCCAAGATACCTTAAGAGAAGTTGCAACTGAAGAAGCAGCAGGTGGCGCTGTGAAGGTTTTGCAGTTCACCAGAAACCCTCCAGCCACCATGACCGTCCATCAAGAGGTCGTTCGAGAAGATCCAGAATCGGATCATGAAGAGGAGGTGGACAGACTTCACCAGCCAGCAGAGAGAAGGCTGACGGGGTGTCCAGACAAGGCCACAGCATCTCCTCAGTGCTTCAGGTGTGGAGGACGCCACAAGCGAGCTGACTGCAGATTCCGCTCCGCCATTTGCCGGGCATGTGGCAGGCAAGGCCACATTGCCTCCATCTGTTTGGGTCGCCAGAAGGTCCAACCTCAGGAAGAATTGCTTCAGAAAGGTACCAGGGTCCCCAGCCAACACAGGGTGGGTGTCTGCGCATCGAGCAGGAGTATTCTGAGGACAGGGACACACAAGCCCCTTAAGAAAAAGTTTTGCATTGACGTGAAGTTGCAAGGGGTTCCCTTATCGATGGAGTTGGACACAGGGTCCGCTCTATCAATCATTTCACATGACACCTTCAAAAGGATTTGCAGCAGTAGTGGCCTTCGAGTCAAACTCAGGCCATTGAACTTAATCCTCACTGACTTCCAGAATTCTAGAGTCAATGTGAAGGGGGAGGCTACGCTCGAGGTGCAGCATAAGGCCTTTGAAGGCCTACTAGATGTGGTGGTAGTTGGGGGTTATCTCACGAGCCTTATTGGCCTCGATTGGGAATCCAAGTGACTGGGCTGTAAAGCTTGCAAATGCCAGGCCTTGCAGAAGTCTGCAAGGAGTTTGCTGATGTGTTTAGCCCAGAGCTTGGTTCTTACAAGGGGCCTCCCATTTCCTTACACTTAGACTCAACTATCACACCCATGAGGATTAAGCCTAGAAGGGTGCCTTTTGCTCTCAAAAGCAAAATCGATACAGAGCTGGACAAGCTGCTCCAGCAGGGAATCTTAGAGCCTGTGGATTCTAGCCCATGGGAAACCCTCATTGTGACGCCTCTAAAGGCTAATGGAGAAGTCCAAATTTACATGGACTATAAGTGTGTCAACGCTGCAGATATTGTATATTCTTGCTTTTGACAATATGCAGAACTGTTTGGTATTTTTAGAGTTTATTCAGAAGCCAAAAAAAAGGAACAGAAGTGAATCTCTGCCCTCTGGGCTAATTGGAAGATGTGACTTGTGACTGCAAGATAAGGGAGGGGTTTAGCAAGAAAAGTTAGATGCCAGCAAGAGGAATTCAGATTCTGGCAAAAAAAACCTCCATTGTGCCTGTGCCGACATTTTGTAACAATAAAAGACTTTTGGGAAAATAAATGCCTGGAAGTTCTTTGGAATGTTTCATTAGTCGGAACCATGACAAAGTGCACACTAAAAAAAATTTCTGCTTATTTAAAGGACCATTCACAAGAGAGATATTTTAACATATGGAGAAGATGGATAGAATATGTTCAGAAGAAATATGGAACTACAAAGTTTCACTTATTCTATGAGTAATGATTTTGTTTATAAACTTATGATGTTAAAGTTTGAAGAGAGTTAAGGGTTTTTATGATTTTGTTCATTGTATAATTAGTAAACTTAAATAGATTATGTTTAATATGTTTGCATAATCCTGTATTTTGCTCTGGGAAGTCGGGGGGGGAGGGGGAGTGGATGGGTTGAAGTTTAAGTAGTTCAGATAAAGTAGAAATAGTCTTATTGTATATAATATTAATGTTTTAATTTTGAGAGAAGAACTGCTCGGGCATTTCCCCTGGACCGCATCAAGAGGGAGGAGAAGAAGGTGAGAAGTAAGTAGGAAGGTTGAGGTGAAGGAGGAGAGGGGGTGAGTGAAGAAAAAGAGGGAAAGAAGTAAGTTGGTTTGAGGTGGGATGCGGTTTGGGGGGAAATGGGCGGACAAGACCGAATGTGGTGTGTATCATTTGTTTTATTTTTTATCTGAAGTATTTGTAAGATTGTTATGTATTGTAAAGTTGAAAATAAAAAATTTTACAAAAAAAAAGTGCACACTGAATAAAGCGCTGCAGCAGCATGCATATCCATTGCCTATGGTAAGCCACATCCTGGCCTCCTTCAAGGGGGGGGGGCGTCTCTTTGCAAAGCTTGATTTGGCTAAGGCCTACCAACAGTTACCTGTTGATGAGGCAATAGCTGAGGTTCAAACCATTGTAACACACAGAGGAGCCTTCAAGGTTAAAAGACTACAGTTTAGGGTTAATGTAGCTCCTGGCATCTTCCAAAGCATGATGGAGCACACGCTTCAGGGTATTACTGGAGTTTGTCCCTACTTTGATGACATCCTCATTGCTGGGGAGTCATCTCAAAATCTAGCTGAAAGACTAAGAGCTGTTTTGCTTCGTTTCCGCCAAGCAGGCCTGAAATTGAAGCAAGACAAATGTAAAATAGGAGTCAATTCTATTGACTTTCTAGGATTCAGAATTGATGCTCAAGACATCCACCCTGCTGAATCCAAGCTTCAAGCAATTCAGCAGGCCCCAAGTCCCAAGTCCAAGAGTGAGCTGCAAGCTTTCTTGGGGGTCTTAAATTTCTATCACACATTTCTTCCAGATAAGGCTGCAGTGGCAGAGCCATTACATCGGCTCTTGGACAAACAGGTTCCATGGCAGTGGACTAACGTCCATGAAAGGAGTTTCAATGAGGTTAAGGCCTTGCTCTCTTCAAATGCTGTATTAGCGCATTTCAATGAGCTGTGATGCATCTCCTTATGGGGTGGGAGCAATACTTAGACACCTGAAGACTGATGGGACACAAGTCCCTGTGGCCTACTACTCAAGGACTCTGTCATCTGCAGAGCGGAATTACGCTCAGATTGACAGAGAAGCCTTGATTTCTTATATGGCCACCACTTCACAGTCTACACAGACCATAAGCCTAAACAGACACCACATATTATTTCTCCACGTATGCTGAGATGGTCCATTTTCCTGTCAGCATATGACTACACACTAATTCACAAACCTGGAAAAGAGATAGGCCATGCATATGGCTTCAGCAGATTACCTCTAAAACAGATAGAGGCAGATCCTGCTCCTGCTATTAATATTCTTTCCATTCAGGAGTTGCCTGAATCTCCCCTCAATACTAGGGAAGTGGCTGCTGAAACAGCCACTGATTACATGCTTACACGCATGCTGACATGGGTGTTGTCAGGATGGCTTGACACGTGTCCAAATACTGAGTTTTAAAGCTTCTGGCAAAGGAAGCACGAGCTTTTCACGTTCAAAGGATGCCTGTTATGGGGTAGTAGGGTAGTCATCCCAGCCTCATTGAGGTCTAGAGTCTTGCTTACTCTGCATGAGGGACATCTAGGAATAGTAAGGATGAAAGCACTTGTGCGCAGCCATCTCTGGTGGCCTGGGCTCGATAAAGATATCGAGGCCCAGGTGCATGAGTGCCAAGTGTGCCAACAGTCACTAGTTATACTTCGAGCAGAGGGATCAGAGGCCTGGTGAGTCTGCTGCGGACTTTGTTGCTGTCTTAAGACAAGCAGCTAGGCCTTGTGCATTCAAGGATCTAGAAGAGATGCTCCGGGATCGTTTAGTTTGTGGGCTTCGGAGTCATGAGCTGCAACAAAAACTTTTTGCAAAAGAAGATGTGTCATTCCAAGATGTGTTAAGAGAAATTGCAGCTGAAGAAGCAGCAGGCAGAGCAGTGAAGGCCTTGAGGCTTGCCAAGAACCCCCCAACACCTAGTACCGTCCATCAAGAGATTGCTCGGGAGGATTCTGAAGAGGATCCAGAGATAGAGGTAGACAGGCTTCAGCAGCAAGCAGGAAGAAGGCCTCAGGAAGGTAGAGAGCAGACAACCTTAGTCCCTTGGTGTTTCGGGTATGGAGGTCACCACAAATGCTGTGACTGCCAGTTCCGCTCTGCTATCTGCCATGCATGTGGCAGGCAAGGCCACATTGCTTCCATCTGTTTGGGTCGCCAGAAGGAACGGTCTCCAGAAGAATTGCCTCTGAAAGGTACCAAGGTCCCCAGCCAAACAGGGTGGGCTTCTACGCGTCCCGTAGGGCCATTTTCAAAACCAGGGTTCACAGGCCACTTAAAAAGAAGCTTCACATTGATGTGAAGTTGCAAGGGGTTCCCTTGTCAATGGAGTTGGACACAGGGTCTGCTCTATCTATCATTTCCTTAGACACCTTTAATAAGGTTTGCAGGAAAAGTGGCCTACGAGTTAAACTCAGGCCTTCACATTTAATCCTTACTGACTTCCAGAATTCCAGAGTCAGTGTGAAGGGGGAGGCCACACTCAAGGTGCAGCGTAGGAGTTTTGAAGGACTGCTAGATGTGGTGGTAGTTGGTGGTGATCGTACGAGTCAATTGGTTTGAGGCCCTTGGGATTCAAGTGACTGGACTTCACAATCTGCAAACGTCAGGCCTTGCAGAAGTTTTCAAGGAGTTTGCTGATGTGTTCAGTTCAGAGCTTGGCTCGTTCAAGGGGCCTCCCATTGCTTTACGTTTAGACCCAGCCATCACACCCATCAGGATCAAGCCCCGAAGAGTGCCTTTTGCCCTAAAGAAGAAAATAGATGCAGAGCTGGACAAGCTGCTCCAGCAGGGCATATTAGAACCTGTGGACTCTAGTCCATGGGAAACCCCTATAGTCACGCCACTGAAGGCCAATGGAGAAGTCTGAATTTGTGCGGACTATAAATGTACACTAAATAAGGCATTGCAGCAGCATGCCTACCCAGTGCCTGTGGTGAGCCACATTCTGGCCTCACTCAAGGCCTATCAATAGCTACCTGTTGATGAGGCAACAGCAGAGGCCCAAACAATTGTGACGCACCGGGGAGCCTTTAAAGTAAAAAGGCTGCAGTTTGGGGTTAATGTGCCCCCTGGAATATTTCAGAGTGTGATGGAGTGAACACTCTGTGGTATTCCTGGGGTCTGTCCCTACTCTGATGACGTCCTCATTGCTGAGGAGTCATCTGTGAACTTAGCTGAAAGGCTGAGGGCTGTCTTGCTGCGTTTCCGCCAAGCTCTGGCCAGTCAGTACGATGGAGGGTCGCCGGATTCAAGGGGGCATCTACATCCTGGTCTGCCAAGCCTGGCAGATAAGCTCGCAGGCCAGGTGCCCACAACAGCTCTAAGAAGATCAGAGCGAGCAAGGGGTCCCCCCAAGCATTTATAAAACTATGTAAGGTTCTTGTCAATTCCAGGACAGGCCTAATAGTCTTGTGAAAAAAATAGAATGTATGTAAGGGAGGCTTAATAGTTCTCTTGAACTCAGGGCACACTCAGAGTTGGGGTATGTTGTTTGATAGTGTTAAACAATATGTGGTATTCATATAAATATGAGAAATGTAATGACTGGGTCTGCCTGCATGCAGGCATAACTGTGTTTAGAAATAACAACATGCTTAATTGAACATATGTATATGTATGCTGCTATAAAACAGTAAGTATCACTTATTGTTTTATCCAAGGGGGGAGGGGTGTTATGTCCTGGTCCTACTGAATGACTCAGCAGGCTCAGGAGGCTGCAGAAGGCCCATGCAGACCATGTGGTTGCCCGGGACCAGACAGGCTGTCTCCAGCCTTGTGAGCATGTGCAAGGTGGGAGACTAGCCTTGCATTGATAGGCTGATGCTGTCCCTGCAAGGGAAGTATAAAAGAGCCAGCGCCATTTTGTTTGCTGTTCTGTTCTTTTGTGATCTCAATAAAGAAGCTGTGTTTGTTACTCTTGTCTCGCTTCGATGTCTCTGATTCTAAAACAGAACAATTAATATTAATGATTAACAATGATTAATATTTATATGTTACTTATATGTAAAGGTATAGGTCTACACATATGTTGTATATTGTTGTTGTTGTTAGTTGCGAAGTCGTGTCCGACCTATCGCAACTCCATGGATAACGTTCTTCCAGGCCTTCCTGTCCTCTACCATCTTCTGGAGTCCATTTAAGCTCACGCCTACTGCTTTAGTGACTCCATCCAGCCACCTCATTCTCTGTTGTCCCCTTCTTCTATTGCCCTCAATCTTTCCCAGCATTAGGCTCTTTTCCAGTGAGTCCTTCCTTCACATTAGGTGGCCAAATACATTAATATTTGAGTTTCAACTTCAGGATCTGGCCTTCTAAAGAGCAGTCAGAGTTGATCTCCTCTAGGACTGACTGGTTTGATTGCCTTGCAGTCCAGGGGACTTGCAGGAGTCTTCTCCAGCACCATAGATCAAAGGCCTCAATTCTTTGGCGCTCAGCCATTCTTATGGTCCAACTTTCACAGCCATACATTGCAACTGGGAAAACCATGGCCTTGATTATACGTACTTTTGTTGGCAGGGTGATATCTCTGCTTTTTAGTATGCTGTCTAAATTTGCCATAGCTTTCCTCCCCAGGAGCAAGCATCTTCTAATTTCTTGGCTGCAGTCCCCATCTGCCGTGATCTTGGAGCCCAGGAAGATAAAATCTGTCACTACCTCCATTTCTTCCCCATCTATTTGCCAGGATGTTGTATATAGTATGTTTAAATGTGTGTTATGTATGTGTATACTTTGAGAGAAAGCAACTGAATTTCATTTTAATGTGTGCCATTGTGCCCACAGTAAAATATAACAATAAAGGGTATCTATCTATCTATCTATCTATCTATCTATCTATCTATCTATCTATCTATCTATCTATAAATCCTGGAGCACCTGGAAGTACCTAAGGATTGGAAAAGGGCTGCTGTGGTTCCCATCTTCAAGAAAGAGAAAAAAAATAGACCCAGGAAACTACAGACCAATCAGTTTAACATCAATACCTGAGAAGATCCTAGAAAAGATAATCAAAAAACAAATCTGCAAACAACTAGAAGCAAACAAATTTATAACTAGTAGCCAGCACGGGTTTGTTAAAAACAGATCATGCCAAACCAATCTTATTTCATTCTTCAGTAAAGTGACTAAACTAGTAGACCAGTGAAATGCTGTGGATGTAGTATATTTAGATTTCAGTAAGGCATTTGATAAAGTAGACCACAACCTACTTTTTGGTAAGCTAGAAAAAGGTGGAATAGACAACATCACCATCAGATGGATCTGTAGCTGGCTGACAAACTGTACTCAACGAGTAGTCCTCAATGGCACCACATTCACATGGAGAGAAGAAAGCAGTGGGATACCATAAGGTTCTGTCTTAGGCTCAGTACTCTTCAATGTCTTCATAAATGACTTAGATGAGGGAATTGAATGGGAACTCACCAAATTTGCAGATGACACCAAACTGACAGGAGTAGCCAACACCCCAGAAGACAAACTCTGGATCCAAAAAGATCTTGACAAACTTGAACAATGGGCCCTAGCCAACAAAATGAGTTTCAATGTGGAAAAGCAAAGTTTTATATTTAGGCAGGAAAAACCAAAGGTACAAGTACAGATTGGGCGAGACCTGGTTTAAAAACAGTATCTGTGAGAGGGGCTTTGGAGTCCAACTGGATGATCACTTGACTATGATCCAGCAGTGTGCAGCAGCAACCAAAAAAGCTAATACAATCCTTGGTTGTATAAACAGAAGCATAGAATCAAAATCACACAAAGTATTAGTACCGCTTTATAAAACCCTAGTAAGACCACACCTGGAATACTGCAGCCAATTTTGGTCACCATATCACAAAAAATGTTGAGAGTTTGGAAAAAAATTCAGAGAAGAGCAACTGAGATGATCAAAGGCCTGGAGACTAAAACATATGAAGAATGGCTGTGGGACTTGGGTTTGGCTAGTCTAAAGAAAAGAAATAGTGGGGACGTGATAGCAGTATTCCAGTATTTGAGGCTGCCACAAAGAAGAAGGAGTCACGTTATTCAGCAAAGCACCAGAGGGAAGGATGAGAAACAATGGTTGGAAACTGATCAAAGAGAGAAGCAACCTGGAATTAAGGAGAAATGTTCTGACAGTGAGGACAATTAATCAGTGGAACAGCTTGCCTCCAGAAATCGTGGATTGCTCCATCATTGGATATTTTAAGAGACTAGACAGTCACTTGTCCAAGATGGTATAGGTTCTCCTGCTTGAACAGGAAGCTGGACTAGAAGACCTCCAAGGTCCCTTCCAGCTCCATTCTATTCTATAACCATGCACTACCAACTTTCTAATCTTGATTGAGTCTCAGTTTCTTGGCTCTGATACTATCTATTATTGCAATTAGGCACTGGTTAAGGACTTTCATGAATATGATGAAGAGGCAAGATAGTGTTATGTGCCATTGGCATAATGATGACTCTATTTTAACAGTCTGAATGATCTCACGCCATAGTTTCCTGTCTCATTTAAAACTAGATGGGGGATAAATAGCATGGAGAAAGCTATACATATGAACAAAAGAAGGACAAATACGGTCACCTACACTTAATCCAGACCTGCCTGAAAAATTGTCTGTATTAAAAGCCACTGAAAGGTCCAGGAGAATCAATAGGATTGTGTTCCCTTATATTGACTTGAGTGACAGAGAATTTCCGTATTAAAACCAGAAATAAATCCTGCCTCAGATGAATTTAGAAAATCATTTTCATGAAGAATATCTAGATTTGCCATCATTTGCTTTAGCATTTAGCCCAACTTAGTGTCCTCTCTGTAATTTAGATTTAGTTTTCATATTTCTATCCAACAAAACCAAAAACATGTCTAGGAGTTATAGAAGTTCAACATACTGTATCTAGAGGACTTCAAGTGGCGATAATTACCTCAGTTTATAACTATATGTATTCTACTGTATGGTAGTCGGAAGATAGAGTGCCTTCCATAAATTTATTTAATAATGATTGGAATCACGGAAATTGATACCTTTCACAATTCCTTCATTTCTTCTTTTGGCTCTACATATCTACAACATCTTTTTTAATATTATGCCTAGTGTATTATCTTGCATGCATTTGAATTTGCTGTCTTTGCTATGAAATCATCCAAGGAGTAATTCTGTCAAACAGCAACATATTTGGATAATTCAATATATTTCACCCCATTGTTTACTTATAGCATTTGGGCTCAAATACACATATAATCACTGTATGCTACAGACTTAAATGTATTTAGTAACCATATTAAATAGTCCTGAAAAATTCTACAAAGAGCTTTTTAGGCTGACGGATATGTTTGGAATTTTGTTATGGTTATGTGTACAAAATGGCTGCTGTATGGCTAAAGCACTTGTAATCTGGAAGCATACTGGCAAGATTGCTCTCTATCACTCCCCAGCAGCCTCTCCTTGTTTTTTTCTTTTTCTGGACAAGCACACTCTCACCTACTTTGGTACTTTCTCAGGATGCCTTTTGAAATTTATATGGAGCAAAAGCATTATTCTACTAAATAAAATTGAGGCCAAATTATGTGTGATTGCTTAAATCCCTAATCAAGTAGGATTGCTTCAATTTGATTCATGTAATTTTTCTATGTCTCACAATGTCAAAAGAAATCTAAATTCAAATATTAAAAAAAACTTTGTGGGAAAAATTTTACATTTCCTAGTGATGGATAGCTAAAATAACCTAATAGCCAAAAATGCAAAGGATCTACAAACTCTAGTAATAAAAGTTAAGGAGCAAAATGAACAAATGGAACTAAAATTAAATATAAAGTAAATCGCATTAGTGACAACAGTTAGAACAACCAAACTTAGAATTGGCAATGAAGATATCAAAGTGGCGGATAGCTTCTGCTTTTTAGAATCAATTATTAACAGTAGAGGAACAAGCAGTCAAATAGGTTGCAGATAAGAATTTTGTGGAGCAGACATGAAGGCCTTGGAAAAAATAATCAAATGCCACGAAGTGTCAATACCTACAAAGATCAGAATTATGCAAGCCATAGTATTCCTGTGACACTCTATGGAAGCAAAGTTGGCCTTTGAAGGAGCAAGATAGAAAGAGTCTTGAACTCTGATCTCTGGAACCCCTGAGAATATGATGGACAGTTAAGAAAACAAAGGACCAAGCTCAAATCATTCTACTTTGAACATATTATGTAAAGACCTAGCTCTTTGGAAAAGGCTCTAAGGGAGGGATAGATAGGAGAGAGAAGAGGATGATGCCATGTCTTTGTTGTTTTTAATGTTTTTTAACTTTTGATTGGAGCCACCCATAGTTGATTAGAAAATGGGCAGCTTTATAAATATTTTAAATAAATCAGCGAGAATTAGGCCGGGTTAGTACTAGGATGGGATTCTTTCAAGGAATAGTGATCTGAAAGACCAACCCCAACCTACACCTAGTTTTTTTTCCCCCAGAGAATATCCCAAATATTTACTGAAAAAAGAGCAAGCAAGAGACATAGAAAATTTCCAAGTGGTGTGCTATTAGAGTTTGTAAATATCTGGGAGCTGCTTTGCCATTAATTTTAATAGCAGATAAGAACTCTGAGCAGAAGCAAAAACTATGTCAAATGCTTCAGACTTGTCATTACATGCTAAGATCTCATACAGCTGAGAATGCATCATTGTATTTCAGCAGATTTATATATGCCTATAACAGTGTATCATAAACCAAATAGCTGTGAAGTATTTAATCTTTTTAATGACAGTAGGCTACAAGTCATTTTATAAGTGAAACGTTCTTTGTTTGAACAGATATGCACACATGATTCCTCAGAAAGAAGAAGTATCAGAATGAGTATCATATTTGTCAACAATAAGCAATTTTATATTTATATATTTTAAGATTTGGATAGGAAATGGAATATATGCTCTTTTATTATTTGATAGAAGTGTGACATTGGATTCATTAAGCAGGCTTATTATGGATTTAACAGTTTAAAACAGTACTATTGCCTCAAAGGCACACACAATTGATCTTGGGCTTTATATTAATTATGTTTAAAAATAAGATGCAGATTTCTAAGTGACATAAATTTATTTACTGATATAACTTTTAAAAGAAAAAAGCAAGCGAACAGAAAGAAAACTATTGCAAATTATTCTTAATATAGATAAACAGTGAGCCCCACCCTTAAAGAGTGCTGTAAGAGAATGGCAGTGCTGGCTGGCAATGGATGGCTGTAGTGGGCAGCATCTTCTAGAAGAAGCCTGTAGGTTAGGCAAAGTATTACTCTCTGCTCCCCCTTCCCCTCCAAAAAAAAATAAAAATTGTAAAAACTACAGCTACATAAAATCCCTTCTCAGTGGAAGTAGCAGAAATCTATAATTTATTTATGAGACTTATATACCGCTTTAAGTGCAAGCACTCTCTAAGCGGTGTACACCAGTAAGCAATGTATATATATATATATATTTACATTGCCCCCAACAATCTGGGTCCTCATAATGCCTTTACTAGAGGCAGAACCAATAATACAGTACCAGCTTTCTTTCCTGGTTTAATTAACTTTCTGTCCCATGCTTAAGTACAAGATTAGAACTCTTTCAAAACAAACAATCATTTCTACTGTGAACCTATCTTTCCCCTTTTTCTCTCTTTCCCCATACCAAAGACCTGAAAACCATTCTGGAAAGTTCCGGTGAATGCCTTATAGAGGCAGACTTTTCAGTGGAAGTCAGATGTCTGGCCATGCCAAGAACCAAAATTAGACAGTTTTCAGCAACTGGAAGGAAGACTATCTACAGTAGCTTCAAGCAGCCAAGAGATACCAGCTCCCATCCACAGCATCATCCATGTAGTATGTGAAGTATCCTCATAAAAGATTTAGGTGAGGGGATAGAAGGGGAACTCATCCAACTGACACCAAGCTGGCAGGAATAGCCAACACGCAAGAAGATAGGGTCAGGATACAGAAGGATCTCAACGGGCTTGAACATTGGGCCCTATCTAACAAATTGAAATTCATGGTAGAAAACTAAGGTTCTACATTTAGGCAAGTAAAACCAAATGCACAGGTGTGGAATTGGTGGTACCTGGCTCAATAGTAGTAACTGTAAGAGGGATCTTTTATGTATTGGGGATTCAGGCATCATACGAAGGCACATTGTGAACAACAAGCTTCTTTATTGATCTTCTCCTTACAACCAGCAAAACAGCAAAAGGTACGCAGGCCTTTTATAGCGTCCTGAATCTGGACAACAACAACCAATAGAAATCTGGCTATTTCGCGCCTTGTGCATGCGCGCAAAGCTGGCGCCAGCTAGTCTGGTCCCGGGCAGCTTTTGGTTTGCCCGGGACCGTTTGCAACATTTCTGAGCCTGCTGAATACTTCAGCAGGCTCAGGACACAACACTCCTCCCCCCTAGATAAAACACATCTTAGCTGTACACACAGGTACATTTGTTCAAGGGGCAGGGAGTAGTGGAGTTACAATGGCCTGCACACAGGCAGAGCACTTGTACACAATAATTATTTCAACTAAACAAAAATGCACCCAAAATCGTATATTGTAGATAACACTCTATACTGAGTGTTAGTCAGCATCCTGTTCCAGACTAGCAAGGTTCCCTTTGCATTGACAGAAACCTCACATAGTCTCCAAGATGTTTGGGTGGGCACTTGGCCCGCTGTGACCTTCTAATGGCTGGTGGGTATGCCTGGCCTACCTGCTCGCCTGCCAGGCTAGGCAGACCAGGACTTTGATGCCCTAAGGACCCAGGTGACCCACCCAGCTGCTGACTGGCTGGATCTTCTGAATCCAAGCCAGAGTTCCTTGGGGGGGGGTGGAATTCCCCAATGGACCCCTCTTGGGAGCACTGTCCCTCGAGCCCAAGACCAGCAGCTGGAGTGGCCTGAGTGGTAGAAGTGCCCCAGTACCCCATAGCCCCCGTGTACATGCCGGAGGTGCCAGAATCAGGAGCCGCCTCCATGGCAACCCCCCTTTCTGGAGACTTCCTTTTTGGAGCAATAGCTGAACTGTGTGAGTGCCCCTGGTGAAATTCCCTGTCTGGAGTTGTATTTGAATTGTGTGGATACCCCTGGTGCGACTACCTGTCTGGAGCACTATCTGAAGTATTTGGATTATGTGGGTACCCCCGGTGCGACTCCCTGTCTGGAGCACTTGCTGAAGTTTGTGAATACCCCTGAACTGCCGCAGGAGCAATTTCAGCATCGTGTGAGATGCTGCTTGAACTGGGAAACTGTGAACCAGAGTGCAGATTATGGTCCTCCTCCCCCCCCCCCCGAGAGCAGAGCCAGGAGCGGAAGTGTTGCTGTGCAGCCTCCAGCACAGTTGGTCTATGTGTCTGCAGAGGACACGTCCATCATCCAAGGCCACTTCGTATGACAGCGGCCCAAAGACCTTGCATACCACTGCTGTGATCCAGAGGTGTCCAGGCCCATAGTTCCTTGCCCAGACCAGATCCCCCACCTGAAGTCTCCTAGGTGCCCGCGGCTGTGACACCTGTGAAGCCACCCGGTCTGGGTGCAACCTGTCCAGTTTGGTGATGAGGCAGCAACCCCAGCGGAGTTCTGCTGGGCTCTTTCCTGTGGCTGTGCAAGGTGTGGTGCAGTGTGCAAGAAGAAAATCTGCTAACCTGTGATGCCAGTTACCATAAGTCAGTTTCTTGAGAGCATCTTTGGTAGTGCACACCATCCTCTCTGCTTGGCCGTTGGGCGATGGGTGGAAGGGAGTAGAAGTCGCATTGCGGATCAAATTGGTCTGAAGAAAAGCCTGGAACTCAAAAGAGGTAAATTGGGGGCCATTATCTGAAACCAGGACATCTGGAAGTGCATGTGAGGTGAAAATTCCTCTCAACACCTGGATGGTCCTGGCAGTAGTAGTGGAAGAAACAAGAACAACCTCTAGCCACTTGGAATGGCTGTCAATGAGGAGAAGGAAGAATTGCCCCTGAAAGGACCTAGCGTAATCTATATGTACCTGTTCTGTTTTAGAATCAGAGACATCGAAGCGAGGCAGGAGTAACAAAACACAACTACTTTATTGAGATAACAAACAGAACAGAACAGCAAACAAAATGGCGCTGGCCCTTTTATACTCCCTTTGCAGGGACAGCATCAACCTATCAATGCAAGGCTAGTCTCCCACCTTGCACATGCTCATAAGGCTGGAGACAGCCTGTCTGGTCCCAGGCAACCACATGGTCTGCCTGGGCCTTCTGCAGCCTCCTGAGCCTGCTGAGTCATTGATCTTCATGAATAAAATCCAGTAAAAATATTTTCAATCCCTTCAGTCAAAATCATAGAAGGGTTTGTAATAATTAGTCAATAAAGCAACATTCTTTTTCTCTCAATTATAATAACCTCAAATTGTCCAAATCCCTCTCCATCTATTTATAATTTCTTCTTTACAAAATTCCACTTTGTTATTAATTTGTTTTAAGTCTGCAGTCAGTTGCACTACAGGTTCTTCAGTCTTCTCAAATTCTTATTTCAGATCTTCTTTCATCCCTGCAAAAACTTCTCTTTCCTTTTTAACTATTGCAGTCCTCTTTTATCACATTCTTCAAAGAATTTCTGTAATAAATATCTTTATCTATAAATTGTTGTAGTGAATCCTTGCATCCTTCTCCTAATTTGGCAGCTTTCCTTATGGTTGCCATGGTGAAAAATTGAAAATATGTCAATTATTACAGTGAAAGTAAAAGACAGACTTCTTTTTTTCTCTTGCTTCTTTTTATTTTTAACGCTTTAGTCCCAATTGGCTCTCAGTATTTACAAACATACAATCTGTTTCATACTGTTCTTATCTTGTTTTGTAAAAACTACCAATTTCTACTGTTCTTAAAAATAAACAATCAACATTCCCAAGAAGGTCCAATCTGTTAGTCTAATTAATGTGCTATTTTCATGAGAAAAAAAATAATTCCTTGTATTTTTTAAAAAATAAAATCACTGGCCCCTTTGTCTGTTTGAAACTTTCTTAAATCACAATCTTTTATTTTTATTTTTAAATCCTTTAAAATAGTGGGGGATTTTCCTCTTAATTTCAGAAAGAAGGCACTCACCAATAAGCTTTGATCTTCATGCCTATTCAGAATATATCTTTGTTTGTAAAGCAACTAAATTGTAAAGTGATTAAGAAGGTGAGGCTTTTGCCAGTCAAATATCCATGGAGGCTGCATAGCCATTTAGGGCACGTGGTAAATCCCTTGGGCCCCAAGCCACTTGACACACACTCAACCCCAAGAAACTAAAATCCTGTAGTCTTCTCATGAGGAGCAACTCTTCCAGACCACAAGTGGCTGATCACTTGATTTCTCTTTCCTCTGGAGAAATTTATGTCAGCCAGAACCATTTCCTGGCTGGCAATTTCAGCACTGTGCTGTCTCCACTAGTAGAGTTGCTCTCAGAGATGTTTAACTGGTTACAACATTTCATCCAGAAAACCAGAAATAGCTACATGGAGACAGAGTACACTGCAGAAATCTTTCTACAGGTAGGACCCATTTAGCAATCACAATTGGAAGTAGCAACTCAGTTATTAAGTAAAGCAGTAGCTAAGTGATATCACAACTGTGCTTACAATATTACTTCAGCTTTCCTTTGCTTTACAGATCTGAAAAGGTCGTAAATGCAAGTATTGATCACAAAGTTACTTTTTCACCACAGTTGTAAATGTGAATGGTCAGTAAATGAGGACACCAGTAGATGCTACAACCATCTCAAGTCTGATTGGAAATGAACAGAATCACTCTAGCCCAGTGGTTCTCAACCTTTCTAATGCTGTGACCCCATAATACAGTTTCCCATGTTGTGGTGACCCCCAAGTGGGTGTGGCCACCAATAAGAGGGAGTAAGACAGCTAGGGAAAAGGGAAAAAAATGGCGGACAGCGTGGTTTGGCGACCCCTGTGAAATGGTCGTTCGACCCCAAATGGGGTCCCGACCCACAGGTTGAGAACCACTGCTCTAGCCCCTACCAATATTTGACAGATCTGGGAGGTCAACCACTGAAAATGGATAATTTGGGGGCACTAACAGCAGGGGAAAATACTCAGCTATGCCAGAGCTGTTCCATTTGTTGCCAGTAATTTTCAGTATAAGGGTAATATAACTGAAATAATATTAAGTTCCTAAATTGAATTAATGATAAATGGTTTCTGATATATTCTTCATAGTCACACATGCTGGAATACCCTTCAAACAACACTTCCCAGAAAAAGAAGATTTGTATTGCATTTTGCCAATTGAGGACCTGTGTATAGGTAACAGACATAGAGAGATATAAACATAGATCATAATCTTAACACAGCAATCCCATTCTATTTATTGCAACATTATATTTACATAATTTTAATGGGAACTAAGTGGGAAGTGACAAACATTCAAATTAACAGATTAGAAAGATGAATAATACTTGCATAACAAGAAACTGAAATATTGTAGCTACACTTTACCTAAACAATTCTTCTGTAATATTAAATTGATTTGTCTCTCTCCTTTTCATTGTTGGACATCGTGTAGGGAGATTCTAAGTCATCTGGTCATGGTTGTCCCAAAGATGCTTTTTCAAAAGGCAACTGGACTTTGTTTTTCCTTGAAGATGTTTTCAAGGAAAACAAAAGTTAAGTTCCATTTTTAAAAAGCACCTTTGGGATTGTTGGACATTGTGGGGAAAAATCCTGGTATTGTAGAGGTTTGCCTTTGACAGTATATAAGGACAGGAAATGAAGTATGCACATTTCCCAATTGTGGAGAACCACAATTCATTTATTAAGTTTATTTATTTATGGGGCTTAGAGGCCACAGTAATGAATTGAGTAGCGCATAAGCTATTGCTGGAGGATAGAAAATGAATAAGAACTTACACAGAGACACACATGCACACATGCACACACACACAAACACACACAGCTATATCTATAAATTAAATTGTTAAAATGCTTTTAAGTACTGTACAGTAAATAATGTGTGCTTATTCCTACTATACCTACCATAGTCTTATCTTAATAAACTACTACATACACAGGAAGCTTTCAAGAATTTCTTATCTGATTCATTTGCTCCCTACCTTTTTTACATGAGTGTTAAATGTCACTGCTTTTGTTATGTCCTGAGCCTGTGGAAGCAGGCTCGGGACATTGCAAACGGTCCCGGGCAGGTGCAAGCTGCCCGGGACCAGACAGGCTGTCGCCAGTACTTGTGTGCATGCGCGGGTGCTGGCGCGCCAAAAGTTGCAGATTGACCCGGGAATGGCCTATAAAAGAGGCCGGGAGTTTGGGTGTTGTCGGCATCTTGTAACCAGTATGCTGAACTGAAATAAAGAAGTTCCTGAGAACTACAACTGCCTCTCGTGTCATTGCCATTTCGCGAAGGACGCAACACTGGCGACGAGGATGGGATTGCCTTACATCGACAGAAGAAAGGTGTAAGCTTACCCGAGTGAGTCCTGAGCAGCAGGAACGGCGTTGACTCGGCAGCTACCCGCCAATCCAGCGAGCATCGGGGGTAGGCTGGCTGATAGACCCTTCCCTTCTACAAAATGGCAAAAATTGGAAGGCTTTCGGAATTCCTTTCTCCCACATAAGGCTAGTGTAGCTGAGCCTCTTCACAGGCTATTGGACAAACAGGCAGTGTGGCAGTGGTCACAAAAACACGAAGCAAGTTTCAATGAGGTCAAGGCCTTACTCACTTCTAACAGTGTACTTGCACATTTCAATGAATCCCTTCCTGTGTGCATCGCTTGTGATGCTTCTCCTTATGGGGTAGGAGCTGTACTGAGCCACCTCAGATCAGATGGAACTCAGGTTCCTGTTGCATATTACTCCAGAACCTTGTCTTCTGCTGAGCGTAATTAATTACGCTCAGCAGAAGGGAGGCTTTAGCTGTTGTTGCTGGAATTAAAAAATTCCATGATTTTTTATATGGCAGGCATTTCATGGCCTTCACTGACCATAAGCCTTTGTTGGGACTGTTTACCACACGTAAGCAAACTCTCCAAATCATCTCCCCCAGAATGCTAAGATGGTCTATTTTTCTGTCTGCCTATGATTTCTCCTTACTTCACAAACCTGGGAAGGAAATGGGCCATGCTGATGGCCTCAGTAGGTTACTCCTGCCGGTAATAGAAGCTGACCCTGCACCAACTATCAATCTTCTCTCCATTCAGGCCTTGCCAGAGTCTCCTTTAAATGCCAGGGATGTGGCCGCTGAATCAGCCACAGATCACACACTTTCACGTGTCCTTTCTTGGGTTTTATCTGGATGGCCAGAGAGCTGTCCTGGTACTGAGTTTCAGAGTTTCTGGTCCAAAAGGAACGAGTTGTCCACTTTCCAGGGTTGTCTGCTTTGGGGAAGCAGAGTTGTCATTCCTACCTCAATGAGGACTAGGGTCTTAGGTTCCCTCCACGAGGGTCATCCTGGCATTGTACGCATGAAGGCGCTTGCGCGCAGCCATTTGTGGTGGCCTGGGTTAGATAGAGACATTGAAGCTAAGGTGCATGCATGCCACCTTTGTCAATGCTTGCGCCCCGAAATGCCCCAAGCTCCTGTACATAGATGGGAGGAAACACAGTCTCCATGGTCTAGGGTGCACATTGACTACGCTGGGCCCTTTCAGGGTCAATTCTTCTTGGTCCTAGTTGATAGCCATTCAAAATGGCTTGAGGTTGTACCTGTCTCTTCCACCACCACTGCAAAGACTATTCAAGTACTGAGGGGGATTTTTGCTGCACACGGGCTTCCAGACGTCCTCGTGTCTGACAACGGCCCTCAATTCACTTCTTCCGAATTCCAAGCTTTCTTACAGGCTAACATGATTTGTCATGCCACCTCTGCACCTTTCCACCCGTCCACCAACGGTATGGCTGAATGCATGGTTCGCATCACCAAGGACACCTTGAAGAAAATTACCTACGGAGACTGGCATCACAGGTTGGCTGACTTCCTCCTTTCTTATCGCACTACACCGTCCACTTCCATGGGGAGGAGCCCAGCTGAACTTCATTGGGGGCGCAAACTGACTACCAAGCTTGACCGGTTGCATCCGGACAGACTGCCTTCTTCTCTCACACACCCCAGGGCACCTAGACAACTGCTTGTGGGTGCCCCGGTATGGACTCGTAATTACGGGTCTGGTCATTCATGGGTCCCTGCTGCTGTATCCAGGGTCACAGGTCCTCTGTCTTACAAGGTGTCTCTGGACAACGGTCATGTCCTGCGTCGACACATCAACCAGCTTCGCCCTAGATGGGACCTTCCCGCTGAGGCTCCTGGGTCTTTTCCAGGGGGGAGGGGGACTCCTTTGGGCAAAGGGAAGGGTATGGGCTGCTGCCCATCATTAATGAGGAAGCTACAGACAGCTCATCCCAAAATTCCGCGAGTGCTCCAAACAGGAATTCACGGAGCTCAACTAGAAATCAGGAATCAACGCCTACTCCAGCCAGGGAGTCATCCCAGGGGCATAATCACTACTCACCCGCATCACTCAGTACTCCAGTCAGGGAGGATACCCGGGAGCATCCCAACAAATCATACCCTGCAAGAGAGCTGGCACACACTCCTTCTAGTTGGCCCGACATTACCCCTGTCAATAGAAGGGAGCAAACATACAAGGAAGTGGTCGAGGAACCAAATCCCGACTACAACACCTCTGATTTCACTCAGGGGACAACTGAGTTTTGGGACAGTACTGAAACCCCCACAAGCCGGGGGACAGAAAGGGAACAAGGGGACAGACAACCTCCTGACAGGTCTTGGACAGACCTAGGAGGTTCTACAGAATTGCCCAACAGTGACAGTCACTTAGAGGGGCCAGAGAGCCTACAGCTAGGCAGAACAACCAGGTCAAACAGAGAAAGAAGTCCTGGCCTGACGAGCCCGGTGGGCAAGCAAGCAGGCCAGGCATTGGAGCACAGTCCTTGGGAACCACCAGGGTGTAACAGGGGGGACAGGTATGCATCACCCCTCAGTCAAGGGGTACTTGGCAGGTAACCAGAAGTTAGGAGGTCACAGAGAGCCAGAAGATCTCCCAAGTACTTAGAGGATTTTGTAACACTACTGGCAAAACAGAGTTAACAAAGAACATTCCTGTACACAGAGGAATAGAACACTGAGACTGTTAGAAGCAAGGGAAATACCTGGAAATTGATAGTAAGACACTACGCTCACAATGGGTTATGTGTTAGTATTGCATGATCAATTGTCTTGGCCGGGGGGGAAGGGGTGTTATGTCCTGAGCCTGTGGAAGCAGGCTCGGGGCATTGCAAATGGTCCCGGGCAGGTGCAAGCTGCCCAGGACCAGACAGGCTGTCGCCAGTACTTGTGCGCATGCGCGGGTGCTGGCGCACCAAAAGTTGCAGATTGACCCGGGAATGGCCTATAAAAGAGGCCGGGAGTTTGGGCGTTGTCGGCGTCTTGTAACCAGTATGCTGAACTGAAATAAAGAAGTTCCTGAGAACTACAACTGCCTCTCATGTCATTGCCATTTCGCAAAGGACGCAACAGCTTTATTGTGCTGAGTTGATGAAAGAGCTGTTTCACTTTGGCACTTGGCACTTTTAGCCTAAACAGGGAAGGAGGGAAAAATAATTCTTTCCTGCATTTCCTGGAATTTCTGAACCTAGTCAAGATTTCCAGACCTAGTCAAGAGTTTCAGAATGCAGACCATGGTCTAGCTGAAGGGTTTGGGGCAAGGGATGGGCTGCATCTCCACAAAAACCTGGAAGAATGTACTCAGAAACTGACTGGCTCAACTTATTCAAGGGACTTTAATCTAAAGCTGAGGGGGGAGGGTGACTAATCTTTAGGTTCTTTAGGATCTAATCCCAAACATAAACCCCAAGATAACCAATCAGACAAGGAGGCAGGGAATGATGGAAGGAAGAAAACCTCAGATATAAAGTAGGAGATGTAGGAAGCATTCCCTGGGTCAGCCGTATAGGACTCATGCCTGTACACTAACACTCAAAATTTGGGGAACAAACAGGGTAAACTTGAAGTATTAGTATATGAGAGCAGGTATGATATACAGTAGTTGCCATTACCAAACTTGGTGGGATGAAATGCAAGATTGCCACAGTCCCCAAGCCCATTATTAAAATAAATCCTTTAATCAAGAGATAACAAATTTGTCATCTGGTGGGAAAGCACTGTGGCTCAGATATAAGCATCACATTTTTCTACTCCAGCCTGAATGCTATGATTAGGCTATACAAATTGTGGCAGTAAAACTGTTGTCAAGATAAATCGTTTACAAAATCCTTTGCTTACACAGGTAAACTAGGCAGCTTTAACTTTCCAATATGGATTTTACACATATCCACACTTCCACTAGACTAGAACTCTAAGGTTCCTCTCACAGTTGCTGTTTTTGAGCTAGGTCTCGCCTAATCTGTACTAAAACCTTTGATTTTTCCTGTCTAAAGTAAAATTTTGCTTTTCTCCACATCAAAACTCATTTTGTTGGATAGGGCCCATTGTTCAAGTTTGTCGAGATCTTTTTGGATCCTGAACTTGTCTTCTGGGGTGTTGGCTATTCCTGCCAGTTTGGTGTCATCTATAAATTTGATGAGCTCCCCTTCTATTCCCTCATCTAAAACATTAATGAAGATATTGAAGAGTACTGGGCCTAAGACAGAGCCTTGTGATACCCCACTGCTTACTTCTCTCCATGTGGATGTAGTACTATTGAGCACTACTCGCTGAATACGGTTTGCCAGCCAGCTACAGATCCATCTGAGAGTGTTGTTGTCTATCCCACTATTTTCTAGCTTACTAAGCAGCAGATTGTGGGCTACTTTGTCAAATGCCTTACTGAAGTCTAAGTATACTACTGTATATCCACAGCATTTGGCTAGTCTATTAATTTAGTCAAGATTGGTTTGGCATGATCTGTTTTTGACAAACCCATGCTGGCTGCTGGTTATAACTTTGTTTGCTTCTAGTTGTTCACAGATCTGTTTTTTGATTATCTTTTCCAAGATCTTCCCAGGTATTGATGTTAGACTGATTGGTCTGTAGTTTCCTGGATCTGTTTTTTTTTTATCTTTCTTGAATATGGGAACCACATCAGCCGTTTTCCAATCATCAGATACTTCCCCGGTGCTTCAGCATTTTTTAAAGATATGGTACAATGGTTCTGAGAGAACATCTGCCAGTTCCTTCAGAACTCTGGATCCGATGATTTATATTCATCAAGGTCAGATAGGTGTTCTCTTACTATTTTCTTGCTTGTTTTGATTTTTGTTTCTAGTTTGTCTTTTACAGTAGGTTTTTTTTTGGGTATGTTGAGCTATAATTTCTTTTTGTGTGAAGACTGATGCAAAGAATGAGTTAAGCAGTTCTGCTTCTCCCTACTGCCTGTTACTTCCTTGCCGTCTTCTCTCTTTAGTGGACCTACAGTTTCCTTGAGTTTTTTTAATATGTTGAAAGAAGCTTTTTTATTGTCCTTGATTTCTGTTGCAAATCTTTGTTCATTCTGAGCCTTTGCTTTCCTGACTTCTTTTCATGTTCTGCTGATAATCAGCCTTAGTTATATGTCCCTCTTTCCATGTTTTGTACTTATCCTTTTTTCTTTCAGTTTGTCAGAGAGAGCTTTGTGCAGCCATGCTGGTTTCCTCTTGAATTTCTTGTTTCTCTTTTTCAGTGGTATTGCGCTAGACTGGGCACCTATGATCATACTCCTCAGTGTTTCCCACACTTCTTGAGTTGTTCTCCACTTTAGGATTTTCATCCATGGACTCTTTCCTAGGTTCCCTGAGTTTGTTAAAATCAGCTGTTTTGAAGTTTAAGACTCTGGTTGGATTATTTTCTATTGTTTGTGTTTGCATTATATTGAATTTCAGCATGACATGGTCACTTTCACCCAAGGTTCTGGCAACTTCAACTCCCTCTATCACTTCTTCTCTATTAGTAAGGATTAGGTCCAGTATAGCTTTACTTCTAGTTCCCTCCTCTAACTTTTGGATGATAAAGTTGTCAGCTAGGTTGGTTAAGAATCTGTTTGATCTCCCACTCGCTGCAGAGTTTGTCTCCCAGTTGATATCTGGATAGTTGAAGTCTCCCATTACTACTATGGTATGCTTCCTACATACATTTGTTAACTGGTTGGCAAAGAGTTCATCTATTTCTTCTGATTGGTTGGGTGAACTGTAATATACATCTATGGTAGTGTTGCTTTTTTGCCCTTTTATATTGACCCATATACATTCTGGAGGGATTTTATCTTTGATCACGTGTTATCTTTTGAAATGGTTATTGAAGGGTGCATTTCAAGAAAGCATGAATTTTAAATGTTCATTTGTACTATTGATGGGAAATAGGAACTCAGGGTCAGTACTTAAATGTCAGTGAGCAAAGATAAAAACTCAAAAAATTCAAAAATTATCAAATGTGATCAAAACTAAATAGCAGTTTTAAAAAAACTTATAAAAACTGCATTTGATCTTGGCCCGAACAGTAAAAAATGGGCTTTAAGGTCATTTATTCCATAGTTGTCTTTTAACACTTTATAAATGGGTTTCTCTCCTTTATCATATTTCACAGTACTTGCCTAGGGAACAGGAGGAAGAAAAAACTGAAGACAGTCTACATGAAGTAAAACCCAAATCCTTTATGTAGTATATGGAATCTCACCTTTGCATTTATTCCACTTCACAGCCTAGCAAAACCTCTAGATAACTAATCATAAAATGGGTATTAAATTATAGTCTTTCCTTTCTTTAGAATTCAAATGTATGCATACCTATGAAGATAAGAGACAGCAGACAAAACATGTTATTCAGGAAGTGTATAGTTTGTTTCTGACTCATAACTTTATTTCAAAGGAAGCATTATTTAGAAATTTATTTATTGCACCATACAAAGATAGACAAAGTGATAGGGTATATTGTATGGGAAATTTGAATAGTATATATCAGTAAAAACTTGAATGGACTGAAATACTCTGACCTCCCTGTTTGAAGCATAACACTGATATCTAAATACAGCATGTGGAAATTTCAAGGATTGGGCAAAATACCATATTTCAAAATGTAGAACTTTTTTCTTCAAAACATTAAAAAGTTACTTTTAAAAAATCCTCTAACATTTCATATTCTCAATAGATTATTCTGTATTTTAAACAATTGTAGCATCTTGATGTAGGTGTTTTTTCACTGTTTGCATTTTATCCTTATTGATGTACAGTAATTTGCAGTGTTGCATAAATATAAATATGATAACACTTCTTCTACAAACCAAAAAAATTTCATTTTAACCTGGCTTTGATGGATTTCAAACCACTTTCTCCTTGCCACATGTGGAGGTAGTAGACTCAGTTCACATATTCAAATAAAACATGAACATGGTTGAGGAAGGAGGAGCACTTGAAATTTAAAATGCAGCTTGCAGGTAGCAAGGAGGCCCTATGAAGCAGACATGTCTAATTTTGCCTTAAATTAGTAATGAAAACAATCATATATTAATACGAGGACTAATTTGTAAAAAATGTTATAGAGTTTACTGTCATGTCTACAGAAGGAAAATATCTATAGAAGTTCTGCATGCACAAACAACATTGTTAAAACCTGGGATAGGACTGGTAGTTGCATCCATACAGTGATGTCTGTTTCTTTGCGAGATGGTGATGATATTGCCTACCCTAAAAAAGCCCTGACTGGACCCAATAATTCTGGGCAAGTATTTGAGGAATGTGGCCAGGCAACAACTGTAGAACATTTTATAGGAAATGGACCTGTTTCCACCAGGTTTTAAGCCAGGATACAGTACAGAAACATCACTGGTGACACTTTGTTGATGATCTTTGATGAAGCCTGGATATGAGTGGCGCATCCATTATTGTGCTCCTTGACCTCTCAGAGGCTTTTGAAATTATTGGCCCGGTATCCTTTTAGACCAATTGCAGGCATGGGTGTGGGAGGCACCATTTTATAGAGATTACATGTGTGTGGAGAGAGAGAGAGAAGGATATTGGGGTAAAAATATTTACAGCATGCTTGAGCTACTTGTGTCAGCTCAAGAAACTGAAGAGGAATTTTAAAAAATGAATATGCATTGAACTACAGTATTTCATAAAGCTTGTTCTTCATAAAAATGCACCCACACCTTCATATGAATGCATTCTAAAAGTTATTTAGCTTTACTGGAATTGTAAAGAAGATTACTAAGGAATTGCTAAATAAATGTTCTCCAATAAGATGTCTCAATTAAAATGTCAAATGACACTGGAAATACAAATGAAATCAGGTGAGTCAGAGAGCTTGGTAAGCAAATAGTAACTGAGGAGCTGCAAGTCACAATTAGTACTCATGACTACAATACTGGAAACCCAGGATTTATAGTTTACTGTGATACGTGAACATAACCAATCATAGCTTATTGAACAAACCACAGCTAAGCAAACCAGGGCTTAGAATGACATGTATGTTATGTTATTCTAAAAATGAATAAAAACTATGAGTCCCATAATTAACAGATGGTAGTTCTCAGCATAAGAGACATTAGTGGCATCCTTATCACACATCAGCTAATTGTAAACATGACCCATTGCCCAGTGGTGGGATTCAAATACGTGAACAACCTGTTCTCTGTGTGGATTCCGCTTCCGGAAGTCCATTCTGGGCCTGGACAACAAAAAATTAGCTACCAGTTCTGCCAAACTGGTGCGAACTGGCTGAATGCCATCACTGCCATTGCCCCATTTGCTTAGGCAGGGTTCAGTGCTAATGAAACACAGTTTGGTACCTGAGCAAAGAACAAGGACTACACTGCTCAATACAGTACATGTATACATATGCACCGAAGAAGCAATAATACAGTCTCTTCCTTTACCTCTTCTAAGAACAGAAGAAGAATTACAGGCATTAGAAAAAGCTCACACTGCAAATACAGCTGGGTTCTTTTTGTACCTCTCAGCATCTACTGCCTAAGATGGTTGCTTCATTTTGTCTCATGGTCAAACCAGTTCTGTAGGCTAAGTTAAAGTACTCTTTAGCCATCCTGGGTCTGCAGAAAATAATCCTAGCATGATCTGATTCTGATTCACGGCTAAAATGTCCTGCCATGTTTTTGCACGTGTGGCACATGGTTGGTAAAGGATTGGGTTGATTCCTCTGATTTTGCTGCCTCCTCTCCCATACATCACCAGATGCAGGAAAATCTCTACCATAGTCTTCATTGCAGCAAGACTGTGGGAGGTCTGGTGGCAGAATTCTGTCAGTCACCTCTCAGCTCCTCCCCATGTTCTTCTTCCCATACCATATTCTGCTTTACCCAAAGCTAAATTTGTTGTTGTTAATTGCGAAGTCGTGTCCGACCCATCGCGACCCCATGGACAACGTTCCTCCAGGTCTTCCTGTCCTCTACCATCTTCTGGAGTCCATTTAAGTTCACACCTACTGCTTCAGTGACTCCATCCAGCCATCTCATTCTCTGTCGTCCCCTTCTTCTATTGCCCTCAATCTTTCCAGCATTAGGCTCTTCTTCAGTGAGTCCTTCCTTCTCATTAAGTGGCCAAAGTATTTGAGTTTCAACTTCAGGATCTGGCCTTCTAAAGAGCAGTCGGGGTTGATCTCTTCTAGGACTGACCGGTTTGAACGCCTTGCAGTCCAAGGGACTCGCAGGAGTCTTCTCCAGCACCATAGTTCAAAGGCCTCAATTCTTTGGCGCTCAGCCTTTCTTATGGTCCAACTTTCATAGCCATACATTGCAACTGGGAAAACCATGGCCTGGACTATACGCACTTTTGTTGGCAGGGTGATGTCTCTGCTTTTTAGTATGCTGTCTAGATTTGCCATAGCTTTCCTCCCCAGGAGCAAGCGTCTTTTAATTTCTTGGCTGCAGTCCCCATCTGAGGTGATCTTGGAGCCCAGAAAAATAAAATCTGTCACTACCTCCATTTCTTCCCCATCTATTTGCCAGGAATTGAGAGGGCCGGATGCCATGATTTTGGTTTTCTTAATGTTGAGTTTCAAGCCAACTTTTGCACTCTCCTTCTTCACCCGCATCAAGAGGCTCTTTAGTTCCTCTTCACTTTCTGCCATTAGAGTGGTATCATCTGCATATCTTAGGTTGTTGATATTTCTCCCGGCAATCTTAATTCCAACTTTTGATTCATCTAGCCCTGCCTTTCTCATGATGTGCTCTGCATATAAGTTAAATAGGCAGGGCGACAGTATACAGCCTTGCCGGACTCCTTTTCCAATTTTGAACCAATCAGTGGTTCCGTGTCCAGTTCTCACTGTTGCTTCTTGACCCGCATATAGGTTTCTCAAGAGACAAATGAGATGGTCTGGTACTCCCATCTCTTTAAGAACTTGCCACAATTTGTTGTGATCCACACAATCAAAGGCTTTTGCATAGTCAATGAAGCAGAAGTAGATGTTTTTCTGGAACTCCCTAGCTTTCTCCATGATCCAGCGTATGTTGGCAATTTGATCTCTAGTTCCTCTGCCTCTTCGAAATCCTGCCTGTACTTCTGGTAGTTCTCGATCCACATACTGCTGGAGTCTAGCTTGTAGGATTTTAAGCATAACTTTACTAGCATGTGAAATGAGTGCAATGGTGCGATAGTTTGAACATTCTTTGGCATTGCCTTTCTTTGGAATTGGAATGTAAACTGACCTTTTCCAATCCTGTGGCCACTGTTGAGTTTTCCAAATTTGCTGGCAAATTGAGTGTAGCACTTTTACTGCATCGTCTTTTAAGATTTTGAATAGCTCAGCTGGAATACTGTCACCTCCACTAGCTTTGTTGTTGCTCAGATTTTCTAAGGCCCATTTCACTTCACATTCTAGGATGTCTGGTTCGAGGTCAGTGACCATCTCATTGTGGTTATCTGGGATGTTAAGCTCATTCTTGTATAGTTCTTCTGTGTAGTTTTGCCATCTCTTCTTAATCTCTTCTGCCTCTGTTAGGTCTCTGCCATTTTGGTCCTTTATCATGCCCATCTTTGCATGAAACGTTCCCTTCATATCTCCAATTTTCTTGAAGAGATCTCTGGTCCTCCCTATTCTGTTGTTTTCTTCTATTTCTTTGCACTGTTCATTTAAGAAGGCATTCTTATCTCTTCTAGCTACTCTCTGGAATTCTGCATTCAATTGGGTGTATCTTTCTCTTTCTCCTTTGCCTTTCGCTTCCCTTCTTTCCTCAGCTATTTGCAAAGCTTCCTCAGACAGCCATTTTGCTTTCTTGCATTTCTTTTTCTTTGGGATGGTTTTAGTTGCTACCTCTTGTACAATGTTGCGAACTTCCATCCATAGTTCTTCAGGCACTCTGTCTATCAGATCTAATTCCTTAAATCTATTTGTCACCTCTACTGTATATTCATCAGGAATATGATTTAGTTCATACCTGAGTGGCCTAGTGCTTTTCCCTACTTTTTTCAATTTCAGCCTAAATTTTGCAACGAGAAGCTCATGATCTGAGTCACAGTCAGCTCCTGGTCTTGTTTTTACTGACTGTATAGAGCTTCTCCATCTTTGGCTGCAGAGCACATAGTCAATCTGATTTCTATGTTGACCGTCTGGTGATGTCCATGTGTAGAGCCGTCTCTTGGGTTGTTGGAAAAGAGTGTTTGTTATGACCATCGTATTCTCTTGACAAAATTCTATTAGCCTGTGCCCTGCTTCATTTTGTACTCCAAGGCCAAACTTGCCTGTTATTCCGGTTATCTTTTGGCTTCCTACCTTAGCATTCCAATCCCCCATGATGATAAGGACATCATTTTTTGGTGTTAATTCTATAAGGTGCTGTAGGGCTTCATAGAACCGGTCAATTTCATCCTCTTCAGCACCAGTGGTTGGGGCATAGATTTGGACTACTGTGATATTGAATGGTTTGCCTTGGATTCGAATTGAGATCATTCTGTCATTTTGGGGATTGTATCCCAGTATTGCTTTTCCTATTCTTTTATTGACTATGAAGGCTACTCCATTTCTTCTGAGGGATTCTTGCCCACAGTAGTATACCTGATGGTCATCTGAGTTAAATTCACCCATTCCTGTCCATTTTAGTTCGCTGATTCCTAAGATGTCGATGTTCAGTCTTGTCATCTCTTTTTTGACTACATCTAGCTTGCCTTGATTCATGGATCTTACATTCCAGGTTCCTATGGAGAAAAAATCTTTACAGCATCGGACTTTCCTTTCACCACCAGATATATCCACAGCTGAGCGTCCTTTCGGCTTTGGCCCAGTCGCTTCATTCTTTCTGGCGCTACTAGTACTAGCCCTCTGCTCTTCCCCAGTAGCATATTGGACACCTTCCGACCTGAGGGGCTCATCTTCCAGCGTCATATCTTTTTGCCTTTTAGTACTGTCCATGGGGTTTTCATGGCAAAGATACTGGACTGGTTTGCCATTTCCTTCTCCAGTGGATCACATTTTGTCAGAACTCTCTGCTATGACCTGTCCGTCTTGGGTGGCCCTGCACGGCATAGTTTATAGCTTCATTGAGTTATGCAAGCCCCTTCGCCACGACAAGGCAGTAATCCATAAAGGGGCAAAGCTAAATAGATGAAGCTTATTAACAATAGCAACCAAGCAAGACCACAAAAGGAGCCTGAGTTACAAGCAGCATTTTTATTTAGGATTTCTCTCCCATTTCTTTCCATTTTTTTTACATAGAAAAGCTGATTTTCAATTTCCACCAATTAAGGATCTAATGGAAAGGAGGGTTATGCCATTACTTTACTTCTTTGCTACTTCAGGCTTGCACTACTGACATGAGACTGTTCTAGAAGAGCCTGTTTGGTGTAGTGATTAAGACATCAGGCTAGAACTGGGATACCTCATTCCAAGTTCCTAAGAAGAATCAACAACACATTACAGTGGTCTGGATTTGACATACAGTTTTTTTTTACATTGATTATTAATACTTGCAATAAGAAGAAATCTCGGCATATTTAAAGAAGCACCTCCTCTTTCTGATACAGAAATTATATTCCAACCTCACCTTAAAAGTGAAGTGCAATTCCCAAGGGGTCCTTCTCTATCACACTAAGTATTCATAAAGGAGTGTGACAAGGGATATATTCTTGCTCCCTCTTTTTTCAACTGGTATGTCAATTCAATGATGGAACTTTTCATAATCTGAATTTCCTGACACCTAAACTAGCAGGGCGCAATAGAGCTGAAAAGAGCAATAGCAATAGTAGCACTGCTCTGATTCTGCAGATAAAAGCATCTGATTCTTAATTGTGATCGGTCTAAAATGCTTGTCTTTGCTAAGAGAGCCAGTCAACAATCCTAGAGAGCAGAAGAGCATAAGTTAGTACAGGTTACCTCATTTAAATACCACTTTAAAGGCACTTGGAATATGCACCAGACAGCTCTTTTTGAAGCCAAATATACTAACCTAAATCCTTTATGAGGCACAAGCAGAAATTTATGCAAAGAAGAATTCATTGGACAAACAATTATCTTGGATTAATTCTTGCGGCACACGATGGAATGGAACACCAAGTGCCTAGTTAAGGTTTAAGACAGGAATGCATCGGTTCAGGTCAGAACTTGGAAGATTATTTTATTTGTTCATTTCTTCTGTCTTTATACAGGTGGCAAACACACACAATGGTCCTTTCTCTTATTTTTCCCACAACAACAACCCTGTGAGTTAAATTGAGCTGAGAGAGAGAATGACTGGCTCAAAGTCACCCAGCCAATTTTCATGCCTAAAGAGGGACTAGAACTACTTTTAATAGACAATTTTCCTTCTCCCTGGAAAAAGGCCACAGAGCAGAAGATGGTATTATATGGGCTTTCTGTACCATTCCTAATTCCTTTAGGATATCGTCAAGCTAAACAATTGCTCAGTCAAAGAATAAGGGATATGGAATTACAGACTTAATAAGTTGCTCCAATATGGCAGAGGCTGGATAAATAAGGGCACTTGGGAACCAACGAGACATCTACAAAAGCTAACTTTCCCCAAGCTGAGAACAGCACTTTTCAAAGCTAGGCATAAAACCTTACCATTTGCACTGCTGCAAGACAGATACTCTAAAATCCCATTAACTGAGCATACCTCCCCATGAGGCAACAAGGAAATTGAAAGCATTTTGTATGTATTACCGCATTGTAAAATATACTGGATATCAGGTCTCCTTATTCTACCCCTAAAATATACATTTCCAGGAAAACCAGAAATTTTCTATGTGAATTAGCTTCAAGAAGATTCAGAAATGTTTATCACCAGTAAAGTAGCCAAATTCTCTGTTTCCACAAAGAAAATAAGGCATACCTGGTTACCAAAATAATCACTTGTTTTACTTAGCATTTTAGATTTAACAGATACTATCTGGTGATTGACTGAATAAACGATTATATTTTAGCATACATTTAATCCATACAAGATAAATTAAGTTTTCACATTGTATAACAAAGGAAGTATACCAATTTACTATGGCTTAATGTTATCTGGAAATCAGTCTATTATGGATTATGAAATAAATCACAATTAAGAATTAATTAATCATAATTAAATTTTGTCCTAGCACAATATGAAATCTCTTGCATGTTTCTTTTAAGGTATAAGCCTTTATGAGCTCAAAGAAGTTTATGGCTTAAAATAAATGTGTTTGTCTTAAAAGGTGCTACCAAACTCTAATTTTTGGCTATCCTAGACTAACATAGCTCTTTTCCAATAGTATCAGTTTTTTCATATGGTAAATTCAATATGCAATTGTTGCATATTACAATTGTTGTCATTCAATGGTTCAAGGAGGACCCCTTTGAGTTAGTACCTCTGTAGATATGGGGATAACAGCATCAGGGTTTGGCCCTGAGTCTTTATCAGCATAGCTTATCACTGGAGAGTAGCTGTTTTTCCTTAATTACACTGGAATATAACTAGTAGGTTAGAATTCAGGTAGCAAATTTCCATCTTGTCACAGTTTGCATGGACTGAAACAGAGGGCCATTTCAATGAAGAGGCAAAAACTGTAGGTTGAACAAACTTAAGCTAATCCTGTTTTTTGTTGTAAAAAATATGAAGGTGAAAAGTGATTGTGGTAGATAACGAAGAAAAATGGCAAGTCTGTTAGAAATAAGTTGCTAAAAAAACTAATCAGAATAAAGTGGTCTACAGAAATAATTCCTAATCGTAATAGGTTAAAAGCCACTTAGAAGGCTAATGTTGTTAAGAAATGTAAAAGAAATCTGCAGTGATGTACTGGATTAGTATTTTCAGCTTTATGTTTTTGTTAATACCATGCACTAAGCCTATTTCCTTAGCCAAGGTGTTGTGCCCTGAGTTTGCAAAAGCAGGCTCAGGATGTTGCAAAGGTCCCGGGCTGTTGCAAGCTGTCCGGGACCAGACTGAGTGGCACCAGCCTGCGCGCATGCGCAAGGCGCAAAAGTGCGCCATTCTTTGTTACCTTTTTGCCCGGGGATTCTATTTAGAGGCAGAGAGGCCTGAGAGCCTCTGAGTTGTGTCGGAGAGAGCTGAAGAGAATAAAGGCTGTTATAACTATCAGAATGTGTGTGTTTCTTTCGCCATTGACTCGGGGACTCAACACTGGCGACGAGGATGGGATGGCTTACAAGATAAAGAAAGAAGACTTGTAAGGCTTACCCAAGGAGTCCTGGAGAAAAGGAAGACAGCGTTAAACTTAGCATCTGGCCTGCCAGTACAGCATCGCTGGAGGTAAGCTGGCTGATAGACCCCTTCCTAGAATAAGAAGCAATGATGGCGAAGATAGGGAGATTGTCTGAATTCGACGTTACTCACCCAGAAAGATGGGAGTCTTATGTCGCTAGAGTAGAAAATTACTTTAGAGTGAATCAAGTTAGAAAAGATGGCTTGAAGGCCACTACTTTGCTGTGTGTCTGTGGTCAAGATGTATTTGAGATTGCAGAAAATTTGGCAGCCCCCTGCTCCTCTTGAGTCTGTCACTTATACAGACTTAAAGAAGTTATTGAAGGAACATTTTCAGCCCACGTTGTCTGTCATTGCATGGAGGCACACATTTGAACAGAGGGATCAAAGAGTTGGTGAATCAGCCAAAGAATACATTGCAGCTTTGAGAAGAGCAGCTAAGCCCTGTGATTTTAAAGATTTAGAAGAAAGGCTGAAAGACCGATTTGTATGCGAGTTAAGGAACAGAGATTTGCAACAGAGACTCTTTGCAAAAGAAGATATTTCTTTCCAAGATGCCTTGAGAGAGATCACTGCAGAGGAGGCAGCAGGTGGGGCGGTCAAGAACATGAGGCCAATTAGGAACAACCCAGAAGCAGTCTCCGTGCACCATGAGGGAGTCCAAGAGAGCTCGGAGGAAGATCCTGAAGATGAGGTGGATCATCTCTACCCATCCAAAGAAAGGAAGCAGAGAGAAGGCAAAGAAAAGGCTCCAGCTGTGACCAAGTGCTTCGGGTGTGGAGGTCGCCACAAGAGGGCCGACTGCAGGTTCCGTTCTGCAATCTGTAGAGCGTGTGGAAGGCAAGACCACATAGCATCTGTTTGTCAGAAGGCACAACCTCGAGAAGAATTGCGTCTGAAAGGTACCAGGGTCCCCAGCCAAAACAGGGTGGGTTTCTGCGCATCACGCAGAAGTATTTGTAGAACAGGCACACACAAACCACATAAGAAGAAACTGTCACTTAAGGTGAGGTTACAAGGAATTCCATTGGTTATGGAACTGGACACTGGGTCTGTTCTTTCAATCATTTCTATTCACACTTTCAGGAAGATTTGTAATAGCAGTGGGTTCCAGGCCAAACTTAGGCCATCCAATATAATCTTAACAGATTTTCAAAATTCCAAGGTGTGTGTAAAGGGGGAACCCACCTTACAGTACAGCACAAGGATTTTGAAGGTCCATTGGATGTATTGGTAGTTGGGGGTGAACGAACGAGTCTCATTGGACTCGATTGGTTTGAGGCCTTGGGAATACAAGTTACATGGCTACACAATTTGCAAACATTAGGCCTAGCAGAGGTCTGCAAGGAATTTGCAGATGTATTTAGTCCACAGCTAGGATCTTACAAAGGGCCTCCAGTTTCTTTGAAACTTGACCCTACTGTCATTCCCATTAGGGTGAAAGCAAGGAGAGTACCCTTTGCTCTTAAGGGGAAAATTGATGCTGAACTGGATAGATTGATCCAGCAAGGTATTTTAGAACCTCTTGATTCAAGTCCATGGGAAACCCCCATAGTTATGCCTCTCAAGGCTAATGGGGACATTCGCATCTGTGCAGACTACAAATGCACATTAAACAAGGCATTGCAACAGCATGCGTATCCTGTACCTGTAGTCAGCCATATTTTGGCTTCCCTAAAAGGGGGGCGTATTTTTGCAAAGTTAGATCTGGCACAGGCATATCAACTGTTACCTGTTGATGAAGCTGCTGCTGAAGCACAGACTATTGTGACCCATAGAGGGGCATTCAAAGTCAAAAGACTACAATTTGAAGTAAATGTAGCTCCTGGAATTTTCCAAAGTGTTATGGAGAACACCCTGAGAGGTATCCCCGGGGTTTGCCCCTATTTTGATGATGTCCTTATTGCTGGAGAATCTACTCAGAATTTAGCTGAGAGATTAAGGGCTGTTTTGCTTCGTTTCAGAAAAACAGGCCTAAAACTTAAAAAAGATAAATGCAAGATAGGAGTTACTTCTACAGATTTCCTGGGATTCAGAATAGATGCCAGGGGTATTCACCCTGCTGATTCTAAATTAAAAGCCATACAGCAGGCTCCTAGGCCTAAGTCTAAAGCTGAGTTACAAGCATTCCTGGGTCTCTTGAATTTTTACAACGCTTTCCTGCCTAACAAGGCTAATGTAGCTGAACCACTTCATAGGCTTTTAGACAAGCAGGCAGTTTGGCAATGGTCCCAAGTACATGAGAAAAGCTTCAATGAGGTCAAGGCCTTGCTTACATCAAATGATGTTAAAGTGGGAAGCTGGGAAAATACTGATTGTCTGATAGAAATTGTGGGTGAAAGGGAGGTTTTCCTGTCTACCAGACGACACTTAAAATTAGAAATGCCAGATATCCTGTTTTCAACTCTGCACATGATACATTGCAAACTGCCTATCACATGATATATTGAAAACTACTTATCACTTGAAATATTGCTAGCTGCTAAAAGCATTCCTATGTTGAAATAAGGAACTATAGAATGCAACCATGTATGGAATATGTCTTGATCAGGAAATACGTATGTATTGGGGGTTATAAATATGATCATCCATGCCCCTGTTGGGCGTTCAGACCCTTTTAGCTGTGTACAGCTCTCTGAATCTGCACAAATAAACTTTCCTTCCACAAAAGAGCTGACTCAAGTCTCTCACTTCTACAACAGTTTCTGGTGCGTTGGCCGGGAAACTTGAGTGAGGCGATGTTTCGCTGAGGACAGCTTGACCCTTCAGACCTGCTGGAAAGCCATCTCTGAACAATTCTCCAGGCGCCACGGGGGTCATTCCTCCGGGAGACAGCTGTGGCTTATCAGCAGAGCCGACAGTGCTGAGAGCCAGTCCAAGAACCCTTTTGGAAATGAAAGGAGGTCTGAACCAGCTCCTGGCCAGGAGGAGTGTGTAACAACAAGGCAGGCGAGTATGTGTTTAAACTAATTGTACCTATCTCACCTGAAGATAGAAGAGGGGACCTGATCAACCCCCTGGACTCGGGACGGTGGTCCTAAAGAAGTCCGTGTTAAGCTGTGTGGGTGGTTAAGCCAGTGGATTTCCTACTAGTGACCATTGGAACGTCCGGCACTGTAGGTCATTGGCAGTGTGTTAGGATGGGGGGGCGAAGCAGTGTTCCCAGCACACCGCTGGAATGCATGTTAAAAGGATTTGATAAGTATTTTAATCATACCCAGTATAAGATCCCCTACCCTAAGGTATCTAGGGATAGGCTGCAGTTTTTATGTGAGCATCAATGGCCTCACATGGGTGTGGGGTGGCCCCCGGAGGGAACTTTTAAGAATCAAATCATTGATGATCTCACTTCTCTGATAGCAGCCAATGAGGAAAACTATCCTAACCAATTTCAATATATAGATCAGTGGGGGGATGCAGTAGCAGGGCAGGCAGATGAGTTATTGCAATTTCAGGCTGAAATGGTTCGTTTGTGTGTGGCTAGACCTAAGGGGAAAAAGCTTCAGGTTGAGACTAAAAGAGTCAAGGATGTGAAGATTTTAGAGATTAAGGTATCAGATGTAAAGAAAGAGATAAAGGTGGAAGTAGAGGAAGTAATCCTTATACCCCCCTCCCTATGTGCCGGCCTTTCTCCCATGCCCCCAGTGCTGGCTGCAGCAGCTGCTGTGCCTGGGGACATACAACCAGCTGTGAGACAGAAACAAAGGGGGAGACTGTCGGCCCCCAAGGAGGAAGGGGATTTGGAAGGTCTCTCGGTAAATGTGAGGGGAGAAGTAAGTGAAGAGGACGTGGCAGGATGTACAGCAATTGTTGAATACTTTGTTGACTCCCAAGGAAAGGGAAAAGTGGAAGGCTGCTGTTAGGCAGTGTTTGAGAGATAGATTGCCAGCTGTACAGGATATACAGCCAGAGTTGGAAACAAGGGCACCAGAGAAGGATCCAGAATGGAATGCACAGGATCCACCACAGATGAGATTGCTGAAGGAATATCTGAATTTAGTAGTAGAGGCTCTTCGCAAGGCTGGAAAGCCTTTGGTGAATATGTTAAAGCCGTCTTTTGTGATGCAGGAAGCAGATGAAAGTCCGGAGAGTTTCCTGCAGAGATTGATTGAGGCTTATAAGCTCTATACTCAGGGTGATCCAAGGAGTGCAGATAATGTGAGAATGTTGAATGAGAGGTTCATAGCAGAGAGCTATGATGACATAAGGAAGAAGTTGCAGAGGTTGGAGGAAGCATTAGGGAAGAATGCTACAGAGTTGTTGGAAGTAGCAAGGAAAGTGTTTATTAATAGGGATAAGGTGGAAAAGAAGGAGAGAGGGGTGAGGATGCATAAGAAGACAGAGTTGTTGGCTGTGGCATTGCAAGGAGGGACCATACTGGGACCTAATCAGTGTGCTAATTGTAAAGAGGAAGGTCATTGGCAAAGAGAATGTCCTAGAAGGCAGATGAGAGGAAGAGGTTGGAGAGGAAGAATAGGTAGAAGACGTGGGGGTGTTGAAGGTGGAACCACCACTAGGCTTCCCTTTAGGGGAAGGGGACAGAGAGGAACCCGAGGGTATAAAGGAGATTGGGATAGAGAGAGGGAAGTTGAAGGAATTGGATTGGCAGGGACCGGATGGATGGATTGAGCAAGGACATAGAGCTTTAGGCTGGGAAAGGAAGCAAGCAGTGTTAGCTATTGCTGAACCCCTAAATAGGCGACAGTTAAAGGATTTTTAGGTTTGGCAGGATTTTGTCGAATATGGATAACAAATTATGCCTTATTAGCAGCACCTCTTTATTTGGCTACAAAAGGGGATGATGGTGAGCCCTTTGAATGGGAGGGAGAACAAAGGAGAGCTTTTAAGGAAGTGAAGCAAGCCCTCACATCAGCACCAGCCTTGGCTTTGCTTAACTTAGAAAAGCCTTTCAACCTATATGTAGACACTAAAAAGAATATTGCATTGGGGGTGTTGACACAACAATTGGGGCAGTGGCAGCGCCTGGTGGCATACTTATCTAAGCAATTGGATGGGGTGGCCACATTGTTTGAAGGTTCTTGCTGCTATAGCAGTCCTTTTACAGGATTGCAATAAATTGACCTTCTCGTGTCCCATATGTGTCCACACTCCTCATGCAATCCATTCTATTTTGGACAGATAGTAAATATGCTTTTTTGACTTTACATGCTCATGGTGCTGTGTATAAAGAGAGAGGATTTAGGGATTCTGCAGGCAAATATGTGTTACATGGCCACTTGATAAAGCGTCTTCTTGATGCAGTACAAAAGCCAGCAAAGGTTTCAGTTATGCATTGTAAAGGGCCATCAGGGGGGAGTGTGGACTCTGGAAATGGTGCAGGAACTGAATAGGCAGGTGGAAAAACTTAGAAACTATGTTATTGATCAAACACCGCCTAGGTTAGTAACAAGATGTCATTCTTTTAAACCTGGAGATAAGGTATGGGTGAAACATTGGAAACATGAACAACTGGAAGGGAGATGGAGAGGGCCTTATGAGGTAATAATGGCTTCTTTAGCTATAAAGATTGCAGAATCTAAGTCCTGGATCCACTGGACCAGAGTCAAGGCGGCAGCAGATCCCCTGTGGACAGTGACTAGGGACCCAAAGGTCTCTACCAAGCTTACTCTTAAACGTGTTTAATGAATATTCTATTGTTTGTATAACAGATATTATAGTAGCACAAGTGTATCCTGCACATATATCTACGGCTGTTCAGCTGGAATTCAACCCCCTTGCTAAGTCACTCCAGAAGTTGACTTTCTACGCACGGGAGAAGAAAGGATGAAAAGATTATTATTGCTTTTATATAATACTATTGTTGCATGTAATAATGTTTGTCTTTTTAATCTAGGCCAATGGAGCAAGCCAGCTCCCGGTATTGTTCAGTCTTATGTTATAGGCACTGGCACTTGTGATGATCACCCCACCCCATTGATTTTTCATCAGAATGCTGGAATGGTATCTTGCCTCATCCTTGTCAATTTCCACTAGCGTTTGACAGAATAGTTAAAGAAACTTGTATCACTAGACAACCTGTCAACCCAGAAGCCTGTCAATATGCTGGATATATCCTTAGGAAAGGCATATGTGTTAGGGCCCCTGATAAGAAGCCTCCTCCTCCTGTAACATTGGAATGTGGGCCTCCTTTATTTTGGGGTTGGGAGCAAGTTACCCTAGTCTCACAGTTAAAAACGGGATGGAAAGGGACTTGTATTGTAAAAGAAATAAAAGGTCCAACCAGAAAAAGGATGTGCCCCATCCATTGGAGTCAAGGATGCAATATAATTTGTGAGTCCAGTTGGCTAAAGTAGCCAACACAACAGATTTTTGCCTTTCTGAAGCATATGACATGGAGAATTTACTGTCCACATGTTTAATACCAGTGTGTGTTCCAGTCACAGTGGCCAAGGAGTTTGGTCACTATGTGTTTAAGGAGCATATAGGCTATGAAACACTGTACAGCTGGGGTCACATTTCCAAGTTTCTGCCACCCGATGCTCTAGCTTTACATACACCTAATGTAGCCATTCCAGAAAACTTACAATGTGCACATATTACAGATTGTGAGCAGAGCACACCTCTACTTCATTGCCTGAAGGTGAGCCAAGAAAAGCTGAATTGCACATCTTTCCAATCCATGTCCTTTGGTTATGCCAACATATGATTGCCCAGGGGGTGGTTCTTCACTTGTGGAAAAGACACTTTTAATTACATTCCTGCCGATCTAAGCACTACATATTGCTGTCTAAGTAGACTGTCTACCTTCCTACCAGATAGATCACTTTTTACCTCCTCTAACATCACACGTTACAAAAGGGCGGAAGTTTTGAATGAGGATTGTGATTCCTCTCGTACTCTTTTGAATGCTGCTGAGTACAATGCTTTGGCTATCTCATTGGTGGGAGTTCCTGCATTAGCTTTAAGGGCTCATGTCAATATAAATTCTGTGGCCTGCAACTTGGCTAAAACTATAAATGCCACATCAATAGCCTTGTCTGCTATCAATCAGGAAATGGTAGAACTACGCAAGGCAATTTTACAAAATAGGGCAGCCATAGACTATCTCCTACTCCACCAACATATGGGATGTGAGGCCTTGGAGGGGATGTGCTGTTTTAATCTATCAGATCAATCCCCAGTTATAAACAAGCAGATTAAAGTGCTCCATAAAATGGCATTGGATTTGCAAATAGATTCCCTGGGAAGTTGGTGGTCTTGACTCCCAATGGGTCTTATTGGTACTATCATAAGAGCAGTAGTCATTTTTATTGCTATTCTGATTAGTGTTGTTGTTAACTGCGAAGTCGTGTCCGACCCATCGCGACCCCATGGACAACGTTCCTCCAGGTCTTCCTGTCCTCTACCATCTTCTGGAGTCCATTTAAATTCACACCTACTGCTTCAGTGACTCCATCCAGCCATCTCATTCTCTGTCGTCCCCTTCTTCTATTGCCCTCAATCTTTCCCAGCATTAGGCTCTTCTCCAGTGATCCTTCCTTCTCATTAGGTGGCCAAAGTACTTGAGTTTCAACTTCAGGATCTGGCCTTCTAAAGAGCAGTCGGGGTTGATCTCTTCTAGGACTGACCGGTTTGAACGCCTTGCAGTCCAAGGGACTCGCAGGAGTCTTCTCCAGCACCATAGTTCAAAGGCCTCAATTCTTTTGCGCTCAGCCTTTCTTATGGTCCAACTTTCACAGCCATACATTGCAACTGGGAAAACCATGGCCTGGACTATACGCACTTTTGTTGGCAGGGTGATGTCTCTGCTTTTTAGAATGCTGTCTAGATTTGCCATAGCTTTCCTCCCCAGGAGCAAGCGTCTTTTAATTTCTTGGCTGCAGTCCCCATCTGAGGTGATCTTGGAGCCCAGAAAAATAAAATCTGTCACTACCTCCATTTCTTCCCCATCTATTTGCCAGGAATTGAGAGGGCCGGATGCCATGATTTTGGTTTTCTTAATGTTGAGTTTCAAGCCAACTTTTGCACTCTCCTTCTTCACCCGCATCAAGAGGCTCTTTAGTTCCTCTTCACTTTCTGCCATTAGAGTGGTATCATCTGCATATCTTAGGTTGTTGATATTTCTCCCGGCAATCTTAATTCCAACTTTTGATTCATCTAGTCCTGCCTTTCTCATGATGTGCTCTGCATATAAGTTAAATAGGCAGGGCGACAGTATACAGCCTTGCCGGACTCCATTTTCCAATTTTGAACCAATCAGTGGTTCCGTGTTCGGTTCTCACTGTTGCTTCTTGACCCACATATAGGTTTCTCAAGAGACAAATGAGATGGTCTGGTACTCCCATCTCTTTAAGGACTTGCCACAATTTGTTGTGATCCACACAATCAAAGGCTTTGCATAGTCAATGAAGCAGAAGTAGATGTTTTTCTGGAACTCCCTAGCTTTCTCCATGATCCAGCGTATGTTGGCAATTTGATCTCTAGTTCCTCTGCCTCTTCGAAATCCTGCCTGTACTTCTGGTAGTTCTCGATCCACATACTGCTGGAGTCTAGCTTGTAAGATTTTAAGCATAACTTTACTAGCATGTGAAATGAGTGCAATGGTGCGATAGTTTGAACATTCTTTGGCATTGCCTTTCTTTGGAATTGGAATGTAAACTGACCTTTTCCAATCCTGTGGCCACTGTTGAGTTTTCCAAATTTGCTGGCAAATTGAGTGTAGCACTTTTACTGCATGTCTTTTAAGATTTTGAATAGCTCAGCTGGAATACTGTCACCTCCACTAGCTTTGTTGTTGCTCAGATTTTCTAAGGCCCATTTCACTTCACATTCTAGGATGTCTGGTTCGAGGTCAGTGACCATCTCATTGTGGTTATCTGGGATGTTAAGCTCATTCTTGTATAGTTCTTCTGTGTAGTTTTGCCATCTCTTCTTAATCTCTTCTGCCTCTGTTAGGTCCCTGCCATTTTGGTCCTTTATCATGCCCATCTTTGCATGAAACGTTCCCTTCATATCTCCAATTTTCTTGAAGAGATCTCTGGTCCTCCCTATTCTGTTGTTTTCTTCTATTTCTTTGCACTGTTCATTTAAGAAGGCATTCTTATCTCTTCTAGCTACTCTCTGGAATTCTGCATTCAATTGGGTGTATCTTTCTCTTTCTCCTTTGCCTTTCGCTTCCCTTCTTTCCTCAGCTATTTGCAAAGCTTCCTCAGACAGCCATTTTGCTTTCTTGCATTTCTTTTTCTTTGGGATGGTTTTAGTTGCTACCTCTTGTACAATGTTGCGAACTTCCATCCATAGTTCTTCAGGCACTCTGTCTATCAGATCTAATTCCTTAAATCTATTTGTCACCTCTACTGTATATTCATCAGGAATATGATTTAGTTCATACCTGAGTGGCCTAGTGCTTTTCCCTACTTTTTTCAATTTAAGCCTAAATTTTGCAACGAGAAGCTCATGATCTGAGCCACAGTCGCTCCTGGTCTTGTTTTTACTGACTGTATAGAGCTTCTCCATCTTTGGCTGCAGAGCACATAGTCAATCTGATTTCTATGTTGACCGTCTGGTGATGTCCATGTGTAGAGCCGTCTCTTGGGTTGTTGGAAAAGAGTGTTTGTTATGACCATCGTATTCTCTTGACAAAATTCTATTAGCCTGTGCCCTGCTTCATTTTGTACTCCAAGTCCAAACTTGCCTGTTATTCCGGTTATCTTTTGGCTTCCTACCTTAGCATTCCAATCCCCCATGATGATAAGGACATCATTTTTTGGTGTTAATTCTATAAGGTGCTGTAGGGCTTCATAGAACCGGTCAATTTCATCCTCTTCAGCACCAGTGGTTGGGGCATAGATTTGGACTACTGTGATATTGAATGGTTTGCCTTGGATTCGAATTGAGATCATTCTGTCATTTTGAGGATTGTATCCCAGTATTGCTTTTCCTATTCTTTTATTGACTATGAAGGCTACTCCATTTCTTCTGAGGGATTCTTGCCCACAGTAGTATACCTGATGGTCATCTGAGTTAAATTCACCCATTCCTGTCCATTTTAGTTCGCTGATTCCTAAGATGTCGATGTTCAGTCTTGTCATCTCTTTTTTGACTACGTCTAGCTTGCCTTGATTCATGGATCTTACATTCCAGGTTCCTATGGAGAAAAAATCTTTACAGCATCGGACTTTCCTTTCACCACCAGATATATCCACAGCTGAGCGTCCTTTCGGCTTTGGCCCAGTCGCTTCATTCTTTCTGGCGCTACTAGTACTAGCCCTCTGCTCTTCCCCAGTAGCATATTGGACACCTTCCGACCTGAGGGGCTCATCTTCCAGCGTCATATCTTTTTGCCTTTTAGTACTGTCCATGGGGTTTTCATGGCAAAGATACTGGAGTGGTTTGCCATTTCCTTCTCCAGTGGATCACATTTTGTCAGAACTCTCTGCTATAACCTGTCCATCTTGGGTGGCCCTGCACGGCATAGCTTATAGCTTCATTGAGTTACGCAAGCCCCTTCGCCACGACAAGGCAGTAATCCATAAAGGGGATTCTACTAATTCTGATTAGTAGTTGTTGTCTAATGCAATGTGCCTTTTCATTGATGCATAACATAACACTGCCAAAACGTGTGTCACTACTTGCAGAAAGAAAAGTAACTGCTCAAGTTATGGCTATGTGGGAATTCCAGAACCAGGAGTATAATAACATACATACATCAGACCCAAGTGTTACAGGTTGAAACTTATCTGCAAGGTTGAGATAAGTCTCAACAGGGGGGAGTAAAGTGGGAAGCTGGGAAAATACTGATTGTCTGACAGAAATTGTGGGTGAAAGGGAGGTTTTCCTGTCTACCAGATGATACTTAAAATTAGAAATGCCAGATATCCTGTTTTCAACTCTGCACATGATACATTGCAAAATGCCTATCACATGATATGTTGAAAACTGCTTATCACTTGAAATATTGCTAGCTGCTAAAAGCATTGCTATGTTGAAATAAGGAACTATAGAATGTAACCATGTATGGAATATGTCTTGATCAGAAAATACGTATTGGGGGTTATAAATATGATCATCCATGCCTCTGTTGGGCGTTCAGACCCTTTTAGCTGTGTACAGCTCTCTGAACCTGCGCAAATAAACTTTCCTTCCACAAAACAGCTGACTCAGGTCTCTCACTTCTACAACAATGTGCTTGCACATTTCATTGAAAACCTACCAGTCTGCATCGCTTGTGATGTTTCCCCTTTTGGGGTGGGGGCTGTACTTAGCCACTTAAGAGCTGATGGGACTCAGGTGCCTGTTGCATATTACTCCAAAACTTTATCCTCTGCTGAGTGAAATTACGCTCAGATAGACAGAGAAGCCTTGGCCATTGTAGCTGGAATTAAAAAATTCCATGATTTTTTATATGGCAGACATTTCACGGTCTATACTGACCATAAGCCCCTGTTGGGGTTGTTTACCACTAACAAACAAACTCCCCATATTATCTCCCCTAGAATGCTGAGATGGTCTATTTTTTCTCAGCCTATGATTTTTCATTGATTCACAAACCTGGCAAGGAAATGGGCCACGCTGATGGCCTAAGTAGATTACCTCTGCAATTGGTAGAGGCTGACCCTGCCCCTGCCATCAATATTCTCTCCATTCAGGCATTGCTTGAGTCTCCCCTAAATGCCAGGGATGTGGCTGCTGAATCAGCCACAGATCTCACGCTTACTCGTGTGCTTTCATGGGTTTTGTCTGGATGGCCTGTGAGTTGTCCAGGTACTGAGTTCCAAAGCTTCTGGCTCAAGAAGCCTGAGTTATCCACTTTTCAGGGTTGCCTGTTGTGGGGCAGCAGAGTAGTTATTCCTGCCTCATTAAGACCTAGAGTCTTGGCCTCTCTCCATGAGGGCCATCTTGGCATTGTCAGGATAAAAGCGCTTGCACGCAGCCATTTATGGTGGCCAGGATTAGACAGGGAAATAGAGGCCCAAGTGCATGGATGCCACTTGTGCCAGCGTTCACACCCTGAAATGCCTCAGGCTCCTGTACATAGATGGGAGGAGACACAGTCACCTTGGTCTAGGGTGCATGTGGATTACGCTGGGCCCTTTCAGGGACAATTCTTCTTGGTCCTTGTTGACAGCCATTCAAAGTGGCTTGAGGTTGTTCCTGTCTCTTCCACTGCTGCTGCCAAGAGCATTCAAGTACTAAGAGGGATTTTTGCTGCTCACGGCCTTCCAGATATTCTGGTTTCAGACAATGGTCCTCAATTCACTTCTTCCGAGTTTCAGGTTTTTCTGCAGGCCAACATGATTTGTCATGTGACTTCGGCGCCCTTCCACCCTTCCACCAACGGTATGGCTGAACGGATGGTTCGCATCACCAAGGATGCTCTCAAGAAACTGACTTACGGGGACTGGCATCACAGGTTGGCAGATTTTCTTCTTGCTTACCGCACCACACCTTCTACTTCCACTGGGAAGAGCCCGGCAGAACTTCGCTGGGGGCGCAGACTGATCACCAAACTTGACAGGCTGAATCCAGACAGGGTGGCTCCTCAGGTCTCCCAACCAAGGGCACCAAGGTGTCTGCAAGTGGGTGCCCTGGTATGGACCCGGAACTATAGGCCCGATCACCTGTGGGTTCTGGCGGTAGTATGCAAGGTCACTAGTCCATTGTCTACGAGGTTTCCCTGGACGATGGTCGTGTCCTTCGGCGGCATATCGATCAGCTGCATACGAGACTGGACTCTTCCTCTTCAACTCCTGGGTTTTCTCCGGGGAGGAGGGGGACCACTGTGAGCAAAGGGAAGGGTGTTGGCAGCAATCAGGGGCAAACGGAGAGATGGAGGAAGGTCTTTCCCAAGGTTCCGCAAGTGTCCCTAACAGGAATTCAGGGGAACAAGGAACAATACAGGCACCAGTACTTACTCCAGCCAGGGAGTCACTCAGGGGACATACTCATTATTCACAACCCCACTACAGCACTCCAAGCAGGGAGAATAACCGGGAGCATCCAAACAACACAAATAACAAAAGAGAACTGGCATCCAAACAAACAAGCAGGCCCAATGCTGCTACTGCTCCCAAAAGGAAGTCTGCATACAGGGAGGTAGTCAGAGAGGCAAATCCTGATTCTGGTACCTCTGGCATGGAATGGGGGGCAACTGAGTACTGGGGCACCACAGAAACCCTAGACAACCCAGTTACATGGCTTGGGAGTGAAGGGATGCGTTCCCTTGATAGGTCCATTGTGGACTTGAAGAGTACCACAGAATCGCCAAGTACTAGTGGGAACATAGAGGGGCCCGATAGCCTACAGTTAGGCAGATCAACCAGGTGCAGTTGGGAGCAAAGTCCTGGTCTGACGAGCCCGGTGGGCAAGCAAGCAGACCAGGCAACAGAACCCAGGTCACAGGGACCACCAGGGCTTAAAAGAGGGGGCAACTCCACTACAATCACTGCACAGGATGGTCAAGGGAGTTCTCAAAATCTGAGGAGGTCACAGAGGGTTAAAAGATCTCCCAAATACCTGGAAAATTTTGTGACATTGCTGTCAAAGCAAGGGAGGTGAAGAGGGTGCCTGCTGTTGGGTGAACTTGGAATTGTGAGTCTTGGGCACTTAATTTCAAAATAATAGCATGGTACCATGTTATAGAGTGGCTAGTAAGTAGCTGCAACAGTTGTGTGGTTCCATAAGGGATGGCACACCACGTCCATTTGAAGGTCACGTATACCTATCTATATAGGTTCAGTAAGTTTCATCCGGGGGGGGGGGGCGTGTTGTGTCCTGAGCCTGCAAAAGCAGGCTCAGGATGTTGCAATGGTCCCGGGCTGTTGCAAGCTGCCCAGGACCAGACTGAGTGGCGCCAGCCTGTGCGCATGCCATTCTTTTGCCCGGGGATTCTATTTAGAGGCAAAGAGGCCAGTGAGCCTCTGAGTTGTGTCGGAGAGAGCTGAAGAGAATAAAGACTGTTATAACCATCAGAATGTGTGCTCTTCTTTCACCATTGACTCGAGGACTCAACACAAGGTTTGTTAAATAAGCCACAATTTGGGCTCATTCACAGCTTTCATCAAGCCATAAACCCAGAACAGCCGAGTTCACAGATCTTTGCAAGTTAAGCCCAAAAATGCCACTTTATGCCTAAGTAACCAATTTTATTTCATATTTTGTAATTAAAGGAATGTGACATGTACATATAGTTGACTCATAGGTGAATTGCCCACAATTAAAAAGTAGTTATTCTTAATCAAGCAAAATATAAACAATTCAGGTATTATATTTCCAAATGTATTATTATGTATTAAATTGTTCATTTATTGGCCTTTAACCATTACAATCTAACAGGAGAATAATAGAGTTGGGGACCTTGGAGGTCTTCTAGTTCAACTCATTGCTCAAGCAGGATACTCTAATTTTATTTTGATCATAGGATAGTGTACAATCATTAAAAAGCATAAAGGATAGATCAAAAATAAAAATAAAAAGCTAAAAAATATAAAAGATACATACCTTAAAAACGAAATATGTACATAAAAATAGAATCTAAAATAAAGAATAGGAATGTTAGATGACTGTATGGGAGCATAAATAGTATATAGACAAAGAGGTATAAGGCCTTCTAATATGTCAGACTAGATATAGTTGAAAGTTGAGCCTTTAATACAGGTGGTAAATACGTGTTTGGAGTACTGCTGCAAGAAACATGGCAAAATTATATATTGTAGCAGGACCGGTATCTGAAAACAACTGGGTGGAGTACAATTGTCTTATGTGTTCTGGATATTTATGTAGTAATAGGGTGCAATACAATTGTCCTATGTGCCCTGGATATTTATGTAGTAATAGTGTAAAGAAGCTAGTGTGAGCATCTCTGTAGAACAGGCACTGGAGAAGCCTATCCTCTGTTGTTTCTATGTTGTTTCTCAGAATAACAAAGTTGGAAGGAACCTCAGAGGTCTTCTACTCTAACACCCTGCTCAGCCACTCAATGTGCATGCCCAGTCTCTTCTTAAAAGCCTCCAGTGATGGAGTACCCACAACTTTTGAAGACAACCTGTTCCACTGGTTAATTGTTCTCATTGTTAGGAAATTTCTCCTCTAGGTTGTTTCTCTCCTTGATTGGTTTCCATCCATTGCTTCTTGTCTTGCCTTCTGGTGCTTTGGAAAATAGGTTGACCCCCTCTACTTTGTGGCAGCCACTTAGATATTGGAAGACTGCTATCATGTCACCCCTAGTCTTTCTTTTCATTAAACTGGACATACCCAATTCCTGCAACCATTCTTTTTTTTTTTAATTGAAAATTTTTTAAAATTTTACAAAAACAAAACAATCTTCCCCCAAACCTCCCCAACCCTCCCATTCCCTCCCCTGACCTTCCCAGAGCTGAATATAGGCTTAATTAAAGTTTCTTCAAAAAATCTTAAAAAAGATATAAACCATAAATAAATCTAAATACATTACTTAAGGAAATTGTAAAATAATTAACAATAGTGTATATATAAAAAACATAAATACAAAAAATAAATGTTTAGCAAGAAAAAGAATAAAGAAAAGGAAAAAAGAAGAAAGATAAAAGAATATTAAGTTTTAAATATAAGTTGTTAAAAAACTAAATAATATTTTTTATATCCAACTTATATTGTATAAAATCTATCCATTTTTTCCATACCGCAAAATACTTCTCTTGCGATTGATCCTTCAAGAAAGCCAAAATCTTTGCCATTTCCGCCAAATAAGAAACTTTAAGAAACCACTCTTGCAAAGTAGGCAAAGATTCCTTCTTCCAACATTGCCCTACTAACAACCTTGCGGCTATAATTAAATTGAACATCAATGTAATCTCTTTGGTATCACAATCAGTAACAATACCTAACAAAAACAATTGTGGGGTAAATTTTACCCTCCTTCTAAAAATTCTTTGAATATTCCACCATATCTTAATCCAAAAGGCTTTTATATTTTTACACGACCACCAGATATGATAGTAAGTAGCATCCGAACATCCACATCTCTAACATTTAGGCTGTAAGTCAGGATACATACGAGACATTTTTTGTGGATCAAGGTGCCATCTATAAAACATTTTGTAAAAATTCTCCCTTAAGTTCTGGGCTTGTGTAAATTTGACATTCCTCACCCAAATAGTTTCCCAGGTATCTAGTAGAACTGGTTCACCAAAGTTTTGTGCCCATTTAATCATACATTCTTTAACTAATTCTGCTTCTGAATCCAATTCTACTAACACCCCATAAATTCTCTTAATGTGAGTTCGTCTTTGATCTTTTACTTGTTTAAAAAAGTTCTCATCTTCTCTAAGCAAACCCACATTACGATCTATCTTCCATCTATCCACTATTTTTCTATACTGAAACCATGAGTATATAATATTTTCTTGTGCTAAATCTTCCAAAGATTTTAACTGCCAGTTTTTACCATCCCATCTAAATAATTGTGCGTAAGAAACACTATCCATCTTAATTCCTCTCCTTATCCCCTCTATCGCATGCCATGGTATGGCCCATAATGGAATTTTAGAATCACTTCTGTAATATTTCCTCCAAACCCGAAGTAAAGAAATCCTTATAATATGAGATTTAAAAACCCTGTCAAGCTTTTTATTAAAAATTAAATAGGCATGCCATCCAAAAAGTAAATCCCAACCCTCCAAGAGGAGTATTTCTACATTTGTTAAATTGACCCAATCGCTTATTAATGTTAAAACCACAGCCTCATAATACAATTTCAAATTCGGTACCTTGAGTCCACCTCTCTCACGAATATCTTGTATAATTTTAAGTTTTACTCTTGGTTTTTTCCCTGCCCAAATAAATTTATTAATGCCTTTCTGCCATTCACCTAAGTTAACCTCATTCTTTAAGATAGGTATCATTTGAAATAAAAAAATAAACTTTGGCAAAACATTCATTTTAATCGCCGCAATTCTTCCCAAAAGAGATAATTGCAACTTCTCCCAATTTTTCAAATCTCTTTGTATCTTGATCCACAGCCTTTCATAATTATTTTTGTACAATTTTGCATTAGAAACAGATAAAATAACCCCCAGGTATTTTACCTTATCAACAACCTCAAAATCTGTCAAATTAACCAAAGTCTGCTTGTCCAGATTAGTCATATTTTTGGGCAATATTTTAGTCTTATTGTTATTAATTTTAAAACCCGAAACCCGTCCATATTGATGTATCAATTGTAGTAACTCTACTACAGAATAAGTAGGTTGGGATAAGGTAACCACCAAGTCATCTGCGAAGGCCCTTAATTTATATTCTTTTTTATTAACTTCTATTCCTTTTATTTGCTGTGATTCTCGAATTTTAATCAGCAATATTTCCAAAGTTAAAACAAACAGCAATGCAACCATTCTTCATATGTTGTAGCCTCTAGTCTACTAATCTTTGTTGCTCTTCTCTGCACTCTTTCTAGAGTCTCAATGTCTTTCTATATCGTAGCAACCAAAACTGAATGCAATATTCCAAGTGTGATCTTACCAAGACATTGTAAAATGTGGTACTAACTAACTCAAATGATCTTAATTCTATCCCTCTATTAATGCAGCCTAGGACTGTGTTGACCTTTTTGGCAGCTGCAGCACATTACTGGCTCATATTTAAGTGATGGTCCACTAGGACTCCAAGATCCCTCTAGGAATTACTACTGTTGATCCAGGTACCCCCTACTCTATACTTGTGCATTTGATTTTTCTTATCTAAATATAAAACCTTACTTTTCTCTACACTGAATTTATTTTTGTTAGATAGGGCCCAGTGTTCAAGTCTGTCAAGATTCCTCTTGAGCCTATCTTCTAGAACAGAGGTGTCAAACTGCCGGCCCACGGGCCTAACGCATCATGCAAAAGCCACACCCATCCCATTGCTGGCAATAGCAAAACTGTCCCGATATGTTGCGCAACGTCACATGACGTCGCGAGTTTGACATGTCTGTTCTAGAGTATTGGCTATTCCTGCCAGGTTGGTATCATCTGCAAATTTAATGACTTCCTCTTCTATCCCCTCATCTAAGTCATTGCTGAAGATACTGAAGAGTATTGGGCCTAAGACAGAGCATTGGGATACGCCACTGCATACTTTCCTCCATGTAGATGCAGTTCCATTAAGGACTACATATTGAATGTGATTAGTCAGCCAGTTATAAATCCATCTGGTGGTGATGACTGGAAAAGGGCTGATGTAGTTCCAACCCATCAAAATCCACTTAAATTAAAATGCACTTGAGATGGATTTGAACTATTGCATCTATTTCCAGACATCAGATGAGCTCCCAGGCACAATAAGGTACACTGAGAATACAGATTGCCTATCAAAAATAAAACCACAATCTATTCAATTTCTGAAATTGCAGTTCTCACTGACAAAGGGATATATCAAAATTGCTTACACTAACGTATTCTGATTCCATATCACAGGACTTTTGCATCTGTGCCTTTATTTCAAAGACCTCATCAATAGGAGATAGAAAATGTTACCTATTTGATGCACAAAGTGAAAGATGAACATTGTTGTGTCCTGAGCCTGCAAAAGCAGGCTTGGGACATTGCAATGGTCCTGGGCAGTGGCAAGCTGCCCGGGACCAGACTGGCTGGCGCCGGCTTCGCGAGCATGCGCAAGGCGCAGAGCGTGCCAATTGTTGCCATTCGGCCCGGGGAAGCGTTCTTAAGAGAAGCAGAGAGGCCTGTGAGCCTCAGAGCTGTAACGGAGCTGAAGAAACAACAATAAAGGCTTCTTGACACTATGAGATGTTCTGTGCTTATTCGCCATTAAGCTGAGGACTTAACACTGGCGATGAAGGTAGGATGCCTTACACTCAATTAAGAAGAATTGTAAGCTTACCAAGGAGTCCTGAGAGCAGCTAGGAAGACGGCGTTAAATTCAGCACCTACCTGCCAATACAGCGTCGTTGGAGGTAAGCTGGCTGATAGACCCTTTCCTCACAAAAGAGAAAATGGCGAAGATAGGAAGGCTCTCTGAATTTGATGTCACACACCCAGAAAGATGGGAGTCTTATGTGGCCAGAGTAGAAAACTACTTTAGAGTAAACCAAGTAAGAGAAGATGGCTTAAAGGCCGCTACCTTGCTGAGTGTTTGTGGTCAAGATGCATTTGAAATTGCTGAAAACTTAGCAGCCTCTGCGCCTCTTGAATCTGTCACCTACACAGATTTTAAAAAATTACTAAAAGAACATTTTCAGCCCAAGTTGTCTGTTATTACATGGAGACATACTTTTGAACAGAGGGATCAACGGGCTGGTGAATCAGCTAAAGAATACATTGCAGCTTTGAGAAGAGCAGCTAAGCCTTGTGAGTTTAAAGACTTAGAAGAAAGGCTGAGAGACAGATTTGTATGTGGGCTTAGAAACAGAGACTTGCAGCAGAGACTTTTTGCAAAGGAAGATATATCGTTCCAAGATGTCCTGAGAGAGGTTACTGCAGAAGAGGCAGCAGGTGGGGCAATCAAAAATATGAGGCCTATCAGAAGCACTCCAGAAGCTGTTTCCATGCACCATGAGGGAGTCCAGGAGACCTCGGAAGAGGATCCTGAAGAAGAGGTGGATTATCTCTACCCAGCCAAAGAAAGGAAGCAGAAGGAAGGCAAAGAAAAGTCTTCAGCTGTACCCAAATGCTTCGGGTGTGGAGGTCGCCACAAGAGGACCGACTGCAGGTTCTGTTCTGCAATCTGTAGAGCATGTGGGAAGCAAGGCCACATAGCAGCTGTGTGTCTGGGCCGTCAGAAGGTACAACCCCGAGAAGAATTGCGCCTGAAAGGTACCAGGGTTCTCAGCCAAAACAGGGTGGGTTTCTTGCTTCACAAAGAAGCATTTATAGGACAGGCACACACAAGCCACTCAAAAAGAAATTGTCACTTAAAGTGCAGTTGCAAGGTGTTCCATTGGTTATGGAACTAGATACTGGGTCTGCACTTTCAGTTATTTCCATTCACACATTCAAAAAGATTTGCTCTAGCAGTGGGTTCCAGGCCAAGCTTAGGCCATCCAATATAGTTCTAACAGACTTTCAAAACTCCAAAGTGTGTGTTAAGGGGGAGGCCACCCTTAATGTACAATATAAGGATTTTGAAGGTCCATTAGATGTATTGGTAGTTGGGGGTGACCACACGAGTCTCATAGGACTCGATTGATTTGAGGCTTTGGGAATACAAGTTACAGGACTTAACAGTTTGCAAACAGTAGGTCTACAAGAAGTCTGCAAAGAATTTGCAGATGTCTTCAGCCCGCAGCTGGGTACATACAAAGGGCCCCCAGTTTCCTTAAAGTTGGACCCCACTGTCACTCCTATCAGAGTAAAAGCAAGGAGAGTACCTTTTGCTTTAAAAGGAAAAATTGATGCTGAATTGGACAAATTGATTCAGCAAGGAGTCTTAGAACCTGTTGACTCCAGTCCTTGGGAAACTCCCATAGTCATGCCTCTTAAGGCTAATGGGGACATTCGCATCTGTGCAGATTACAAATGCACTCTAAACAAGGCATTGCAACAACATGCATATCCTGTACCTGTAGTCAGCCATATTCTGGCCTCCCTCAAGAGGGGCGTGTTTTTGCAAAGCTAGATTTAGCACAGGCTTATCAACAGTTACCTGTTGATGAAGCTGCTGCCATAGCACAAACCATTGTAACACACAGGGGGGGGGGGCATTCAAAGTCAAAAGATTACAATTTGGAATAAATGTGGCTCCTGGAATTTTCCAAAGCGTAATGGAAAATACCTTGAGGGGTATACCAGGGGTTTGCCCCTATTTTGATGATGTCTTAATTGCTGGAGATTCCACTCAAAATTTAGCTGAGAGATTGAGGGCTGTCTTGCTGCGGTTCTGGAAAACAGGCCTCAAGCTTAAAAAAGACAAATGTAAAATTGGGGTGCCTTCTACAGATTTTCTGGGATTCAAAATTGATGCCACTGGCATTCATCCTGCTGAGTCTAAACTAAAGACTATTATGCAAGCTCCTAGGCCTAAGTCCAAAACTGAACTACAAGCTTTTCTGGGCCTCTTGAATTTCTATAATGCTTTCATTCCTAACAAAGCTAATGTAGCTGAACCACTTCATAGGCTTCTGGACAAACAGGCAGTGTGGCAGTGGTCACAAGCACATGAAGCAAGCTTCAATGAGGTTAAGGCCTTACTTACATCCAATAATGTGCTTGCACATTTTAATGAAACTCTTCCTGTGTGCATCGCTTGTGATGCCTCCCCTTATGGGGTGGGAGCAGTACTTAGCCATCTAAGACCTGATGGAACTCAGGTTCCTGTTGCCTATTACTCCAGAACTTTGTCTTCTGCTGAGCGAAACTACGCCCAGATAGACAGGGAGGCCTTAGCTGTTGTTGCTGGAATTAAAAAATTCCATGATTTTTTATATGGCAGACATTTCATGGTCTACACTGACCATAAGCCTTTGTTGGGGTTGTTTACTACAAACAAACAAACCCCCCATATCATCTCCCCCAGGATGCTGAGATGGTCCATCTTTTTGTCAGCCTATGATTTTTCTTTAGTTCACAAACCTGGCAAAGAAATGGGCCATGCTGATGGCCTCAGTAGATTACCCTTACAAGTAGTGGAGGCTGATCCTGCCCCTGCAATCAACATCCTTTCCATTCAGGCGTTGCCTGAGTCACCTTGATTATGCTGGGCCCTGTAACAAAGCTTGGAATTCGGAATAGGTGAATTGAGGACCATTGTCAGACACCAAAACATCCGGAAGCCCATGTGCAGCAAAAATCCCCCTCAGTACATGAATGGTCTCGGCAGCAGTGGTTGAAGAGACAGGTACAACCTCAAGCCACTTTGAATAGCTATCAACAATGACCAAGAAAAATTGACCATGAAAGGGCCCAGTGTAATCAATGTGACTCACCTTCAACTTTTACTGGGAAAAGCCCAGCTGAACTTTGCTGGGGGCGCAAACTTATTACTAAACTTGACCGGTTGCACCCGGACAGACTGCCTCCTAAGGCTACAAACCCAGGGCACCGAGGTATCTGCAAGTGGGTGCCCCGGTATGGACCCGTAATTACGGGCCAAGTCACTTGTGGGTTCCTGCTGTAGTATGCAAGGTTACTGGTCCTTTGTCATACGAGGTCTCGTTGGATGACGGTCGTATCCTTCGGCGGCATATCGACCAGCTGCGTACAAGACTGGACTTACCCTCAGAAACTCCTGGGTCTTTTCCAGGGGGGGAAGGTGACCACTATGGGCAAAGGGTTGAGTGTTGGCAGCAGCCGGGTCCAAACAGAGAGGCCACAGACGGCCTATTCCAAGGTTCCGCAAGTATTCCAAACAGGAATCCATGGGAAATAGGAAGCACACAGGCACCAGTGCCTACTCCAGCCAGGGAGTCACCCAGGGGGCATACTCATCATTCACCAATACCATTTAGTACTCCAGTCAGGGAGAATAACTGGGAACATCCTAATAACTCAAACATTGCAAGAGAGCTGGCACATAAACAGTCTAGTTGGCCCAGTACTGCTGCTGTTTCCAGAAGGAAGCATTCACACAGGGAGGTGGTCGGAGAGGCAAATCCCAATTCTGACACCTCTGGCACAGATGGGGGGGGGCAACTGAGTTTTGGGGAAATACTGAAACCCCAGACAGTCCCTTTACGGGACTGGGAAGCGAAGGAATGCAGCCCCTTGATAGGTCCAGTGTGGGCCTGGGAGGCCCTACAGAGTTGCCTAACAGTGGCAGTTTTATAGAGGGGCCAGAGAGCCTGCAATTAGGCAGGTCAACCAGGTTATTGGGAGAACAAAGTCCTGGTCTGACGAGCCCGGTGGGCAAGCAAGCAGACCAGGCAACGGGGCACGGTCCATGGGGACCACCAGGGTCTGAAAGAGGGGGCAACTTCATGTCATCCTCTGGGCAAAATGAAATTGGGGATTATCAGGGTCTAAGGAGATCACAGAGAGTCAAGAGATCTCCTAAGTACCTTGAAGACTTTGTAACTCTGCTGGCAAAGCAGAAACAGTGAGAGGGTGTCTGTTGTTGGGAACAATGGAAATACAGGCATTGGGTATTAATCCCCAGAACAATAGCCCGGTACCATTTGGAGCATGGGTTGGCACACCACGCTCGTGTTGAGGTCGCGTGTAACTATTCATATAGTTTATTAGTCTTAGCTGGGGGGAAGGGGTGTTGTGTCCGGAGCCTGCAAAGGCAGGCTCGGGACGTTGCAATGGTCCCAGGCAGTTGCAAGCTGCCCGGGACCAGACTGGCTGGAGCCGGCTTCGTGCTCCTGCGCGAGGTGCGGAGCACGCCAATTGTTCCCATTCGGCCCGGGGAAGCGTTCTTAAGAGAAGCAGAGAGGCTGTGAGCCTCAGAGCTGTAACGGAGCAGAAGAGACTACAATAAAGGCTTCTTGACACTACGAGATGTTCTGTGCTTATTCGCCATTAAGCTGAGGACTCAACAAACATGCTTAATGAAAATCCAATTATGTTTCTATCTAGAGCAGGCATGTCAAACTGCCGGCCTGCAGGATGGATGCATCACGCTGAAACTGCACCTACCATTGCTGGCAATGGGGAAAAGTCTCAATGTGTCGCGTGATATCATGTGATGTCGTGAGTTTGACATGCCTGGTCTAGAGAATTTAATAGGCTGCTAAACCTTATATCATACATAGTTCTTTAACACCAGGAAAAACAGATGACTAAAATTAGTGTAACTACAGACATCAAAAGCCCTCCATACTATGAGAATGCCAGACAACTTGGCACTTTACATGGAAATGATGGAGTAACTTAAGCTAATAAGGGTTCTGCACTCAACCTGATTCTGCATTAACTGAAATATTAAAAATTTACATAATTAAGTCCTGACTTAGTTACTTTGATGGGGACAATACTTCATACATAGTCTCAGCAGAAATCATTAATTAATACTGGAATCTTCTAAGGCACGGGTGTCAAACTTGCTGGGTCATGTGACATGTTGTGACGTATTGCAACTTTTTTTGCATTGCCGGACTGGGTTGGGCATGGCCTCCGCATGATGCAACCAGCCCATAGGCCAGCAATTTGACACCCCTGTTCTAATGGAAGGCTGAATGACTGAATGAACGGAAAGAGTTTATATTTGTAAAACATGAGTATTGTAATTCCTTCAGGCCAAAACATCTATGTGATTTCATTTTGTCAGTGTTTTACTTTCACTGCTGAACAGATATTGCAAGCACAATAATAAGACGTCTTATCCATATATCTGAATTGCCCATCAATTTGGATATTTCCTAATACTTCTTCCAGTTTCAGAAGCATCTTTTTAAAATGTTTTCAATCTGAGTTGCTGCCTTTCAAGTTTGAGATTCTGCCTCAATCTCAGGGATATATCAAATTACTTTTTCTTCTGAGATTTGACCTAAGGAAAGAAAATTGCAAGAGAGCAGGGTGGAAGCTTCCAGATCAAAATGCAAATTGGGGAAAAGACACTGAAAACAACTAGGCCTCTCCCTCTTCCCTCCCAATGCTAAGACAGCAGAAGAACCATGCTAAATTTTGTGAAGCCTGGATGACAAGCATGGGGCAAACCCATATTAGAATAATACAGTACCATGTTAAAAGCCCAGCAGCTGCTTCCAGAGGGAGATGGGTTTCCCCAAGAACCATCTCAGTAGAAGATCAAATGGGTGGGAGAGAGAAGGAGGAAGGTATTTGTGTGAAGACAAAGATAATCTTTTATGATTGCATGTGGAATCCAGGGTAGAATTTGATGAAATTATAATGAAAATGAAGTCTGAAGTACAACTTTTCTTAGAAAAGATTGGCAAAAATTAGTTGACAGAATTACCTCCTGAACCAATTAAAGGTCTATGGATAGTGGTACTTATTATTTTTACTTTAATTGCTTGTTTAATAAATGTCAACACTTCCCATGACTCTGGGTAATTATCCAAGATAACACTATGAAAGGCATTATGATAGCTTAAAATATTTCACAAGAAATAGGATTTTACCACATCACATAAAACATTGCCAACTCCTATAGGACTTTCAGATAACTCCTAAGACTGCCTGTCAGATCTTCCTTCAAATGGTCTGGCTCTTACATGTGGGATAACTGCTGTCAGATTAGACACTTCAAATTCTGACTAGTTCAGTTTGATGCCTACACAAAAATAAAACTACCAAATAGAACAGCTGGAAACACTTTTCTATAAAACCATCCATCTGATTGATTTCATGGCTATCCCATGAAAGATTCAGTAGGTCTTCACCCTATTATTTACTTCTGGTACAAGCTACTGAAGTAAGGATAAAACAGAAGTCTGTAATGAATAAAATAAATCATATATTTGTTTATATTTTATATTTATAGTAAATACCAGGCACAGAATGCTATTTTCATGTGACTTTCAACACTCTTAAAATTAAGAATGGAGCTCATAGTTTATACATGAATGGGAGCTGGGTGGAAGAATCTAGGTCTATTCACAAATAGAATCTATCATCTTTTTATCTGTCTGTCGGTCTCTCTATCTATATCTATCCTTTTCTCACCTATCTAAGGTTTATTCCAATAGCCAACTTATCATCATATTGTCCTGGTTCTCCAACATCTGACATGGACCTTGTTAATACAAGTGGTGTCTGAGCCGACATGACTCTCTTAGTTTGTGTCACTCTCATATTTGCAGCAGGTAGATTAAGCATTGGTTTTGCCCAAGGACACTTACTAGTAAGGTAGGTGTCCTTGGTAAGACAGACACCAGCTCAGATTTGAAGCCCATTCTCCCATGTTAAAGGTGGTGTTCTAACCACTATGGTATCCAATGTATATACAGTATATAAAGTATATGGGCTAGATCTTCCCAAGTCCAGATGGGAGATTCTCCAGAAGGTTTTAGAGAATAAGGTAATAATACTGTGGGATTTTCAGATCCAGACAGATAGGCAAGCAGGTCCCTGGTAGAAGACCCGAGATTGAGGAAGACACATACCACTTATGCACGTGTGCATGTGTGTGTCTGTGTATGTATATCTGTATATGTGCATGTATGTATGTATGCATGCATGTATACGTATATATATATATATATATATATATATATATATATATATATATATATATATATATATTCTGAGGTTTTCGCGGGTGTTTGTATGTAGGTCTTTGGTTGTTCGGGTTTTCTCCCGCGTAAAATTGGAAGTGTCTTGGCGACGTTTCGACGAAGTCCCATTCGTCATCTTCAGGCTGGTGTTTTCAGCTTCGTGCTTCGAGCAGCAATGTGTGGTCTTAGCTGTTTCTTCCTTTTAACTGCCAGTGGGGGTATGAACTGATTGGGTGGGAGCTTGGCTGTGTTCTGATTGGGTGGAGGTGTGTTCTGATTGGTTAGGGGCATGGCTGTGCTCTGATTGGCTGGGGGGTTGGCTGTGCTCTGATTGGCTGGGGGAGTGTTCTGTTTGGTTGTGCTCAGGTTAGTCTGAGTTGCAGAGGGGTTTAAGATTTTGGGCTGCCTTGCTATTTTTTGGCTTCGCGTTCGTGGTCGTGCCTCCTCTTCATGGAGGGTGTCAGTTTGCTTCATGTATGGATTGGAGGGGTTTAAAGTGGCTAATGATGCAGCTGTGGTCTGGCTTCTGGTTTGTGGTCGTGCCTCATCATCGGTGTGGCTTTGGGTTTGCTTTTTGCGTGGATGTGTGGTGGTGACATCCTGTGTGGTTTTTGTGAGTGTGGGTCTGGTATCATTTTTTGTGTTAGGGAGTCGTTTGTCAATAAGGGCGGGTTTCCAAATGGCTGGTAGGCGGGAGGTATCATCTCGCTTGTTCATGCTGTGTGGGCGTTTTTCTATCTCGATGGCTTCTCTGATTATTCTGTTATTAAAATGTTCACTTTTGGCAATGGTTCTGGTATTTTTAAAGTCAATTTCATGTCCTGTGGCTTTAAGGTGTTGGACCAGGGAAGATGTTGGTTCCTCTTTTTTGACTGAGTTCTTATGTTCTTCAATGCGTGCACTTATTCTTCTGTTGGTTTGTCCGATGTATGTGGTGGGACAAGTGGTGCATGGGATTTCGTATACTCCTTGATTTTCTAATTCAATTTTATCTTTGGGGTTTCTAAGGATGGTGGATATTTTTCTGTTTGTGCAGAATGCTGTTTTGATGTTGTGTTTATGGAGGATCTTACTGATTCTGTCTGTGGTGCCTTTTATGTATGGGAGGAGGGCTTTGCCGTTTTCTTGTTCTTCGTCTTGGATTTTAGTGGGGGTTTCTTTTTGGATTAGGTTTGTAATCTTATTTCTTTGGAATCCATTGGATGTTAGTACATTGGTGAGAGTGTGTAGTTCGGGTTTTAGGTGTTGTTCGTCAGCTAAGCGTTTTGTTCTGGAGATGAGTGTCTTGGCTACAGAGTTGATCTGTGCTGGGTGGTGGTGTGAGAGAGCGTGCAGATAGCGGTTTGTGTGTGTTTTCTTCTGGTAGATGGTGTGTCCTAGGGAGCCATTGGATTTCTTGTAGACTAAGACATCCAGGAAGGGAAGTTGGTTGTTAGCTTCTGTTTCCATGGTGAACTGTATTTTGGGGTGTAGGCTGTTGAGGTGTGTGAGGAAGTTGTCCAGTTTTTCTTTCCCATGTGGCCAGATTATGAAGGTGTCGTCTACGTATCTGAGCCAGAGTTTGGGTTTGTGATCCGATTTTTCTAGAGCTTGGGTTTCAAAGTGTTCCATGTAGAGGTTTGCAATGACAGGTGAGGGATCACCCCTCTCACCTGTCATTGCAAACCTCTACATGGAACACTTTGAAACCCAAGCTCTAGAAAAATCGGATCACAAACCCAAATTCTGGCTCAGATACGTAGACGACACCTTCATAATCTGGCCACATGGGAAAGAAAAACTGGACAACTTCCTCACACACCTCAACAGCCTACACCCCAAAATACAGTTCACCATGGAAACAGAAGCTAACAACCAACTTCCCTTCCTGGATGTCTTAGTCTACAAGAAATCCAATGGCTCCCTAGGACACACCATCTACCAGAAGAAAACACACACAAACCGCTATCTGCACGCTCTCTCACACCACCACCCAGCACAGATCAACTCTGTAGCCAAGACACTCATCTCCAGAACAAAACGCTTAGCTGACGAACAACACCTAAAAACCGAACTACACACTCTCACCAATGTACTAACATCCAATGGATTCCAATAGAAATAAGATTACAAACCTAATCCAAAAAGAAACCCCCACTAAAATCCAAGACGAAGAACAAGAAAACGGCAAAGCCCTCCTCCCATACATAAAAGGCACCACAGACAGAATCAGTAAGATCCTCCATAAACACAACATCAAAACAGCATTCTGCACAAACAGAAAAATATCCACCATCCTTAGAAACCCCAAAGATAAAATTGAATTAGAAAATCAAGGAGTATACGAAATCCCATGCACCACTTGTCCCACCACATACATCGGACAAACCAACAGAAGAATAAGTGCACGCATTGAAGAACATAAGAACTCAGTCAAAAAAGAGGAACCAACATCTTCCCTGGTCCAACACCTTAAAGCCACAGGACATGAAATTGACTTTAAAAATACCAGAACCATTGCCAAAAGTGAACATTTTAATAACAGAATAATCAGAGAAGCCATCGAGATAGAAAAACGCCCACACAGCATGAACAAGCGAGATGATACCTCCCGCCTACCAGCCATTTGGAAACCCGCCCTTATTGACAAACGACTCCCTAACACAAAAAATGATACCAGACCCACACTCACAAAAACCACACAGGATGTCACCACCACACATCCACGCAAAAAGCAAACCCAAAGCCACACCGATGATGAGGCACGACCACAAACCAGAAGCCAGACCAGAGCTGCATCATTAGCCACTTTAAAGCCCTCCAATCCATACATGAAGCAAACTGACACCCTCCATGAAAATGAGGCACGACCACAAACGCGAAGCCAAAAAATAGCAAGGCAGCCCAAAATCTTAAACCCCTCTGCAACTCAGACTAACCTGAGCACAACCAAACAGAACACTCCCCCAGCCAATCAGAGCACAGCCAACCCCCAGCCAATCAGAGCACAGCCAACCCCCAGCCAATCAGAGCACAGCCACGCCCCTAACCAATCAGAACACACCTCCACCCAATCAGAACACAGCCAAGCTCCCACCCAATCAGTTCATACCCCACTGGCAGTTAAAAGGAAGAAACAGCTAAGACCACACATTGCTGCTCGAAGCACGAAGCTGAAAACACCAGCCTGAAGATGACGAATGGGACTTCGTCGAAACGTCGCCAAGACACTCTCAGAATTTCAGAGCACAGCCAACCCCCCAGCCAATCAGAGCACAGCCAACAGCCAATCAGAGCACAGGCCCTAACCAATCAGAACACACCTCCACCCAATCAGAACACAGCCAAGCTCCCACCCAATCAGTGGCAGTTAAAAGGAAGAAACAGCTAAGACACTTCACGAAGCTAGCCTGAAGATGACGAATGGGACTTCGTCGGCGCCAAGACACTTCCTCCCGAACAACCAAAGACCTACATACAAATACCGCGAAAACCTCAGAAAACATATATACATATATATATATATGTTAGAGAATTTTAATTTCTCTATTGGTGAAAAATAAATCAGAAGCTCTCACAGTTGACTGCATTTAGCTGATTCAAATAACTTTATATTTATATAAAAATATTTACAATACCATTCTTCTTTACAGCAACATAGCTTAATTGAAGACTTCTTACAGAGACAGACCAGAGACAAAACTTGAGACTGGAAATCCAGCTCCTAACTCAATACTCTTTTGCACAGACTCAGTAGCACTTTCTTCACATTGGCTGACTGAGTTACCACATGACTCTTCCTGTTCATGAATATTCCAACACTCCTCCCTTCATGACAGGAAGAGACATCAGACCTATAAACTTAATACATCCTTTTAGGGGGGTAGAAAGAGGGTTCCCTCGGAGTTCATTGCCTTCTCCGCCTCTCAGCTGTCTTTGTTTCTTCGGAAACAAAGCGAGACGCCGCTACCATCTCCGTACTTAAAGAAACCGTGAGTAATCTTAAACCGGACAGAACTGTTTAAAGGATTTTATTTATAGTTTAGCTTTATTTTATTTTTTTTTAGTTTATTTAGTTTATTTAGTATGTGTTGATTTTTTTTTATTTTTTTGAGCTTTCTCTTTTTTTTTCGGGCGGAAAAGTGAGAGTGAAAGTAAAATGGCGTTTTGAAAGTTTTTTCCTTTAAAAGACGGATCGGCTGAATTGTTGTTTAATACTGCTTTTTTTTTACTTTTTTACTTTTTTATTCTTGGGGACTTTTAGATTGATCTTATTTTATTCTATTTTATCTTATTTTTAATTTTTTTTTGGATTACTTATTTTTATTGGTATTTTTAAGAAGAAAGGAAGATAAATTAAAATGGCTTCAAAACGACAACCAGCTACTGCAGCTTCTAAAGTAACTTCTTCTCCTGCTACTTCTACTGTGCAACAACAACTTAAAATAATACCCTCAGTGCAGCAACCTAAATCCACTCCACCTTCACCTCCCCCATCTGGCACATCAGCACAAGACATTAAAGAAATAATGGTAAGTGCTGTCTCACAGTTTAGGGAGGAAATGAAACAACTTTTGGACCAGAATAAATCTGAAACTAAGGAGGAAATGAAGAAAGAGATGAAGGAGCTTTTAGAACAGAATAATGCTATTTTGAGGGATGATATACTTCTAGCTCTATCTGGAATGGCCTCAGTGGTTGTGAAGCTGGACTCCAGAGTAGAGGAAATTGAAGAAACAGTTGAACTTTTGGATTATAAATTTCAAGATATGGAGAAAAAAGTGGAGACTTCACAAGATGATATTCTTATGTTCCAGTATAGACAGATGGAATATGCTTTGAGAATAAGGGGTCTGAAAGAAGATAAAACTCAAGATTTGATGGAAATGGTGATTAATGACTTGGCTGTTATTTTGAATATTGATAAAGAAGAGTTACGTGGGGATGTGGAAAGAATTTATAGAGTTAATTCTTGGATTGCAAAACAGAGGAATTTGCCTAGAGATGTGGTGATATATTTTGCTAAGAAGTCTCTGCGAAATCAGATTCTACAAATTTTTTATAATAAAAGATTTCAGATTGCTGCCCAAGATATTATTATTTTAAAGGAAATTCCACCTAAAATTTTAAGAAGCAGAAAAGATTTTGCTTTTTTAGCAAATGAACTTAAAGCAAGACAAATGCCATTTAGATGGGAGATTCCGATGGGCATTGTTTTGAGCCATGCGGGGACACGTTATAGACTTAATACAGTTGCTAAAGCTAAGGAATTTTATAAAACGGTCCTGGGAGCAGGCTCTCCTTTGCCCATGATGCATAAAGTCTTGAGTGACAAAGAGATGGAACAGAAATCTGAAGGTACAGGGATGATGACTGCTGGACAGGTGGTATGGATGTCTCAACCAGAGGTTAAAGAACAGAGAATGACCCGTGCAGCACATAAACGTAAAGAAAAAGAACAACAGAAAAAAGAAAAAGAAAAAGAAATTGAAGAATCTACTCAGCAAATTGCTTCAGTGCCGGTGGGAGGAGCAAGACCCAAAAGCTCTGCTACATATTCATCAGCAGCAGAATTTGAGCGGATCTTCTCCAGGCTGAAGGCCAAGGGAGATGGCAAAGCTCCTGTCCTGGAATGTTAATGGATTAAACATTCCTCAAAAGAGAAAAAAAATTTACCACTATTTGAAACAACATAACAATGATATTATTTGCTTGCAAGAAACTCATATTACAGCTAAAGATCAAAAATATTTAAATAATCCTCGCTTGGGATCTCATTTTGTATCTCCCGCCCCTGGGAAGAAAGGGGGTGTGGTAATCTATGTTAAACAGAATCTATCTGCTACCTTGTTAGAATCAGATCCTTACGGAAGATATGTTATGCTTGAACTTGGTTTATATGGCAAGAAAATTCTTATTGTATGCACCAAACCAGCAACAGGAACAATTTTATAGGTTACTACATCAGAAAATAACTTTGTTGGACTATAGATCTGTGATTTTAATGGGAGACTGGAATGGTGTCTTAGATATACAAATGGACAAAAAAGGCTCTTCTACCTTTTTTAAACAGGCTAAATTACCTAAAGCCTTTTTTGATATGAAAGAAGATTGGGAATTGAGAGACTATTGGCGTGAACGTAATCAAGAAGAAAAGGATTTTACGTTTTTCTCAGATAGACACCAATCTTTCTCAAGAATTGATTTCTTTTTGATCACAACAGATTTATACAACAGGGTGAAGAATGTAAAAATTTTTCCTAGGACATTGTCCGATCATAGTCCAGTTTGGATGGAACTGTTTGTAGAGAAGGAAGATAGGAGATCCTGGAGGGTGAATGAGAATTTATTTAAACAAGAAAAAAATGTTCATAAATTAAAGGAATGTTTAAAGGAATATTTTACTTTAAATATGAACAAGGGAACATCAATGTCAATGGTCTGGGATGCAAGTAAAGCTTTTATGCGTGGTATTTTGATAAAAATGAATAATTTGCATAGACAGAAACAGACTCAGAAACGGAAAGACTTGGAAGAGGAGATTAAATTAAAAGAGAAACTTTTAATTTCAAATCCCTTAGATGAAAAGGTTAAAGGAGCTTTAAAATTGTTAAAAACACAATTTAACATGCTGATGGCTGATCAAGCTGCAACTAATTTGCTATTTATGAAACAAAATACATTTTGTAATGCTAATAAACCAGGGAGATGGTTGGCTTATCAGTTAAGAAAAAAACAGAAACAGAGGAATATAGATAAAATAAATTATAATGGTAAATTGGTTTATCAGAAAGAATTGATTAAGAAATCTTTTTTAGAATACTATCAAAAATTATATAAGGGTACTAATATTCAAATTACAGATATAAATAATTATTTAGGCAAAGTTAACTTTCCTAAATTAACAGAAGATCAGGAAAAAAAGATTAACGGTTTAATTACTAAGGAAGAAATTGTTACAGCTATTAAACAACTGAAATTGGGCAAAGCGCCGGGTACGGATGGGTTGACATCTATTTATTATAAAGCTTTAGTAGAAGAGATGATTCAACCGTTGTGTGAACTGTTTAATAATTTATTACAGGGGTTAGAGATCCCTCCATCCTGGCGTAATGCATTTATATCATTGATTCCAAAAGATAGTCAAGATCTTACTTTGCCTAAAAATTATAGGCCTATATCTCTTTTAAATGTGGATTATAAAATTTTTGCAAAAATTTTAGCTAACAGGCTTATGGGGATCTTGCAGCAGTTTATACATAGGGATCAATCGGGTTTTATAACTGGAAGGTATATGAAGAATAACGTTAGACAAATTATTAATTTATTAGAGTATTTAGAAAAGAATAACCAAGTCTCTGCAGGCCTGATATTTTTGGATGCTGAAAAAGCCTTTGACCAAGTGAATTGGCAGTTTATGCTGTGTTTAATCAAGGAGATGAATTTTGGACAAAATATATTACAAGTATTATCCAATATATATCAAAAACAGACTGCTCAAATTATTGTAAATGGGGGTTTGTCAGAGGCTTTTGTAATAGAAAAAGGAACAAGACAGGGATGCCCGTTGTCTCCGTTATTGTTTGTTTTAACACTGGAAATTTTGTTGATTAAAATTCGGGAGTCTCAAGAAATAAAAGGAATAGAAATTAATAAAAAAGAATATAAATTAAGAGCCTTTGCAGATGACTTGGTTGTTACTTTGTCTCAACCTGTTTCTTCGGTGGTGAAATTATTACAATTGATTCAACAATATGGACGTGTTTCTGGCTTTAAAATTAATAATAATAAGACCAAAATATTAGCTAAAAATATGACTAATGGTGATAAACAGGCTTTAGTTAACTTAACAGACTTTGAAATCGTTGATAAGGTAAAATATTTGGGGGTTACATTATCTGCTTCTAATGTAAAATTGTATAAAAATAATTATGAAAAGCTGTGGATGGAGGTACAGAAGGATTTAAAAAACTGGAATAATTTACAGTTATCCCTTATGGGCAGAATTGCAGTTATTAAAATGAATGTCCTGCCAAAGTTTATTTTTTTGTTTCAAATGTTACCTATTTTAAAGAACGAACGTAATTTAGATGAATGGCAAAAAGGTATTAATAAATTTGTTTGGGCAGGGAAAAAACCAAGGGTGAAACTTAAAATAATGCAAGATTTTCGTGAGAGAGGTGGACTCAAGGTACCAAATATGAAATTGTATTATGATGCTGTAGTATTGACATTGATTAGCGACTGGGTGAATTTAACAAATACAGAAATACTTCATTTGGAAGGCTGGGACCTACTTTTTGGATGGCATGCCTATTTAATATTTAATAAAAAAGTGGATTGGGTTTTTAAGTCTCATATTATAAGAAACTCTTTGCTAAGAGTGTGGAGAAAGTATTATAAAAGTGACTTCAAAATACCATTATGGGCTATACCTCGGCATGCCATAGAAGGTATAAGGAAAGGGGTAAATATGGACAAGGTCTCTTACGTACAGTTACTAAGATGGGATGGCCAAGACTGGCAGTTAAAATCTTTGGAAGAATTAACACATGAAAATTTAACTTATTCATGGTTCCAATATAGACAAATAGTGGATAGATGGAAGATGGATTGTAAAACGGGCTGGCTTAGAGAAGATGAAATTTTTTTAAAACAAGTAAGAGATCAAAGGCCAACCCATATTAAGAGAGTTTATGGGGTTTTAGTGGAATTAGATTCAGAACCTGAACTAGTTAAAGATTGTATGATTAAATGGGCACAGAATATTGGTGAAACGATTTCAATGGATACTTGGGAACTTATTTGGATAAGAAATGTTAAATTCACACAAGCGCAAAATTTAAGAGAGAATTTTTATAAGATGTTTTATAGATGGCACCTTGACCCAAAGAAAATGTCCATTATGTACCCTAATCTACAGCCGAAATGCTGGAGATGTGGATATTTGGATGCTACCTATTACCATATTTGGTGGACGTGTAAGCATATAAAAGCTTTTTGGATTAAGATATGGTGGAATATTCAAAGAATTTTTAAAAGGAGGGTAAAATTTACTCCGCAATTATTTTTACTAGGTATTGTTATTGACTGTGATGCTAAGGAGGTTATATTGATGTTAAATTTGATTACAGCCGCTAGGTTGTTAATAGGACAATATTGGAAGAAGGAATCTTTGCCTACTTTACAAGAATGGTTTCATAAAGTTTCGTATTTGGCAGAAATGGCAAAGATTTCGGCTTTCTTAAAGGAGCAATCTCAAGAAAAATTTTTTGCGGTATGGGAAAAATGGATAAATTTTATACAACATAATTTGGATATGGAAAAATATTATTTAGCCTTTTTATAATTTGTAATGATTGTTTTTTCTTTCTTTCTTTCTTCTTTTTCTTTTTTATATATATACATTTTTTACGTATTATTATTCATATATATATTTTTTTTTTTATATATATATATGCTTTATTCTTCGTCTACTTTCTTCTTTCTTCTTTCTCTCTCTCTCTTTTTTTTTATTTCTTTTTTTTTCTTTTTTAGTATATATTATTCATTTTAAAGTTTATGTTATGTATATTATTATTATATATATTATTACTGTGATTTTTATTATTATTATTAATTATTTTATAAATTGCAAATGTTATTTTTAAAATATTTGTTAAATAATCCTATATTCAGTTCTGGGAAGTCGGGGGGGGAGGGTGGGGTGGTTGGGGAGGGGGGGGTGGATTCTTATTTGTAAAACTTTTGAAAAATTTCAATAAAAAAAAAAAAAAAAACTTAATACATCCTTTAATTGTGAAAAACCTGTGCCACTAACCTGGCCTTATACTGTATATCATTATTTGGCAATACCTTTTTCTTATATACCCACTTACAACCCACAGGTTTGGTTCCCTGTGGCAAAGTCATTGATTTAAATACTTCATGGTCTCCCATGGATTTCATCTCTTTATCCATGGCCTCCTTCCATCTTTCTTGTTCAGCCTTTGGTAATGCCAACACTTCTTTATAACTTCTTGGCTCATACCACACATTGCAAACCTTTACCTTGCTGGCAGAATACCTGTCAGGCAGAATTCCTTTATTACATTGCTCTGACCTACGAGGTATTAACTGCTCCTGTGTCTCAAGTCTTTCTGGTTTCATGTCTTGTTCAGCCTCTCCTCCCTGAACATTGACATCTTCTATACTCATTTTTTCATCATTAGATGAGTTATTGTCACTAAACAGATCACCATCATTAAGTGAGACATACCCAGAATTTGCATTAATTCTGTCCCAATTTTGTTCTGCAAAATTAGCAGACCTTGAAATTATAATTCTTTTACTTCCATCGTTAAAGCGATATCCTTTTGACCCTGGCTCATAGCCCACAAACCTGAGCTTTCTTGCCTTTTGCTGTCCCTTTCTTCTGATTGCCTTTGGAATATGTACCCATGCAATACTTCCAAAAATTCTCAAATGTGCCAGTGATGGCTTTCTCCCATATAGAATGGCATATGGAGTATTATTAATGGAGGAACTCCACAGCCTGTTAACTATATAATTGGCAGTCAATATGGCTTCTCCCCAATATAACCTGCTCAGACCAGAATCCTCCAATAATGAATCTTTCATTGTTTGCAAAACACCATTCCTTCTTTCAGCTACACCATTCTCTGCTGCTGTGTAAGGATTTGTATGTCTGTGTCTTATCCCCAACTGCCCCAACCATTGTTGGAATTTAGTTGACATAAATTCAGTACCTCTGTCAGTTTGCAACTGACACACTTGTTGTCTGTACCTTCTCTCTACAAAACTTACCTACTGTTTGAATTGTTGTAGCACCTCTGTCTTTGCTCTAAGCAAGTAGCAAAACGAATACCTGCTATAATCATCAACAATTACCAGTGCATATTTTGCTCCTCCCAAACTGGCTTGCATAGGTCCCACCAGATCTGCATGGACCATCTCTAGAACTCTTTTTGTTTGTCTTGTGCTATATTTACTAACTGGGAATGCCTTTGACTTCGATGCTTTGCATACTGCACAGTCCAAATATGTTTTGCATCCCTTCAAATTTAACCCTTTTGCAAAATCTTGCATTTGTTGCAAAACTTTAAAGCTTGCATGGCCAAGTCTTCTATGCAGAAGATGAACACATGAATCATGCTCTGCAACATTCTTAAATATATGGGAACATTGAACCTTTTGTCCCTGCAATACATATAGATTATTTTCCTTCATGCCTTCTGCACAAATATTCCCATTCCTTTTGATGAGACATTTCCCATTTACAAAAATGAACTCAAAACCTTGTTTGTCTAAATTAGACACACTTAACAAATTATGTTCCATCTCAGGTACCCAAAGCACATTGGTAAACTTGGATTCCAAATATGGAATTTTTACATCGCCTCTTCCAATGACTTTTGCTTTCTGGCCATTTGCCAAAGCCACAGCTTCTTGTGCTACTGGAACAAACCTGCAAAATAATTCAGAATCATTAACAATTGTTTGACTTGCCCCACTATCTATTAGCCACTTGTCTCTGTTGTTGCTATTGCAAACTTTTGCAACACCAAAATGTTCCTTTTGCAAATTAGTCTTCTTTGCATGCACAAATGTCCTTTGCTGCAAACAGTTCCTTTGCAAACAGTTCCTTTGCAAATGTGTCTTTTCTCCACAAATGTAGCAAGTCTTTTCCCACTCTCTGCTTGCTCTCTGCTTGCAAAATCTCTCCTTTGTTGCAATTTGGTCCGGGTCTGATCTGCTTGTTTCTTCTCTGGAGACTTGCAGTCTGGACCCCCTCCTCAGGAATTTCTCCTCCTCGTGGCTGCTTTTAAAATGGCGTTTTTCTTTTTCATTAAGCAAACATGCCTTTAAAGCCTCAAGCTTTAAGTCTTGTTCTTTTTTGCACTCAAATATTGCAGAAACTGTGTCCCAGGTTTTATCTAAACTGTTCAACACCAATAAAACCTTCTGGGACTCAGGGAATTTAATCCCACGTTGTTCTAAGTCCAAAAATAAACTTTGCATTTTATTTAAATGCTGTTCCACAGATTCACCTGGTTGCAAACAGGCCCTGTAAAGTTTTCTTGACAATTGCACTATGTTGCAAGCAGAAACATTCATGTGCACAGCTCTCAATTTCAACCATATCGCCTTTGCAGTCTTTAAATTTGCAACATTTAGAAATTGGTCATCATCTAAATTCAAGATGAGATAAGCCATTGCTCGATCATGACTTTTCTGATCAACAGCTGCAAACACTTGTGATGGATTTTCTACAATATACCACAGCTCTTTTGCTTTGAGCAAACATTCCATTTTAGCAGCCCACACAATGTAATTCTTCTGGCCCAAACGAGGCACACAGTTTTCCTCAAATTCCATTGCAGCCATTCTGCTTATTCTGCCTTGTTCTTATACTTTCTAAACACAGGCAATTTCTTTCAGCTTTAAATTACAATGCAGTCCTTAGTAAGCTCTGGGCCCATAACCTGTTAGAGAATTTTAATTTCTCTATTGGTGAAAAATAAATCAGAAGCTCTCACAGCTGACTGCATTTAGCTGATTCAAATAACTTTATATTTATATAAAAATATTTACAATACCATTCTTCTTTACAGCAACATAGCTTAATTGAAGACTTCTTACAGAGACAGACCAGAGACAAAACTTTGAGACTGGAAATCCAGCTCCTAACTCAATACTCTTTTGCACACTCAGTAGCACTTTCTTCACATTGGCTGACTGAGTTACCACATGACTCTTCCTGTTCATGAATATTCCAACAAAATATATATATATATGTGTATGTATGTATACACACACACACACACACACACACACACACTCAGGCAAATACTTATCCATCATGCTATATCATAAGGGAAGCGTGTGATTGGCCCCAATTTTTTTCTGCAGCAGGACAATGGCCCCAAACATACAGCCAATGGCATTCAGAACTATCTTCAGTGTAAAGGAGAATAATGGAAATGATGGTTGGCCCCTACAGAGCCCTGATCTTCATCATCAACTCTGTTTGGGATTACATGAAGAGATAGAACGATTTGAGGCAACCTACATCCACAGAAGATCTATGGTTAGTTCTCCAAGATGTTTGGAACAACCTTGAAGGAACCTTGCCAAGTTCCTTCAAAAACTGTGTCCAAGTGTATCTAGAAGAATTGGTGCTATTTTGAAGGCAAAGTGTCATCACCCCAAATATTGATTTGTTTTGGATTTCTCTTCTGTTTATTTATTTTCTATTTTGTTAATTGATAAATATAAAGTATTAACTTCTATTTCTGAAAGCATATTTAGTTTACAGCATTTTTGCACAACTGCCTAAAACTTTTGAGCAAGAATTTAACAAAGTATTTAAGTAAAATACTAGAAATAAAAGATCAACACAAATTTATTATATCATAAGTCTTTATGGTTAGCACTTTACTTGATTAGATGCATAAATATGCATGTGGGAAAGGACAATATAAAGCTAGGGATAGAGACATCCACAAGGGTGATCAAACTGCAATATAAGCTTCACCCTTTCTGCTCACATAGCATTTCCTTACATGCATATTGTTCAAAACATAAACTCTTCCTGAATCTCAGTATTAGAATTGGTCCTTACTTAGTGAAAATATTAAGAAGGAAGCTTCTCTCCATCATGTAAGGACATATAACGGCAAGAGCCAGCTTGTTGTAAGTGGTGAAGGTGCTGGCCTAGGAATCAGGAGACAGTGAGTTCTAGTCACATCTTAGGCATGAAAGCCAACTGGGTGACTTTGGGACAGTCAGTTCTGTCAACCTAATCCACCTCACAAAATTGCTGTTGTGGGAAAATAGGAGGCAAGGAGCATTAGTTATATTCGTCACTTTGAGTTTTATATAAAAATATAGTAATAATATAAAATCTCATTAGAATTCATATCACATCTCAAATGTTTAGAAATTCAGCTGTCTTGTGAGATTCAGTCATTATTCATCTTTAAAAATGGAAGTTCTCATAGGATGTATCTTGTAATCCATGTTGACCATAGGAATCAACTTGTTCATTCCCAATATATACTGTATATGTGATGTTTGATAGTCAGAGTAATGGCACACTTCTTGACCTCAGCTTTTTATATTATGGTTTGTGTTGTGTCCTGAGCCTGCAAAGGCAGGCTCGGGACATTGGAATGGTCCTGGGCAGTTGCAAGCTGCCCGGAACCAGACTGGCTGGCGCCGGCTTCGAGCACATGCACGAGGCGCGGAGCCCGCCAAATGTTGCCATTCGGTCCAGGGAAGCGTTCTTAAAAGAAACAGATAGGCCTGTGAGCCTCAGAGCTGTAACGGAGCTGAAGAAACAACAATAAAGGCTTCTTGACACTACGAGATGTTCTGTGCTTATTCGCCATTAAGCTGAGGACTCAACACTGGCGATGAAGGTGGGATGCCTTACAATCAATTAAGAAGAATTGTAAGCTTACCCAGGAGTCCTAAGAGCAGCTAGGAAGACGGCGTTAAATTCAGCACCTACCTGCCAATACAGCGTCGTTGGAGGTAAGCTGGCTGATAGACCCTTTCCTCACAAAAGAGAAAATGGCGAAGATAGGAAGGCTCTCTGAATTTGATGTCACACACCCAGAAAGATGGGAGTCTTATGTGGCCAGAGTAGAAAACTACTTTAGAGTAAACCAAGTAAGAGAAGATGGCTTAAAGGCCGCTACCTTGCTGAGTGTTTGTGGTCAAGATGCATTTGAAATTGCTGAAAACGTAGCAGCTCCTGCGCCTCTTGAATCTGTCACCTACACAGATTTTAAAAAATTACTAAAAGAACATTTTCAGCCCAAGTTGTCTGTTATTGCATGGAGACATACTTTTGAACAGAGGGATCAATGGGCTGGTGAATCAGCTAAAGAATACATTGCAGCTTTGAGAAGAGCAGCTAAGCCTTGTGAGTTTAAAGACTTAGAGGAAAGGCTGAGAGACAGATTTGTATGTGGGCTTAGAAACAGAGACTTGCAGCAGAGACTTTTTGCAAAGGAAGATATATCGTTCCAAGATGTCCTCAGAGAGGTTACTGCAGAAGAGGCAGCAGGTGGGGCAATCAAAAATATGAGGCCTATCAGAAGCACTCCAGAAGCTGTTTCCGTGCACCATGAGATAGTCCAGGAGAGCTCGGAAGAGGATCCTGAAGATGAGGTGGATCATCTCTACCCGGCCAAAGAAAGGAAGCAGAAAGAAGGCAAAGAAAAGTCTTCAGCTGTACCCAAGTGCTTCGGGTGTGGAGGTCGCCACAGGAGGACTGACTGCAGGTTCCGTTCTGCAATCTGTAGAGCATGTGGAAAGCAAGGCCACATAGCAGCTCTGTGTCTGGGCCGTCAGAAGGTACAACCCCGAGAAGAATTGCGCCTGAAAGGTACCAGGGTCCCCAGCCAAAACAGGATGGGTTTCTGTGCTTCACGAAGAAGCATTTATAGGACAGGCACACACAAGCCACTCAAAAAGAAATTGTCACTTAAGGTGAAGTTGCAAGGAGTTCCATTGGTTATGGAACTAGACACTGGGTCTGCACTTTCAATTATTTCCATTCACACATTCAGAAAGATTTGCTCTAGCAGTGGATTCCAGGCCAAGCTTAGGCCATCCAATATAGTTCTAACAGACTTTCAAAACTCCAAAGTGTGTGCTAAGGGGGAGGCCACCCTTAATGTACAATATAAGAATTTTGAAGGTCCATTAGATGTATTGGTAGTGGGGGGTGAGCACACGAGTCTAATAGGACTCGATTGATTTGAGGCCTTGGGAATACAAGTTACAGGACTTAACAGTCTGCAAACAGTAGGCCTACAGGAAGTCTGCAAAGAATTTGCAGATGTCTTCAGATCGCAGCTGGGTACATACAAAGGGCCCCCAGTTTCCTTAAAGTTGGACCCCACTGTCACTCCTATCAGAGTAAAAGCAAGGAGAGTACCTTTTGCTTTAAAAGGAAAAATTGATGCTGAATTGGACAAATTGATTCAGCAAGGAGTCTTAGAACATGTTGACTCCAGTCCTTGGGAAACCCCCATAATAACGCCTCTTAAGGCTAATGGGGACATTCGCATCTGTGCAGATTACAAACGCACTCTAAACAAGGCATTGCAACAACATGCATATCCTGTACCTGTAGTCAGCCACATTCTGGCCTCCCTCAAGGGGGGGCGTGTTTTTGCAAAGCTAGATTTAGCACAAGCTTATCAACAGTTACCTGTTGATGAAGCTGCTGCTGTAGCACAAACCATTGTAACACACAGGGGGGGGCATTCAAAGTCAAAAGACTACAATTTGGAGTAAATGTGGCTCTTGGAATTTTCCAAAGCGTAATGGAAAATACCTTGAGGGGTATCAAAATTGATGCCACTGGCATTCATCCTGCTGAGTCTAAACTAAAGGCTATTATGCAAGCTCCTAGGCCTAAGTCCAAAACTGAACTACAAGCTTTTCTGGGCCTCTTGAATTTCTATAATGCTTTCATTCCTAACAAAGCTAATGCAGCTGAACCACTTCATAGGCTTCTGGACAAACAGGCAGTGTGGCAGTGGTCACAAGCACATGAAGCAAGCTTCAATGAGGTTAAGGCCTTACTTACATCCAATAATGTGCTTGCACATTTTAATGAAACTCTTCCTGTGTGCATCGCTTGTGATGCCTCCCCTTATGGAAGATGGAACTCAGGTTCCTGTTGCCTATTACTCCAGAACCTTGTCTTCTGCTGAGCGAAACTACACCCAGATAGACAGGGAGGCCTTAGCTGTTGTTGCTGGAATTAAAAAATTCCATGATTTTTTATATGGCAGACATTTCATGGTCTACACTGACCATAAGCCTTTGTTGGGGTTGTTTACTACAAACAAACAAACCCCCCATATCATCTCCCCCAGGATGCTGAGATGGTCCATCTTTCTGTCAGCCTATGATTTTTCTTTAGTTCACAAACCTGGCAAAGAAATGGGCCATGCTGATGGCCTCAGTAGATTACCCTTACAAGTAGTGGAGGCTGATCCTGCCCCTGCAGTCAACATCCTTTCCATTCAGGCGTTGCCTGAGTCACCTTCAAATGCCAGGGATGTGGCTGCTGAGTCAGCCACAGATCTCACACTCTCTCGTGTATTATCCTGGGTTTTGTCTGGATGGCCAGAGAGTTGTCCAGGTATTGAGTTTCAGAGCTTCTGGCTTAAGAAACATGAATTATCCACTTTTCAGGGTTGTCTGCTGTGGGGCAGCAGAGTTGTTATTCCTACCTCAATGAGATCTAGGGTCTTAGGTTCCCTTCATGAGGGCCATCCTGGCATTGTAAGAATGAAGGCGCCTGCGCGCAGCCATTTGTGGTGGTCTGGGTTAGACAAGGAAATTGAAGCTAAGGTGCATGCATGCCACCTTTGTCAGTGCTCACACCTAGAAATGCCCCAGGCTCCTGTACATAGATGGGAGGACACACAGTCACCTTGGTCTAGGGTGCACATTGATTACGCTGGGCCCTTTCAGGGTCAATTCTTCTTGGTCATTGTTGATAGCTATTCAAAGTGGCTTGAGGTTGTACCTGTCTCTTCAACCACTGCTGCCGAGATCATTCATGTACTGAGGGGGATTTTTGCTGCACATGGGCTTCCGGATGTTTTGGTGTCTGACAATGGCCCTCAATTCACCTGTTCCGAATTCCAAGCTTTCTTACAGGCCAACATGATTCGTCATGCCACCTCTGCACCTTTCCACCCTTCCACCAACGGTATGGCTGAACGGATGGTCCGCAGCACCAAGGATGCTTTAAAGAAACTGACCGACGGGGACTGGCACCACAGGTTGGCAGACTTTCTTCTTGCGTACCGCACCACACCTTCAACTTCTACTGGGAAAAGCCCAGCTGAACTAAACTTGACCGGTTGCACCCGGACAGACTGCCTCCTAAGGCTACACAACCCAAGGCACCGAGGTCTCTGCAAGTGGGTGCCCCGGTATGGACCTGTAATTACAGGCCAAGTCACTTGTGGGTTCCTGCTGTAGTATGCAAGGTTACTGGTCCTTTGTCATACGAGGTCTCGTTGGATGACGGTCGTATCCTTCGGCGGCATATCGACCAGCTGCGTACAAGACTGGACTTACCCTCAGAAACTCCTGAGTCTTTTCCAGGGGGGGAGGGGGACCACAATGGGCAAAGGGTTGAGTGTTGGTAGCAGTCGGGCCCAAACAGAGAGGCCACAGACGGCCTATTCCAAGGTTCCGCAAGTGTTCCAAACAGGAATCCATGGGAACTAGGAAGCACACAGGCACCAGTGCCTACTCCAGCCAGGGTGTCACCCAGGGGGCATACTCATCATTCACCAATACCATTTAGTACTCCAGTCAGGGAGAATAACTGGGAGCATCCTAATAACTCAAACATTGCAAGAGAGCTGGCACATAAACAGTCTAGTTGGCCCAGTACTGCTGCTGTTTCCAGAAGGAAGCATTCACACAGGGAGGTGGTTGGAGAGGCAAATCCCAATTCTGACACCTCCGGCACAGATGGGGGGGGCAACTGAGTTTTGGGGAAATACTGAAACCCCAGACAGTCCCTTTACGGGACTGGGAAGCGAAGGAATGCAGCCCCTTGATAGGTCCAGTGTGGGCCTGGGAGGCTCCACAGAGTTGCCTAACAGTGGCAGTTTTATAGAGGGGCCAGAGAGCCTGTAATTAGGCAGGTCAACCAGGTTATTGGGAGAACAAAGTCCTGGTCTGACGAGCCCGGTGGGCAAGCAAGCAGACCAGGCAACGGGGCACGGTCCATGGGGACCACCAGGGTCTGAAAGAGGGGGCAACTTCATGTCATCCTCTGGGCAAAATGAAATTGGAGATTATCAGGGTCTAAGGAGATCACAGAGAGTCAAGAGATCTCCTAAGTACCTTGAAGACTTTGTAACTCTGCTGGCAAAGCAGAAACAGTGAGAGGGTGTCTGTTGTTGGGAACAATGGAAATACGGGCATTGGGTATTAATCCCCAGAACAATTTGCCCGGTACCATTGGGAGCATGGGTTGACACACCACGCTCGTGTTGAGGTCGCGTGTAACTATTCATATAGTTTATTAGCTGGGGGGGAAGGGGTGTTGTGTCCTGAGCCTACAAAGGCAGGCTCGGGACATTACAATGGTCCCGGGCAGTTGCAAGCTGCCTGGGACCAGACTGGCTGGCGCCGGTTTCGCACCCATGCGAGACGTGCGGAGCACGCCAAATGCTGCCATTCAGTCCGGGGAAGCGTTCTTAAAAGAAGCAGAGAGGCCTGCGTGCCTCAGAGCTGTAACGGAGCTGAAGAAACAACAATAAAGGCTTCTTGACACTACGAGAAGTTCTGTGCTTATTCGCCATTAAGCTGAGGACTCAACAGTTTGACTATTAATATATTTATATTTTAAACAAGAAAAAGAGAGATAGTCCAGGTAAATATTCTCAATAGCCTGGAAAATATTTATTAACGTTGTCTATTTTAAACTGTGAGTGCTGTATTAAATTAGCCTTAAATAGGGACCTCAACAAACACACTGCAGGCACTAATGTGCAGACATCTCTTTTGTGCCCCCCCCCCAATCTCTGTCATATTCTACATTTTTAACCGCCTCCAAAGTTATCTATTTTTCAGAGGCCTTGGATTCCACATAGACCAACTAAATAGGTATTCTGAGAAAATAAAAATGGAAACTGGGTATAAGCAAATGTTTTTGAAATACACCCATCAGTTCAGAGAAAAGAGTAAAAGGAAAGCTGGAGCAGCAGCGAGCAATCTCATCACTTACCATTCAGTACTGTATAGTACACAGTGGAAAGATGTTTTATGAAAGGCCACACCTTTTGTGACAGCCATTTTGTAAATGACAAGCCAACAGTGGTAGCCATTTTCTCTAAGCAGTTACAACATGATCCCAAAATGTCAGTGTACTTGCTGACCATAAAAGATTGGGTGTTCTTAGATTGAAAGTTTCCAAAGTGTGCTTCAATAAACACTTATTTTTTGGACATTAAGAGTTTCCTGGAAAAGCATAGAAATGGCAGATGAGTTTAATGGCTGAGGTTTTTTAAGAGTTTACCCGCATTAATCTTTGAGGCCTAATCAGTTTGAGTTATATGCTCCATGTGAACTAGCACCTCTAGGATTATGCAACCATACTGGCAGATCTGCTAATAGGTGTATATGGAAGGGGCTAACTCTTGATTCTGTAGTTTAAAAACTCAGATTTTTTTCTATTTCATTCAGTGAAACTCTTTTTAAGAGGAAGCACTTCAGGACAACACATGTTGAAGTTACCTTACATGTTAATTATTACTTCCCCCGCACCACCTGGGCACAGCCTCCTCATTCCCTACCTGCAGGCAAAAACGCATCTCAATTTGGGCACATCTACGGGACAATGAACTGGATTTATTACATATAACTCTTACTCCAAGGATCATGGAAGATAAATTGGGCATGGCAACCCTTAATGCATTCTTGCAACATACCTATTATCTCTTACTCACTTCTCAGAATGGTGATTGAATGAGAAACCTCATCTTTTTTTATTATAGCCGACAGAGTTACGTTTCATCCAGTCTAAAGACAACTCAGTAAACAGGGGCATTGGGAGACTTATTACCCTAAACCTATTACCCTACAACATGCATTTTTCACAGCAAAATGTATTTGACGTAAGGTGCCAGCCTGATGAAATAAACCGTTCAAAGAAGATTACTATACAGTATATAAAGACTGTTAATGAATCATGTAATAAGTGCTGCACCATGGGGAAAGATGATTCTTCCAAAGGTTCTGGAAAGGAAAAGAAGTGCTGAGTCTGATAGTTGAGGCGGAAGAAACGCAAGAGGACTCGCAAGGTGGAACGCTTCCCAGGGGCGGGAGTACGGAGGCGGCTCAATTACATTGCGGTATAAAGTGAGCCAGCGCTAAAAAGTGGCGCCGGAGCCAATGGTGTTTCCTAACAGTTTGACGGACCAATCAAGTGGCGAAGAGAGAGTTCCAGAACGAGGGAGGTTTGATTGAGCGTGCCCGATCTTTCTGTTGCTGAGCTGCTCGTGCTGCCTTGTCCGGGAATTGTGATTTTTGTCGAGGAGCTCCCCGTTGGAGAAGCGCGGAATTAACCCTGTGGGATAAATGGCTCCTCCGCTGCAGGATACCGGGGTGGAGGTTGGAGCGGGAGAGAAAAAGGCGAACGGGAGCGAAATCAGTTCCCGCCGTTTTTTCACGTGGGAAGAAATCGGTCTGCGCACGGGACGGATTCAGCCTCATCTTAAGGAGAAGTGGCTTGTGATTGACAGGAAGGTCTACGACATCAGCAGCTTCTGCAACCGGCACCCGGGGGGCTTCAGGGTGATTTCCCACTACGCTGGGCAGGATGCCACGGTGAGTACAGCTACGTCTCAGAATGCTAGTTGAGCAAGGGAAGATCTGTTCCGTTGCTTTCACTATCAGGAAATTTCTCTTTGATTCTCGGTTACATCTCTCTCTGATAAGTTTCCGTTTATTACTTCTTGTCTAGGTTGGTTCTCTCCTTGAGTACTTTCCATCTATTGTTTCTTCTTCTGCCTTCACGTGCTTGGGAGAATAGGTTGTTCCCCCCCCCCCCTTCTGACAGCCTCTCAAATATTGCAAGACTGCTATCGTGTCATCCCTCATCCTTCTCTTTGTTAGATTAGAAGACGTACATAGTTCCTGCAAACGTTCATCCTATGTTTTTTTTCCTCCAGCCCCCTTCTCATCGTTGCTCTTCCCTGCACTCTTTTAGAGCCTCAGCATTTTTTCTGTATGGTGGTGATCAGAACTGGATGCAGTATTCTAAGTGCGGTCATGCTAATAAAGCAGTACTATCACTTCGTGGGATCTTGATACAATCTTTTTGGATCTTGAGCCTATCTTCTAAAGAAATTTACAGATTTCTTTCAATTTCTAAATTAAACTTAAATTTTAAAGAGGAATTTTGATTATCTCCCTGACCTCATTAAAACAGAGCTTACTGGGAAATTCAAGGATTCATAAAGTTGCTCCCTTTAGGAACGGTTCCTTACTGAGGAATAGTGCTCAGAAATATTCCTTAGAGAGTTTTGGTCACCACGATGCAAAAAAGATGTTGAGACTCTAGAAAGAGTACAGAGAAGAGCAACAAAGATGATTAGGGGACTGGAGGCTAAAACATATAAGGAACGGTTGCTAGAATTGGGTATGTCTAGTTTAACGAAGAGAAGGACAAGGGGGGACATGATAGCAGTATTCCAATATCTCAGGGGCTGCCATAAAGAAGAGGGAATTAAGCTATTTTCCAAAGCACCTGAAGGCAGGACAAGAAGCAACGGGTGGAAACTAATCAAGGAGAGAAGCAACCTAGAACTAAGGAGAAACTTCCTGACAGTGAGAACAATTAATCAGTGGAACAGCTTGCCTCCAGAAGCAGTAAATGCTCCAACACTGGAAGTTTTTAAGAAGAGACTGGACAGCCACTTGTCCAAAATGGTGTAGGGTTTCCTGCCCGAGCAGGGGGTTGGACTAGATGACCTCCAAGGTCCCTTCCAACTTTACTAATATGAATATGAGATACAAGTGGTTTTGCTTTCATAACCAGGACTTTTCATACCAGTTTCCCCCCTAGTTGCAAATTTGGGTGGTTTCTAAACTATCTCTCCCTTCTCAGTATAATCTTTTTAAAAGTTTATTTAAATAGTCTCCCAGCCAGGATTAGTGTCATCTTGGCAAAATTTGTTTCATATATAAACTAATTACTAATTGGTGTTTGACAAGTTTGACAAGTTATTTGAGTCAGCTCTCTTCATTAAAATGCTATTTTATAATTTTTATTTTAATGTATAGTCTGTTATCACTCTTTAAATAGCATTGCTGTTTTAAAAAGTGAATCTAGCTTCACAGCACCTATAATGAATATGAAATTCATTGAAATCTAGGAGTAAGGTTTAGTAAAAATGTTTATGATCACAATGTAAGAGATGCCATTATCACTTTTATTTTAAAAATGGTCTTGGGTAAGGTGATGTCTTAGGCTTAGGGTGTGATGTTTGTAGGGAATATTTTTAAATTATTTAGCTCCAGATTGATGCCCAGTATTTGTAATGTCAAGACTGGTTTGATCACATTTGAAGATTTTACTAATAAAGTATTTTTGACTGCTTGATTAAAATTTACATAGAGTACATATTTTAATTTTCTAATACATGATACATGAGGTAGAAGTATAATTATAAGTATTGGCTATATGAAGAAACTTTGATTGTAAAGCACAATGTGATTTAATTCTAATAGAAAATACTTTATCAGCAAGATGTTCACATGACAGTGCTGATGTGTCCTTGGGGGTTGTTTCCCTTTGGATTAGGTTGGTAATAGTATTTCTTTGGAATCCGTTGGAGATTAATACGTTTGTGAGAGTGTGTAATTCAGTTTTCAGGTGGTCTTTGTCGGCTAGGCGTTTGGTTCTGGAGATGAGGGTCTTGGCCTCGGAGTTGATCTGTGCAGGGTGGTGGTGGGATTGTGCATTTAAGTAGCGGTTATAAATACTATTACCAACCTAATCCAAAGGGAAACACCCCCCCCAAGGACCGAGACATAGAACAGTACAACGACATCGCCCTCCTCCCCTACATCAAAGGCACCACAGATAAAATCAGCAAAATTCTCCACAAACACAATATCAAGACAGCCTTTGGCACCGACCAAAAAATAGCCAACATCTTAAGAAACTCCAAAGACATGATCCAGCTAGAAAACCAAGGAGTCTATGAAATACCATGCAAAATCTGCCCAGCCACATACATTGGACAAACTAACAGGAGAATAAATGCACGCATCGCAGAACACAAGAACATAGTCAGAAAAGAAGAAAAAAACTTCCTCCCTCTTCCAGCACCTTAAAGCTACAGGACATGAAATTGATTTTGAAGGAACCAAACTAATCTCCAAAACTGAACACCACAACAAGAGAATAATTATGGAAGCCATCGAAATAGAAAAACACCCCCACAACATGAATAAACGTGATGATATCTCCCGCCTACCAGACATCTGAAAACTAGCCCTAATCAACAAACGAGTCCTAGCCACGAAAACTGACACCGGACCCAGAACAACACAGTACGCCACCACCATTCACCCTCACCAAGCCCAAACCCATCCCTCAGACGAAATGCAACCACCATCCAGAAGCGAAACCACAATGACATCATCAGCTGCTGCACCTCCCTCCAACCCCCACACAAAGCAAATGGAACATGCCATGAACACAGAGCTAGACCGCAAACTTGGAGCCAAACCAAAGCCCGGTATGTTACTTCATAGCCTTCAGCCCTGGACATCGTATCACAGAACTCAGGAGGCTACAATGCCAAAGCTCAGGATGTTACAACACAGCCAACCAGCCAGGATGGTGCAATACAGAACTCAGGATATCACTACACTAGATCTCAGGATGTCATCACACAACCCATTACCCAAGTCGTTACAACACAAAAGACTAATGGGCACACAGCCAGCACCTCAACTACTCAGGATGTTACGAAACAGCCAAACAATCCACAAACAATAGCTCCTACACAACGAACCAATCCACCTACAGCAACTAAGCCAGCACTCCACACACCCCTACCAATATATAGAGAGAGACGGCAGCTCCGATCACACTTTGCTCGCACAAGCATGAAGCCAAAGACCCCAGCCTGAAGATGACGAGTGGGACCTCGTCAAAATGTCGCCAAGATACTCTCAATCTTACACATATAGTTGATAATAACCTTCATAATGAGAAAGATTATTGTAAATGCATAATGGGAAGAATTGCAGAAAGATGCTATCTGCTGTCCTGTATGCTCAAAGTGTCTTTTGCTTTTGAGTCCAAGTGATCCATGATCACATATGCTTATAGGAAAGTATTTGACCAATAGAAGAATTTGGCTGAACTTCTTAAAATTAGCAAATTAGATACAGACACACATATATAAATATACACACATACATACCAAGTAATGGAGCAAAAACAGTAAGAAAGATGTGGTTACAGAGCATTTTTTATAATTCATTAAAAGAGATTTATTATTTTCAGATTTCTGTGTAAGCTAAAAAAAAGTTGTGGCTGCTTTAAAGAGGTGATTTATTAAGTCAGCATGACTCTTTAAACAACTACTAGTATTTTTGTGAGTGGAAAAAACAAACCAGCTTAAATAAATGGTGGCAAACTAAATGAGATCCAACACAGTTCTTCCAAGTCCTTTTTGAAACATGTATGACCATAACAGTCAGGATTTCTTAAAAGTGAATGTATGTATGCTTTCGCTGCAGGACGTGTTTTAGAATGAGGTGCACAAGTTGAGATCCATGTGTCCCCAAAAGCCTTGAATACAGTCTCTGAAGATCTCTGAAAAGTTTAGCCAAAATTAATTAAAAATTATTAAATACCAGTGATTATACCATTTTAATTCAAATTAATATGAATGAAACCAAAACTTTGTGTACTAATTTTTGAATAATGACTCCTAGCTTACCGCTCAAACTCTGGATGCAATCAGAAAATGTATACCACTGTTTTAAATTTAACCTTTTTGTGACTACTTTTCACATTTTCATTTAAATCTGTGTTTCTCATTCTGCTTAATATAACTTTTCTCTCACAGGATGCATTCACAGCATTTCATCTGAATAAGGCTCAACCAAGCAAGTATTTGAATTCATTGCTGATAGGGGAACTGGCACATGATCAACCAAGTTCTGAGCCCAGCAAAAATGTGAGTGTAAGACATCAGAATCAGGAATGCAGATACATTTCTATATTTTAAAAAAAATACTTTACAGTGCAGAGAAGATTAAAATCAGAATTCTGAGTGCATCTGCATGAGCACAGGGAGGCCAGGGAAAGAGGATGTGTGGTACATGCAAGTGAAGGGCAAGAAGTGGGTGTAAGTGAGTGAAGAAAGGCTGTGATTAGAGGAGACTTAAGCAATCAACTTGCAACCTTCCCTGCCTGCTTCCCCATTGACTTTGCTTAGTAGGGAAGGTCACAAACGGTGATCACATGACTGCAGAACATTGCAACAGGTCATAAATGCAAACTGGTTCCCAAGTGCGCTGTCATGGCTAGCACTTTGAAAACCAGTCATATGCCTCTTCATTCAGCGCCTTTGTAACTTTGAATATCCTTGAATGAATGGTCGTAACCTGAGGACTACTTCTATGTAGTACTGATAAACAGGGATTAGTGGATGGGAGACCATCAGTCCTGTTCACATGAAACAAAATATGATAAAGCTAATATACCTCACCCTTTTTTCTTTGCCTGATTGTACATCAGGCTGCCTTTGAAGAGTATCTGGACGCCGCAGCTAATCCGAAATGGGCAGGTTTTCTCCTTTCTTTAGTGTTATGCCTATGAAACACAGCTGCTCTGAGAACTACACTAGTCCCCCTTAAGCTTTCAGGTACAATTCAAGATATTGATCATCATCTGTAAAGCCCTCCATTGCATAAGGTAGTATCCTTTCTCCTATTGTTTCTGCCTCAGATCTAGTAAAAAGGGCATGTTCTGGGTGCTTTTCTATTAAGCAATATCATCTTGTTGGATCCTAGACTTGTGCCTTTTCAATGACAGTACCTGTCCTGTGGAACGCTATGCCTCTCCCTCTCCCTCCCCCCCCCCCAATATTTGGATGACCTGTTAGCCTTCACAACATACTGAAGACCTGGCTGTTCCCAAAGATATTTAGATCAGAGGGAAGATGAGCTGAGCTGCTATTGATGGTTAACAGTTAACCATTCATCCTTGAGCAGGGGAGAGAGTTATGTTTGGGGATGTTGTTTGTTTTTAATCCTGTAAGCCATCCAAAGTCATTTGTGTGAGATGGGTGGCTATATAAATAAACTCTGTCACTGAGTACTTTCTATGTGATGACCTGTTTTTAAAGATTAAATAAGAGGAATGAGAACCGAGTAAGACTGCAGTCAAATTATTTGCCTTGGCTTTCTGCAACTAGGTACTATCCAGTATTTCTTGGGTTGTGGCTCTGAATTCTGGGAGTAGTAATTATATACAATGCAGTATAATATAATACAATACAAAATGAAATAAAAATACCATACAAACTAGGCAGCATCAAGGTGGTTGTCAAAATCTAAAACAATACAAATTAAAAGCCTGGGGAATCACATTTTGTAGCTGACATTTCATATTATTATTTGCAGCCATGTAATATATGATTATGGGACGAAGTGATTTTTTTCAACTGGAATGACTACTTGTTGGGTTTTCCACAGCAATTGCTTGCCAAAGACTTCAGGGAGTTGCGGTCCACCATTGAAAAAATGGGACTTCTGACACCAAATCTCTTGTTTTTCGGTCTGATTTTTCTTCATATTATATTGTTCGATATCAGTGCTTGGTTGACAGCCTGGTATTTTGGCACATCTTCAATATCATTCTTCACGGGTGTTGCATTTTTTACTATTGCTCAGGTATGGTATGGACCTTGTCATGTAATAAGAATTAATATCTTTTTCTATATATTTCTTAAAGGATTTAAAGTATTTCACACATTTCACTAAAGTGAGACACAAGATAAATAACTGCAATAACACTAGATTTGGGAGGGAGTTTTTTGTACTGCAGCAGCATTATTCTTTATGTCACATGACATAAAGTCTTAGCATCTGGGATATTTTCATACAGCTTTGCAATTTAACGGCAATATAGTTGGCACCTGGTTACTGTTTTGAAGTCAAAATCAAATTAGAAGTTGATTAACTTTGCTAAATGGGTCCGGAATTTCCATTCGTAAAGTGATTCAATTGTAAAATGCAATGTCATGTGACTACATCCCTTAGTGACAGCAATCCTGGCCGTTAAATAGACAGTCCATGGTCCAAATGCAATCCCTAGACAGGGGCCGATTAGGTTCCAGATCTCTTTTCAACAGATTAAAGATTGCAGGTTTACAAAATCTTATTTTATTTAACATGAATATCTCCCTGAAATGTGTTTAATGTATTGATTTAGTTCTGAATTGTACAGGATATGAAATTAACTTCATTTTTTAAAAAGTATTTTTTTTCAGGTCCAATTGTCCTGGCTCCAACATGATTTGGGTCATCTTTCAGTCTTTAAAACATCCAAGTTGAACCATCTTGCCCATAGGATCGTCTTGAGTCTACTGAAAGTAAGTGTCCTGACCTTTAGGGAAGCTTTCCTTTTTGTCATCCTACGAGGTTAACGTCTGCTTTGTTCTTCCATCTCCTTTCTTCTAGGGATTTCCAGCTGGTTGGTGGAATAATTTGCATTTCCAGCATCATGCCAAACCGAACTGCTTTCGTAAAGATCCCGATCTCAACATGCATCCCATTGCGTTTGCCCTAGGGAAGAAACTAGCTAGAGAGGTACATTTGTGGAAGGCACATTGTTGAAAAGCAACTTTAGAAGAGCCAATAGAAGTCACCGAAGGCAATAAATCTTCATTATCTGTGTTTTCTATTTGCTAAACCATTTTGTTGTTTTTACTTTTTCTTTTAAACCTAATTTGTTTGATTTACTTTTACTGGGTCTTTTTTTATTTATTGTTACGGGTAGTCCTCATTTAGCAACCACAATTGGTTGCTAAGTGAGACCACAACTGTATTTAGGATCTTACTTCAGCTTTCCTTTAGGTTTTAATATTTGTAGGTAGTCTTTGTTTAGTGACCACTATTGGAGCCAGCCACCTGATTGTTAAACAGAATGGTCACTAAGTAAAACTGAAGTCGTGCTTATGATCTTGCTTCAGTTTTCCTTTGCTTTATAGACCTGCAAAAGTTGTAAATGCAAGGATTGGTCACAAAGATAGAGTTTGAGATATTGCGTGCATAAGGCTGCAACTTTTAGTTACAAATCTGTCTTTTTTGTCTCTCTTCATGATGATCGTGTTCATGAGGTATTAAACTTCTATGCCACCTAATTCTCAAGGACTCTGGGCAGCTCACAATATTCCAACAAATTACAGTAAAATAAATAAAACAATAAAATAAAGATAAAAATGTCAAGTGCAATGAAGTGAGAGGTCTCCCTCACCGAAGGCCTGGGTAAAGAGCCACATCATCAATAACCCTTCTTAGCAACAGCAGAGTAGGGGCCATCCATATCTTGAGGGGAAGCCCCATTCCAGAAGGCAACCTCTGCTACAGAGAAGACAGACTTCCAGAGTTCTGAAAAGTGACATTGCTTATTTGAAGGAACCTGGAACATGCCAAATTGACTGGGCAGATATTATAGGAGACAGGTGGTCCCTCAGGTAGCCAGGCCTTATGCTATGTAGGGCTTTATAGGTAATAACCAGCACTTTGAATCACACTCAGAAGCAAACCAGCAAGCAGTGCAGCTTGCAAAGCAGAGGTGTTACATGGGCATACCAAGGCAAGCCCATTACTGCTTATGCTGCCACATTCTGGATCACTGAACACGGTGCTATCTAACAAAATGAAATTCAATGGTGAAAAAAGTAAGGTTCTATATTTAGGCAAGAAAAATCAAATGTACAGGTATAGTATACAGGGTACCTATACTATAGTAGTAACTGAGAGGGACCTCGGACTCCTAGTGGACAATCACTTAAATATGAGCCAGCAGTGTGCTGCAGCTGCCAAAAAAGCCAACACAGTGCTGGGCTGCATTAACAGGGATAGAATCAAGATCACATGAAGTGTTAATACCACTTTACAATGCCTTGGTAATGCCACACTTGGAATACTGCATCCAGTTTTGGTCACCACAATGTAAAAAAGATGTTGAGAGTCTAGAAAGAGTACAGAGAAGAGCAACAAAGAGGATTGGAGGCTAAAACATAAGGAACGGTTGCTGGAATTAGTTATGTCTAGTTTAATGAAGAAAAGGACGAGGGGGGACATAATAGCAGTGTTCCAATATCTCAGGGGCTGCCACAAAGAAGAGGGAGTCAAGCTATTCTTCAAAGTCCCTGAAGGCAGGACAAGAAGCAATGGATGGAAACTAATCAAGGAGAGAAGCAACCTAGAACTGAGAAACTTCCTGACAGTTAGAACAATTAACCAGTGGAACAACCTGCCTCCAGAAGCGGTGAATGCTCCAACACTGGAAGTTTTAAGAAGAGACTGGACAGCCATTTGTCCAAAATGGTGTAGGGTTTCCTGTCTGGGCAGGGGGTTGGACTCGATGACCTTCAAGGTCCCTTCCAACTTTATTATTATTATTATTAAAACTGCCAGCTGAGGAGCCTTAAAGGAGTATCTTCTCTATTCTTAAACGGCAGCACCATGTAGATAGCTTTGGAGTAGTCAGGCTATGAAATGACTAGGGCATAAGTGACTGTCTGAAGGTTCTTCCCCCCACCACCACCCCGATTTAAGAAATAGCACAATTGGTGCCTCAAATGGAGTTTTCCAAAGACCTTCCTAGCCACAGCTGGCACCTGCTGTTTGATCAGGAGCTCCAAGTCCAGGTAGACCTTCAGATTGCATCCTAACCATGAAGGGTAAGATGATACCCCAAACAAGATAAAAAGTGCAATATTATTTCCAGATCTGGGCAGTGCACACACCCACAGCCACTCAGTCTTAGTAGGATATAAGTTACCCATTCTACCTTCATTTGTCTTAGTTGCAGCTGATTCAGAGAATGTAGTGGCACAGGCAGCAATGGGTACAATAGCAGTAGGTTCGCATTGCATCATTGCTATATGAGCTATACTGGCTTCCAGTAGGCTGGGTGCAATTCAAGGTAACTGCCTGGCCTGAAGGCTTCAGGAGTCATAGCAGATGGCTCTGTTGTATCATTCCAAGAGACAAAATATGAGATTGTGGACTTAGGAAGATTTTAGGAGCAAAAATAATATTTTAGCTTTATTACTTAGAAAAAGGTTGTCTTAAAAGTGCAGTAAACCTCTGCAACATTTAAGGCATCCATTTTACCCCTCCAAACACGCAACATCTGAACATTTTGGCCCTGCTCACATTAGGCAGCTGCCCACAGTCCATGGGTCACACTAACATAAATTATGAAAGGAGCATGAGGAAATAAATCTCTGTTGCTTGAATGAACTGCTAATGTTCCTTTCTTCATAGCTTGGATTGCAGAAAAAGAAGTTCATGCCTTACAATTACCAACACAAGTACTTCTTCTGTAAGTACCTCTGTCACAGAAAAATACTACATATCCATTATTTACAGTAACTGCACTGCCTCTCCTGATTTGTAGACCGGAGCTATAGGTTCCAGCATCTAAAATAGTGAATTTGCAAATCAAAAGCTATAAGATAACCAGAGAAAACTTATATGTTGGGATCCAAGATGAAAATGAGAATTGATAGTGTCGTGTCATAAGAATTTGGAAATAAAGACAAAAGGTAACATCAGAAATGGAGAGTAAGAAGATGACAAATTATATGCTGATTTATGAAGATTGATTTGATATGAGAAATTAAAGATGTTGAATTATCACAACAGGAAAAGATAAGCTTGAGAGAAGATATAGTAATAAGTACTTTATTGCCTACTGAAACATTAGTTTTTGAATTCATTAAATTGAACTATGAAAAGAACATAGTTCTGAAATACGACCAGAAGTATAAACCAAATAAGGAGAAAGTATAGGATGCAATATAACAATTATAAGTTGGTCAGAAGAAATAAGGCAGAAGAGCAAGTATGCGTGTTTTTAAAGAGATGCATATTTCTTTTCCTTTAACAGTAGTGGCACCGCTTTTAATTGTTCCCTTCTTCCAAGTCTCCATATACCACTCTACCATAAAACGCAAAGAATGGGTGGTAAGTATGCCTACCTAGGGATATACACAAATGAGGAAAGCATGTTTTGTTTCAGACCTTCTACATGTCACCATGTTTTGGAAATTCTGTTCAGCTACTTTGATCAGCTCCAGTTTGACAGAAACCTAGAATACTTTGGTTACTCCCAGTTTCAGATGAAACAAAATCTGGATAGGACAAGTGTTTGGGGGGAGAGGGGGCTGGTGTTTTTCATCTCATTGTCCTCCCACTTCCAGCATATTTTTCTCCCTTGGCTGATGGGCAGCTGATCTAGCATGGTATGTCCACTGGCCAACTCTGCCCCAGTCAGCTGTATTTACATCCATGCTTGGAGTGAAATAGTTCATGTGTGGACTATTTTGCCTATTCCCCATTCTCCAAAAGCCTATCCTGCTAGTGGGAGCTTATTTTATATGAAATATTGTAGCATAGAATTACTTATAGAAAATACTATCTTTTCTCTGTTTCTTCTGAAATAGGATCTAGCCTTGATTATCATTTACCAGATCAGAGTCATCCTTATCTACTTACCCATTATGGAATTTAAAACTTTTATGGCATTCTACTGGCTGAGCAGGTAACACCAACTTTAATTTTGTATTAAATAATTATCATCAACTACTGATAAAATACCACCCATGAAACAGAAGTGCCATATGACCACATTTTGTACCATTGGAAACTTCCAAGTGGTTTTCAAGGACAGCTATGGCATAAATAACTATGAGAAGGCCTTCCTGGTGCAGAAATGGGCATAATTGGTATACAAGATAAACCTGTGTAAAAGCCTTCCTAGTCTAACAACAAAGAACAACTAACAACTTGTTCTTTGTGCAGGAGCTGAGTGTCCAGGATACCCACCAAATTGTATACTAGTTACATCTGGAGAAGTTCAGCTCCATTCAGAACCTCAGGCAGAAAATCCCCAGAATTAGTCCATGTATCCACAACCATTTTAGGGTTGAGGTTAACTCTGCCCCCCCCCCTGAAACTTCCACAGCCTGTAGGCAATGGGAGAACATCTTGACAACGTCATTCAGCCAGTCAAGGATGAAAATATTCAGCGGAGTACTATCAATGTATGGATGACATCTGACTCCCTGGTGACAGATGAACATCTTACTCCAAGGGGCACATTGCTCAGTAGCTTTACTGAAAAATTTTGGAAAGTCAAACATACAATTTATGTGTATTCATTATAACAAACTGCTTTCATTCCATCTTTAATGTTCAACTACTTTTTTTATGAATAAATTTTATTGGTTTTTCCATTTTTACATAAAAGTGCTTGAGAAACAACATGGTGATTGGGCTATCAATTATCCTAAAACAAAATCATACATATATCACACAAATTAATTCCTTGGAAGTTCCCTCTCTGTTTCCCACATACTATTTTACCAATTAAAATTATTACATTTGTAAAAAAAAAAAAAAAAGCTCAATCCAATCAATCAATCACATTTTAATTATAAGAATCCAAATCCTGTTTTTAAGCTTTACTATTTTGAAAATTACCATATTCCAATTAAGCTTATATTAGCACTTCGGCCATCCCTCATTTCTCTTTTCCCTATCATAATGATTCTATCTAAAGTAAATATATTACCCCAAATAACAACATCCTTACATTTTTTTTATATAACCTATTGCTTAAACTAATACATCATTTATTAATCCTATTACTTCTCTTATCACAAATACCTCCTCTTCTCCCTCTATTACAAAATAGTTATCTTGGTTAAATGAAGATATCAGTCCAAAAGAACACATTTCTGTCTATTTTAAATATATATTCTATCAATCAATTAAGTAACATTTACCCCTCCAACTACTTATCATCTCTAATACCCAATATTGTTACAAAAAAATATCCTTTTAGAAAATCACCTATTTCATTTGTTATTAAAACAATCCAAACATCAACAATCTTTTTAACCCATTCAGTGGAATTTTAAGTCACATTTTAGCTTTCTATACCAAGCTGGTTTCCATAATAAAACCTCTGTATCATCAAACATCAACATTTGAGTAGAGCTATTTCCCAATACATCAAAATAGTCAAAGTTCTCTCCTCTTTCTTCCAATATCATCTGAATAGTATAGTCAATTTTATTCTTTATTGTAGTTGCTAGTTGATTGTCCACATTATCACAATTTTAATAACTTGTAGCTGACTGTCAAGCTCTGTTATTTCAAATAGCTCAGTTAATGTTATTCTTTGATCATCAATGTTCTCCATAGGTCATGAGTAGGATTGTATAGAATTAATTTGCTCAGTAGTTTCAACAGTTCTTCCTGATGTAAATGCATGATTAAATTGTAAGTACAGTTCCTCTGCCTCATTCAGTTGTGTATTTTGTTGAGTAGGAACCTCTCTAGGGTTATTCTGTTCTTCCTCCGTTATTCTTTGGTCTATAGTTTGAGCCGATGGTTGATAGTCAATTTGTAGTTCCCTGATTTTTCTCCAAGATTTAATATAAGTTTTCATATAATTTGTAGTTTCCAAAATCTTTTTCAGTATAAGTTCATAATCAAGCTGTGGATAAGATTCCTCCATTTCAAAGGAAAGTACAGTGGACTGTAAACTCTTTCTTCCAGATAGATAATTTCTCTCTTTCGGGACTTCCGGTTCCAGTACGCAGCGACACTAGTTGTGTCTGGGGATTCGTCTCCAGTCCGGCTGGGTTTTCTTCATCGGTAGACCCCCTAGTGGGTGGAAAGTCACCCTGGAGGGGCGACCACTGAGGAGGAGGCTTGCTAATTCCTTAGGGCCAACAGAGCAAAGATCATCCTGCAAGATGGCCGATTACCCTGCTGCATCAGCCGAAGTCACAATTACAGCTAAGCGTATTAGACCCACCGCGAAGGATCCGGGTGAGACCTTTGCCCCTCTCTTTGCCCTATTTGGGTTTTTTTATTGCCTGTAAAAGCTTAGTTGGAATTATTTCCCCATTTGGAAAAAGCAGTTTTTGTATGTGTGGGAAGAAAGGCGCTGAGAACAAAAAATTTTAAAGACTACATTTTACATTCATTCATCTTGGGATACAGAAAAAAATGCTTTTTTGAACTGTATTATTATTTTATATTGGAAGATTATTTCTTTCTCCACTCTTTCCTTTAAAAGATAGAAAAAGGGAAAAAAACAGGTGTCTGGAAAAGTTTTTTTACTTATTGAGGACATCTAGTGGTGAAAAGTTAATATTGCATCTGTGGATTATTCTTATTATTCTTTGGAGAGAAGGACCTGACCTTCAAACTATTCCTGGAAAAGATAAGCTGATGCAGCTGTGGGAACTGAGGGGGTAGACACTGTTTAACTATAGTTTGCATTAAAAATAATAAAGAAAGAAAGGATCTTCTATAATCACTTTTAAAATGGAGAACATTTACTCTCACTTAAATTGCAAGCTCATATTGGAAAAGATTTATGAGGTTACGGAAGAAATATGTGCCATAAGGAAAGGGATTACTACAGAACAAAGAGCCAGTTCTACCCCAATCTCTCAAACTGACTTTCAGAACACATTTGATTATTCTACAAACCAAAACATACCAGAAGAGGAACTAAGGGAGATTAAAGAGGAATTTGCTACAATGAAAGAGATTACTACAGAACTAAGAGCTAGAAACTCTCCTTCAAATCTTAAAACTGACTCTTAGACAACATTTGACTATTCTCCAAACCAAAATATACTAAAAGATGACTTCATTGAGACTATAGAGGAACTTATTTTACCTTACAAGCATCTTATTTATATTTTTGATGATCAGAAAAAGCAAAGATTGAGATTTAAACCTATAAAACAGCGAGGCACCAAGGATAAGAGAAACAGGTCCAACGCGGAAGACAGGAGGCTTCTTACTGTCTCAAATGCTACTACAAGCAACAAAGAGAGACCCAGCAGCTGAAAGAGAAGCTCTGTTGTGGAAACCTGCTTGGCATAAAAAGAAGCCTAGAATAATATTGAAAAGAGAAACTTAAAATTATAACTGGATTTAAGGCATTTTAGAACTATGGATTGATTTAAGAACTAAGTTTTTGAGTTAGAAGTAAGAAAAATGAGTGATTATTAGAATATATATATTAAACAGAGTAAGAATGTATTTTTGGGAATTATAGGTTTATTTGTATGAAAATTATTATGTAATGGAATGAAGAAAACTGAAGAGGTGTTTTAGATTGGGATTGAACTAATAATTAATTGAATGTTATTTTAATAAGATGAGGTGTTTGATAATATGGACGTTATTATGTTTGAAATCAGAACCTTGTCTAATGGATTTAAATGATTTAAGGTTGATATTACTTTGTCAGTTTAAAGAAATTGATTGATGGATGGATTAGACATGTATAGGATAGATCAATATTTTATTTTAATCGGGAGATAGTAGTGGAAGAAGAAATAAATAAGATTTATGATAAAATTAAGGAATTAGGATGTATTTGGAAGGGATACCTGAATTGATAATGTGGTTATTTAAAGTTAAATTTGATTATGGTATTGTAATTGTACAAAGCTCTAAAACAGGTTTAGGATAAATAGAAATTTAAGTTAGAAATAAATTATTTTAAATATATTAAGCTATTTGAGGGAAATAGAGAGGGAATATTTGATGTACTGTTCGAATTATTTGTATATGTTTTGTCTTTGGATTTTTGATTACCCCAGCACCACGGTATGTCTCGAGCACTTTGTCTTAAGAATTAAAAAAACAATAAAATTTGTTTTTTAAAAAAGTATCTCTTTTGGGAAATAGAAAGGTATCTCTAGTATAATAGATGAGGTAAAAAGAAATATAACATTTATTTTTTATTTTTTTCAGAGCCCCTAAGTATCCAAAAAAATAAAGTAGTCAATAAAGCTTTAACTATTTTAGTTCTTTTAAAGCTTTCTTTCCCAAATAGACAAAAGCTGCTCTCTTAAGCCAGGGAAGTGATCAAAAAACTTTTAACAGGCAAATAGTCAGGACAGAGAGAGGAGGAAAGGTATCACCTGGATTCACCACGGTGGTTCTTTATGCTTAGATCATTTTCTGACTTCAGCTGGTACAGCAAAGTGATCGGCCATTTTACTGGCCGATCTTCTTCTCCGTCGGCCCTACAGAGTTAGCTCGGCCTGCAGGGGGAGCCGCAGCTCCACCACAGCTGAGCAAAAGCCTCCTCGACGGTGTCGCCCCTCCAGGGCGATTTAAGACCTGCATAAGGGTCTACCGGCAGAGAAAAGAGCGACAGCTCTTCGTATGGCTGAGCCTGCCGTGAACCAGAAGCGGAAGTCAATGTTCAACTACTTCTGTAGTACTATTTGAAAGGGTGCCTAGCAAAAAAAAAATAATTTGACACTATATTGGATTTTGCAGATTTCTGGAAGCAGCTTGGTTTATCTGGGTTTCACAAATGAATCACATTCCAATGAATATTGACTATGACACAAACATGGACTGGGTATCTACCCAGGTAAGTCTATTTCCTCTTGTTCAAAGCGTTGATTTTCGAGACTGAGCATAGAATAATTTGGGAAACTGATGCCAAATTGTGGGTAGGAGAAAGGTTTGAATCTTATATTGTCCCAATATAATTCAATTCATGCAATCTGGTAAGCTGGGGGGCGGTAAAATATTTTAAGTAAATGAATAAATGCAAATAATAGCAAAATACAGACCTAGCTTTTGTGGAACCAAATAATGCTAGTGAGAGATAAAACAGATCCAGATCTCCAGTTAGTTATTTTGCTCAGATGTTCCACTGGAATAAAAATTAGTATGGTTTCAGAATGGAAATATTGTATAAGTTTGTGAAACAAGGAAAAAATATTATTTCTTTGTTTTCCTCAGCTCCACGCAACATGCAATGTGGATCAGTCATTTTTCAATGACTGGTTCACTGGTCATCTGAATTTCCAGATTGAACACCAGTAAGTAAAATCCTTAAGGTAACATTACTTTATAATTAATTATAAATGTCTCTGGCAAAGATAAAACTCCTTGCAGTGTGTTTAATCTTCATTTGAGATTATTAAAAAACCAAGGCAGATTTTTATTTAAATGTTCAAGAACTATTTGCAAGAAGCTTAATTAAGCAAAGATGTAAGAAAGTTTTTAAGTGGACAAAAACACAATCTTTTTTAAAAAAAAATCTTATTTTTATTTTTGATGAAAGTGCTTTAATACATTCTCCACTAAGTCAGTTAAGGAGAATAGCTTGGCACATGAATGTTTGCTATCTTTAAAGAATGCATAGAGTTGGGGGATTCTACAGAACAAAATATAAGGTAAAGACACAGACTAAGAGGTTAAGTTGCCAATATGATGTTTGTTGTGGTTGAAATGAAAATGGCTGAAAGAAGAAAATAAAGGAAGGAAAAACAAAGGGGGAAAAGACAAAATGGTTTGTCTCTTTATTTTATCTGCTTGGGACATTTTCTGAAAAAATGGCTACTAGAAAAATGGCAACAAAGGGCAGAAGGGGTGCACTAGAACAGCCAGCAACTACAGAAAATATACTTCAGAATTTTTTTCAACAGAGAATACATTTTATCAGATGGGAAATAAAATGGATGCTTTTGAAAAAAATGGATGAAATTTTTCTAAAGTTAGGAGATGAAAGCTGGTGTTAAAAATATATGGAGATATAAAACAGATTAATAACTAAGTGGAAATTTTAGACAATCAAAAGTTCAACACAAACAAATTGAATAATTTGTCTAATGGAATTAAGAGAGAAAGAATTCTGTTTAAGATTTTTAGCTATCCGGACATTCCAGTGAAAATATTACAGAATAACTTCAAGTTTTCACATTTTTTATGGATCTGGAAGAGGACAATAGGGAGGCAGAAATAAATAAAATTTATAGAATAAATTACAGATGTGGTATATGGAGGAATATCCCTAGAGAGGTTTTAGTTAGTGCATTTTGTCAGATATTTGACAACAGCAATGAGATTATTATATGCCCCAAAATTGAAAGGCTAGTCACTACCCACTGTGGATGAAAGGCTGATGAAGATGATGAAACCTGTGGAGATAGGCTAAATTAACTTCATTAATTAGGAAAAAAAACCACAGCATCTACATTTATGGCTGACTGGAAACCTCTTATAGATCTTTTGCATAAAATGGGAGAAATGCATTATGATTTGTGGTTTTGATTATTAGAAAAAAAATTGGATAATTAAAAAAATGACTTCTTTGTAGTGTTGTGAAATTGTACCTATATTTGCTGCAAAAGAAATTGGGAGCTCTTCTTTCTTTTTCTTTCTTTTTTCTTTATTAGTTTGTGTTTAGTTCTTATGTTGTCTTTAAATCTTTTAATCAACTTTATTTTTTAAAAAAACAAACTTACTTTTTTATTTTTCTACAGCCTTTTCCCCACAATGCCTCGCCACAACTATAGTAAAGTGGCTCCTCTTGTGAAATCCCTCTGTGCCAAGTATGGTATTCCCTATCAGAGCAAGCCCCTCCTTACAGCCTTTGGAGACATTCCGCGGTAAATATGGCAAGAATTTTATGATCAAAAACAGAGTAATTGGCTCGGGTAAACAGTTAATCAGCTGAAGTAGCTAAACAGATAACTGATCAAAGCTAAATTGATGTCTCAAGGACATGGTCTATTCAGTGGTAGTCAACCTGGTCCCTACTGCCCACTAGTGGGCGTTCCAGCTTTCATGGTGGGCGGTAGGGGTTTTGTCCGATACTGAAACACTTTCCTTTTTTTTTATTTAATTGACTTTTAAAAAAAATTCATAGCATTATTTAAAAACGTTTTCATTAGGTTTTCATAAAATTCCCCGTGACAATTTAAATTTCTGAAAATATACTATTTGTATCGCCCGCGCATAAGTTTAGTTCACGTTACGTAAGTGAAACTAAATGGCGCTATAGTGCGACTGCAAAAAGAGCCTTGTTTCAGAATAGCTCGCGCATCTCCCCACACACCACCCAGCTGTAACAGACAAGCAGAGCTGGTAGCCGGCGCTCCCCCAAACCCAATCCACGATGCATGAGAGGCATGCGCAGACGATGATACATGGCGCAGGGTCTTTTGTTTGTGGTCGCACTGGTCAGTACACAGTTAGATTTGTGAGAGTGAGCACGTGCCTACAGCCTCAAACAAAATATTGTGAGTCCATGTCTCAAAAAAAGAAATACGCTCATGGCTATTTGCCAGAGTATCTGAAGATGGGTTTCATAGAATCTGTTGTAAATAAACAACATCCAATGTGTTTATTGTGTCATAAAACATTATCCAATGAGGCAATGAAGTCAAGTCGATTGCGAGAACATCTTTCTACAAAGCATCCAAATGATAAGAACAAGCCCACTGAATATTTTCAGGAAATATATAAAAAATTTCAAAATCATTCAACAATCGTTGCATCATTTAAGAAACAACATGCAGCGAACGAAGATGGATTAATTGCCGCTTATTGCATTTCACAATTAATTGCAAAAAGTGGTAAAAGCTATAATATTGGAGAAACTGTAATAATACCCTCTATAAAAGAATTTATCTCAACAGTAATGCATCAGGATATACCTGAAATTTTAAAAACGTTGCCCCTAAGCGATAGCACAGTAAAGCAACGAATTGAAGAAATGACAGTTAATGTTGAAAAAAAACTGATAAGTATTCTCCAAAACTCTTCATTTTCCATGCAATTGGACGAGTCTACCATTGCAGATAATAATGCTTTATTGATGACATATGTACGTTATTTTGATGAAAACAATACATTACGAGAAGAAATGCTATTCGCAATAAATCTCATTACAGATACAAGAGGATTATCTCTTTTTAATACTGTGAAATCATACTTTACAAAAAATAATATTCCTTTGAATAATATTGTTGCATGCGCTACTGATGGAGCACCATCAATGGTAGGTCGCTATCGTGGATTTGTTGCTTATTTGAAGGAAGAAGTGCCAAATGTTTTATGTATTCATTGTGTGGTGCACAGACAACATCTTGTAGGAAAACATCTAAGTACAAGTCTCCATTCATCATTAACTATAATAATTCGAGCCATAAACAAGATCAAATACAATTCAAAAAATGATAGAATGTTTGGACAGCTTTGCCAGGACAATAATGAAGATTTTATTACGTTACTTTTGCACACAGAAGTTCGGTGGCTGTCAAAGGGTACATCTTTGGCTCGTTTTGTAGCATTATATGATAGTGTCATACAATTTTTTGAAAGTAATAATGAGACCAATCTGTGTCGACAGTTAAAAACAGTAAAAAATGATGCCTTTTATTTGGCAAATATTTTCAAGAGATTTCATGATCTCAATTTGCAGCTTCAAGGAGCTAATAAAACTCTTATAGGTTGCCAAAGTATTGTATCATTATTTATTGACAAACTTGAACTATTACGTTATAATCTATTGAAGAGAGAATTTCATCGGTTTCCTGAATTATCATCTATAAAAGATGATGTAACTCCAGAGGATATTGACAGATTCAATAGCCACCTCAATGAACTTAAATTGGATATGGAAAAACGATTTGAAGATATTTTGAAATTGAAGGTGTATGACTGGATGAAAAATCCTTTTACCGCAAATATTGAAGAGGCTGATACAACTTGCCAAGAAGAACTGTTAGAAATTAGATATGATGAAGAAAGTAAACATAAATTTGATATGAAAACCTATGGCAAAGTAAAAAAATGCCTGTCTTATATCCAAATATGTGGAAAATGATATTCAGTTTATTGATACCTTTCTCTACCTCATATCTTGTGGAATCAGGCTTTAGTGCTGTTAATCATATTATGACCAAAGAAAGAAACCGCCTGAATATTTCCGAAAGAGGAGATCTTCGTTTGTTCCTTACAAAAATTGAGCCAGATATCCAGTATTTAGTTTCGCAGCATCAGCCTCAGGGATCTCATTAATAATTTAATTAATTAAATGTAATTTCATCAGACTTATGCTTCTGTGTACGCAAAGTATAACTAAAAAGATAGATTTAACTACAGTAAGTTGCTTTATAAAGATTTATTCTGCTAAACTTAGCAAAAGTCCAACATAAAGTATTTGGTAAATAATTGTTATTATGTGCTTTAACTTGCTGTAACTCTGTTTTATAAATTTTATAAAGTTACTTCCCTACTTTATAAATCACCATTACTATGGATCCGATGGGCAGTTAGAAAATTTTACTACTAACAGATACAAAAGTGGGCGGTAGGTATAAAAAGGTTGACTACCCCTGGTCTATATAGTGGGGACAGATCAAGGACACCTGGCCCATGTTTTATTGTGAGGTTCATAATAAAGGCAACTTCTTGAAATCTGGAGTTTTGCTAGGCAGTAGATACCTGATAATAGCACCATAAATCAATTAAATAGTAATGGCTATATGATCTTGAAGTCTTATTGTAACAAATCATCTTTAAAGCATGATTTAAAACAAATGACTTACCAGAACAAGAAATTCCAGAATTTGGAATTTGGTTCTTTGCATCCTCCAGCTATGCTTCTGATGGGAATGAAAAACAACATATATTCTCACATTACCTTAGTGGTTAGGTAAGATCAGGGCAAAACTAGAATTGTCCTTGGGAAATGATGGTCAGAATGCCTGTTCCTTCACATTTGGGAAGCAATCATTGTGCCACGAGTGGAAATTTTCCCTCATCCAATTGCAGTGGGAAAAGACTCTCCATGTATACAGATCAATGTGCACAGAGGTGGCAATCAAAAAAATGTAAGGGGGTAACAAAGATATTGAAAGATTGGGAAGGCGCATATTGTGATACATCTCTGTGTCCCCTCTCTGTATAATGAAAGAACTGTACACTGTCTTACAGATCTCTTAAGGTCTCTGGAGATGCCTGGCTTGAAGCATATCTGCATGGATAAACATTTTGAGAATGAACTCCATCCCAATGAAGATGCATCACGCACTAGTGGGTAGCTGGTGGACTAAGGAAGAATGTGGGGTCTAGTGAGTGAATAGGCTAAGCGATAGCTTTGCTGGGATGGGATAATTGTGGTATTTTACTTCATCCTCTGTACAGTGTTTCCTTGAATCTGTATTCTGTTTGTACTATGTCATTTGGTGGATATGTGAAAGGTGAATTAGTACCCTTGTATTTCACTTGCTTCTATGAGATTGAAACTTGGCTTTTTCCTTGTTTGGGGGAAGGGGGAAGTTTGTCAGATGGGAGAGGTGAAGAGTTTAGAATAGAAGGATGAAGTAATGAGAAGAAAGAAGATAAAAATACAGTTGGTGAATAACATGTTATATGTTACTTGAAGGACAGCTTGAAGTTTTAGGATAGCTTGCAAAGTCTAGTGTCTCTTAAAAGGAAAGAGCAAAATTCTTAGAGCAGTTAAAACCCCACAGTTGGGTATTTGAAGTTTGAGTCTTCAAAAATGTTGCAATATATATATATATATATATATATATATATATATATATATATATGTATATATATATATATTAGTTTGGTTAGGTTTCTAATGTTTTTAAGAAGGAGAAAAAGCAGGTGAATGTGATCCAGATGATGAGTTTGGGGAGGATTGTTTTACACCGAAATGGATCCTTCCATATTTAATTCAGAAAAACATGTGACTATCAGCAAGACCAAATAGCTTCCATTCTGTCAAAGTCCCATGTCATACCTTAAACCAGAAACTGTGACCCACCTCCATGGCAATTTTTGAGCTTCATCAGAAATAGCACAGTTGATACTCAGGTGAATGCAGATTCAATGCAGACCCTTTAGCATACACACTTTTTACAGTATATGTTAGAAGGAAGGATGATTCTTCCACCGTATTGTGGACCACAGCCTCTGGAAAGTTAAGACCTGAGGTCATGACATTTGTCTGGCACAGGATTGATTGAAACAATTTCTTTCTTAAATATCTGTTTATTAATGTGTGATTGATGCTCTTTGATCCTTTAGCACAGTTCTCTAAGATGTACACTACTTCATCACTACCTATTTTATTTATTTGAATCATTTAATATATTTCATGAACTGATTTCATAATGTGTGCATGATTGTCTTTTTATTCAATAGTATAAATTTGAGCAGGAATGGAAAGTTGAAACTTCTTTATGATTTTGGAGATTATTTTAATTTCCTTAAAATATATTAAACACCAAAACATGGGGAACATGGAAAAATGACGACATAGTTATCCCAATGTCTAAAAGCTTGCTCCCATACAACTGATTGCACTGGAGCAGATTATGATTGCACAACTGCTCTGGGATAACAGTCTCAGTTACTGTAGTGAAACAATAAATAGGCAAAGAAGCTGACACTATAGATATGTAATTACTGTGTATAAATTATTTTTAAAGAGGGATTTGTCATGAGTTTAAAATGGGTCATCAAGTAGAAGCAAACATAATACCACATAAGTCTATAAGTTCTTGAGCTTCAAAAGTCATAGTGATATTATATAATAACTGCTTGAACAGGTAATCCTTGTTTAGGGACTCAATTGGTGACCGTGTGCAGTTATCACAATAATGAAAAAGTAACTTTTATGACCAGTCCTCGCATTTTTAGGTCAGAAAAACTGAAGTGAGGTAATAAACTCAGTTGCAGTTTTACTTAGCAACTGCTTCACTTAACAACCAAGTCTTAATTCTAGCCACTAAATGAAGACAACCTGTACTGACGAGGGCAGAAAGCTTCTCTGTCTGATCCATGCTCCCAAGAAATACAGGTAGTCCTCGGCTTGCAAGTTGGTTTAGTGACTATTTAAAGTTACAGTTGCACTGGAAAAAGTGGCTTATGACTGTTTTTCACACTTACAACCATTGCAGCATCCCCATAGTCACATGATCAGTGTCCCTCGGTCATGTGATCACCTGCAAACTGACAAACAAAGTCAAGGGGGAAGCCAGATTCACTTAACAACCATGTTACTAACTTGAACAAGTGCAGTGAGTCACGTAACAACTGTGGCAAGGAAGATTGTAAGGTGGGGCAAAACTCACTTAACAATTGTCTCACTTAGAACAGATTTTGGGCTCAATTGTGGTTGCAAATTTGATCCTCTAGACATTTTACAAGCAGGTAGCACTTACTAGTTTTGTGCTCTCTAATAATAATAATAAAGTTGGAAGGGACCTTGGAGGTCATCAAGTCCAACCCCCTGCTCAGGCAGGTAATCCTATACCATTTCGGACAAATGGCTGTCCAGTTTCTTCTTAAAAACTTCCAGTGTTGGAGCATTCACCGCTTCTGGAGGCAGGTTGTTCCACTGGTTAATTGTTCTAACTGTCAGGAAGTTTCTCCTTAGTTCTAGGTTGCTTCTCTCTTTGATTAGTTTCCATCCATTGCTTCTTGTCCTGCCTTCAGGCGCTTTGGAGAATAGCTTGACTCCCTCTTCTCTGTGGCAGCCCCTGAGATATTGGAACACTGCTATCATGTCCCCCCTCATCCTTCTCTTCATTAAACTAGACATACCCAATTCCATCAACCTTTCCTTATATGTTTTAACTTCCAGTTCCCAAATCATCTTTGTTGCTCTTCTCTGTACTCTTTCTAGACTCTCAACATCTTTTTTACATCGTGGTGACCAAAACTGGATGCAGTATTCCAAGTGTGGCCTTACCAAGGCATTGTAGAGTGGTATTAATACTTCACGTGATCTTGATTCTATCCTTCTGTTAATGCAGCCTAGCAATGTGTTGGCCTTTTTGGCAGCTGCAGCACACTGCTGGCTCATATTTAGATGACTGTCCACTAGGACTCCGAGGTCCCTCTCACAGTTACTACTATTGAGCAAGGTACCCCCTGTGCATTTGGTTTTTCTTGGCTAAATGTAGAACCTTACTTTTTTCACCATTGAATTTCATTTTGTTAGATGGTGCCTAGTGTTCAAGTCTGTCCAGATCCTCCTGTATCCTAAGCCTGTCTTCTGGAGTGTTGGCTATTCCTGCCAGCTTGGTGTCATCTGCAAATTTGATGAGTTCCCCATCTATCCCCTCGTCCAAATCATTGATGAAGATGTTGAAGAGCACTGGGCCCAGAACAGAGCCACGGGGCACCCCACTACACACTTCCCTCCATGTAGATGTGGTTCCATTGAGGAGCACACGCTGAGTACGGCAGGTCAGCCAGCTATGAATCCATCTGGTGGTGATACTGTCTAACCCGCATTATCAAGTAGTAGGTTGTGATCTACTTTGTCAAATACCTTACTGAAGTCCAAGTAAATTATATCCACAGCATTCCTCTGGTCCACTAATTTTGTCACTTGGTCAAAGAATGCAATAAGGTTTGTCTGGCATGATCTGTTTTTGACAAATCCGTGTTGGCTTTTAGTAATGACTTTGTTTGCCTGTAGGTATTCGCTGATTCATTGTTTGATTATCTTTTCCAGAATCTTCCCAGGTATTGAGGTCAGGCTGATAAGTCTGTAATTTCCTGGATCCATTTTTTCCCCCTTTTTGAAGGTGGGAATTACATCAGCTCTTTTCCAGTCCTCTGGTAGTTCCCCAGTGCTCCAGGATTTTTGAAAAATATAGTTCAGTGGTTCTGAGATCACATCTGCCAGTTCCTTGAGAACCTTGGGATGTAATCCATCTGGTCCTGGTGATTTGAACTCGTCTAGGCTGGACAAGTGCTCACTTACCATTTTCTTGCCTATCTTAACTTGTGTTTCTATACTGTTTTTTATGGCACTATTTTTGATAGGTTAGTCTGCTTTTTCCCTTTGTGTATGCTTTTTCCCTTTGTGTAAAGACAGATGCAAAAAATGAGTTAAATAGTTCTGCTTTCTTCCTGTTGCTTGTCACCTTCTTGCCACTTTCCCCCACTAATGGACCAATTGTTTCCTTCATTTTTTCCTTGTTTTTTACATGTTGAAAGAAGCTTTTTTTTTTGTTATTTTTGACTTTAGTCGCAAGCCTTAGTTCATTTTGAGCCTTAGCTTTCTTCACTTCACCTTTGCAGGCTCGGGCTATTTGCTGATATTCTGACTTAGTTATGTGTCCCTCTTTCCACTTTCTATACCTGTCCTTTTTATCTTTCAATTTATCAGAGAGTTCTTTGTGCCGCCATGCTGGTTTCTTTTGAGAGCTGTTATTTTTCTTCTTTGTGCTAGACTGGGCTTTTATTATCTCACTTTTCAAAATTTTCCAAGCTTCTTGAGTTGTTTTCCCCTGGAGGATTCTCATCCATGGAATCCTTCCCAAACCCTCTCTAAGTTTATTGAAATTAGCTCTCTTGAAGTCCAAAATTCTAGTTTGATTGTGTTCTAGTGCTTGTGCTTCCATAATGTTGAATTCCAATATTGCATGATCATTTCCTCTCAAGGTTCCTATGGTTTCAACACCTATCATTTCATCTCTGTTAGTGAGAATTAGATCCAAAATGGCTAATCCCCTAGTTCCCTTCTCTACTTTTTGGGAGACAAAGTTGTCTGCTAAGTTTGTCAGGAATCTGTTTGATCTTCTACTTGGTGCAGAGTTTGTCTCCCAGTTGATGTCAGGGTAGTTAAAGTCCCCCATTACTATTTTAATTTTAACTGACAATCTGCATCAGAATACAGAGTCCTTGATCGATGACCATTCACTCAGTGACCCTTTAAGATTATTACGATGATGAATAAGTGGTAGTTATGCCCAGTCCCCAAAGTTGCAGCTATTGCAGTACCCCTGCTGTCATGTGATTAATATGCAGGTGCTTGGCAGCCTGCCTGCCCTTAAATATATCTCCTCATTTTTTCCCCTTTCAGCCATCGTGTGCTGAGCCCTGCAGGTCTCTTCTTCCTGTGCTCACTGACCCTGCCAGCCTTGCTGCCCCCTGCCGATCTTCATTGTCTTCTTTTTGCCAAGTCATTCTTTCAGCTGAGGCCTTCTTGCATATACCTGCCTTCCAAAGCCTTGCAAGAAGGTTGCATGCAATTTGGAAAGCAAGCACAGACTAGCATGGCCAATAGAGGTAGCAGAGTGTAAGGCAACCCAAAGGGCAGAGAGAGAGAGATGTTAGGCAGGTGTGGGGAGAGGTAGACAATCCCTTACTTCAACAATCCCCAACTTTTGTGGCTTGGTGATCTGGCTTGGGGGGGGGAAGAGAGGAACTGGGCCATACAAGCGATGGGCTGGCACTCATGCGCATACACAGCTCCACTCTCGCGAGTGGCAGGCCAGTGCACATGCACACCAGCCCATCACTCGCACAAATGGAGCTGCACATGTGCATGTGTGCCAGCCTGCCTCTCGCATGGCCTGGTTCCAAATAGGCCACAGCCTGGGGGTTGGGGACCCCTTCCTTACCAAGAGTAACTTGGGGCTGGGAGGTATCAAGGTGGGAGTGGCTTGGATGGGAGTGGGACCTCAGCCAATGACCATTGGGATTCAATTAACAATGAGGCTGTCGGGATTTTTGTTGCTAAGGAATGAGAGCACATGATGTGCTTTATGACCATATTTAACAACAGAAATTCCAGTCCCAATCGCTAGTGTAAGGATGATCTGTAGACTAGAGGGGATTGTAAGGTGACTTAATAATTGCAAATACTAAATCACATTTGAGGAGAAATTTGCAAGGAAGCGACAAAGATAATTCTCTAATTACTGTATTTGTCAGTAATCATCCAAATAATATGAGCATGTCAAATTTCAGTTCTATATTTGGAAGTGGAGAACTTACTATGAAAAACTACAGGACAAATCAGTGGACATTTAAGGTCCGGATATTAAGTGGCTATTAAGATCTGCCACCCAGGGACTACCTAACTTCATGTCCCCAACATAATGCCTCCAATTATTAATATACCCACACACATCTCAGTTAGCACCTAAATAGGTGACTTCATATTTTGGAAAACATCTTCATTAAAAACTAAAGCTGGCATAGCTCAACACAAAATGTCACTATCCAACACCATCTTTTCCATATGGGCCAGAATGCGTCTGGCCCAAAATGGAGTTAATCAGCTTAATGAGCGAATGCATTTCAGTACTTTGTAAGTATACCCCCCCCCCCAGCCCAGAAAAAGAGCAGTGGTAAGCAGGGGTATGAGAAAAGAGGGAATTTTGATAGTCATACTTTGTAATGGATTATAACCCCTGGCAATGGCTTGTTGTAAGCCATTTTGCAAAAACACTCAGAGCATGCATTTAAATGTGCCAATCTTGGCCAAAAAGGATATGGACATGTCTGGAGCACACAACATCAGACATGTTACTAGAAGGCAAAATCACAAAACTGAAACTGGCTCTCACTTTGGCCATGTCATACAGGGGAATTCACTAAAGAAAGTGATTGTGTTTGAAAGAGTTAGTGGTAAAAGGAAACCAGGTGGCTATCAAAGCTGACACCAGCCAAAACACAGAAAAACTCAAAGAAATAGTGCAAGATTGGAAGATGTGAAGAGGCATGGCCCATAGAATCGCCAAGATTTCTGAACAGATAAATCATCATGATCTTAGGCTCACTTTCAGTCCAGCTTTCTAATTCCAAATCTTTGTCTTATTGTTCTTCCTGATTGCTGGATCTGTGTAATTTTTCTCAGCAACTGACAATTCATAAATTCAAAATTTGTTTTTGAATGTTTTGTTTCCATAAATCCATTGCCTATAGTTCATAGAAGAAGCAGACATTTTTAAAGCGTTCAGATGTAAAGGGATGTGCCTATCACAGTGATGGTGAAACTTTTAGAGACTGAGTGCCCAAACTATAACCCAAAACCCACTTATGCATCGTCAGGTACCGGGTGGGTGTAGCCCATTGGCTGGGTGTGGCTGTGGTGGTAACGGCAGACTGGGTGGGACTAAAAAGTTCAATCAATCAATTCCAGCTTTGCAAGATTTTTTTTCCCCGCAAGAAGTTGAAATTGACTGATTGAACCTTTTTTATGTACCTGACTTCAGCCTTCTTTTCCTTACACTGAACATTATAATTTCCCTCAGCCTTTTCTCATAATCTCTGAATCATCCTTATATTTCTGCTCTGATCCTATAATCTATATCTATATATTTATATATTTCTGGTAATTTTAAAGAAAAATATAGTTAAAATCAAAAACATTGCTTTCTTTCTTTTTGAAAAAAATATGCTATTGTAAAGAATGGTTTGACATAATGGGTAAAGAATCTAATTCTTGTTACGCACAGATTCCATTATTAGCAGATGAAGTTAGCACGTACATTTGAAGTGGGTAAGACAGAAGACTTTTGATGCAGTCCTGTGCCAAATCAGATACACCCACACACCAAGGAGTTTAGTTACAAAACTTTGTTTTGGGATTGTACAACCACAAGCTAAGACAGGCAGGACAAGTGTGCAGGACACTCCCAGAGCAACCAGCTGCCAATCCTGAAGCCACCTGACATCTGTTAATCATAGTAATGTGTGAAATATGGTGTAATGGTGTTATTGAACAATGTCTAACATATATGGCTGCAACAGACCCTGTAAAAACAAAAAAAAAGTTTCACCTTGCTCCATGCAAAAGGAAAATAAAATAAATGAATTCACCACTCTCCCCTTCTATGTCAATAAGTGGAATAACCTGCCTCCAGAAGTTCTGGATGCTTCAACAATGGAAGTTTTTAAGAAGAGATTGGACAACCATCTGTCTGAAATGGTATAGGGTTTGTTGCTTGAGCAAGGGGTTGGACTAGATAGAAGACCTCCAAGGTCCCTTCCAACTCTGTTATTCTCTTATTCTGTCTTCATTTCATATTATATGCATTATGTGGAATGCAAAAAATGAAAACAAAAATCCTAGCATTTGTACAAAGAGGAGCTGAAAAGGCATTAAGCTCCCCCCCCCACCTTTTATTTTTAAAGACCTGAAATCTAGGAGCTTACAGAGATGAGAAGGTAAACATTCTGGCAATGGGGAAACAGACTATTCCCAAACCTCACCGATCTTTAGGAAAAGGAAGGAAAAGACCTGGTTTTACTGCAGTGGAAGCTGAACCAGAAATAAATGCGATAGGTCAGTGGTTGCGAACCTATGGCACACATGCCAGAGCTGGCACTCGGAGCCCTCTCTGTGGACATGCGAGCTGTTGCCCCAGCCCTGTGTCCCCCCCGCAACCCGCTCCTCACCAGCAGCCTGCCTGGAGGAAAGTTTCCTCCAGGCACGGCCCACACGGAGAAGCGCAGCCAAGCACATGGCAGCCAGGCAGCAGGGGCAAGACTCCGCCCTTGTGCCCCATCACGTGCAGATGATGCTATGGGGTTCAGGTGGAGGGTGTGGCCGCCATGGCGCTGCAAAGCCACCTGGGCGATCTGTGGTGAGTGGCCCTGCAGGGGGCAGAGCGGGGATGGGTGGGGGGCGGGACAGTTTTTGGGCACTCAGTCTCTAAAAGGTTCGCCATGTCAGTCATTTGGGATCAGAGAGGTCTGGAGCTCCTTTTAAACTATTTTCAGAACATAGGAAACACAAACCTTTTGAGATAGGGATTAAATGGAGATTGAGCCCAACTCAGACTCTGAACATGTCCAGGGATCAAGTCATCAGGTCTACTGGAAGACAAAATGTGTCCAACAGCCCCAAATCAAATGAGGACTAGACTATTATTCTCTGTCTAAAAATGTTTGCTTGGAAACAGCTTGAACAAAATATCAGTTTAAATTGACCAACAAGTCTTGCTTTGATGGCCAATGAAACAAAGTTTGCTCGAAGAATTTGTATCTGGCCTCACTTCCTTAATTCAGCTGAATGATGCAGTACAGCAAATTGCCATACAATCAGATTAAGAAAGGATGAACAATTAATTGCAGATGGAGTTTCTACAGTGCAAAATCATCTTTGAAGTCTGATGGAGTAGAGATAATGCACTTGCACAGGGCAGAATAAAGTTGCTGCCTGGGCATGTTTGTACAGTAGTTAAGCACAACTAAGAAAAGCTATTAAGCGCCTACATTACCTGTTTAAATATATTCAGAATTGTGCAATTCTTGTTAGTTCTTTTGTGATGTAGCACTGTGACACAGAGATACAAAGCTTATTTTAATTGGACATTAAGATACATATCTGGTTTGAGTTATTTTTTTCTTTTATTTCATTTGATGCTGTCTGACTTCAACAATTCTTGTTTCATAACTTTGAATATTAGCTTTAACTATGGTTTTATCGGGGAAAGCAAAGTATTTAACTGAAAGTAGTTTTTATTTAGTTTATTTGAATCATTTCTGTATTGTTCCTCATTTCGAAAGTTTGAAATGATCCTCAAACATTCTAAATAAATAAAATAAATTGGTATAACACAATATATAATAAAATATTCAAGTTATTCTATTTCTAATTTTATTCATAAAATGAGGATTTCTGAGACTTAGCTGAAATCCTCAATCTGACCTAGGAAATATAATAGATTTTGGTATCAAAAAGAGAACATTTGGGCAAATTTATGCATAGTTACTAATAGTCAGGCATAAAAAAGCCAATTCAAAGCATAAGAGCAAGAAATGAATAAAGTTTTGGCAGAGACACAACATGTGATGTGATGTCACTATGAACTACAGATCACAAAGAAATTTTTTTTAAATAACTTTTATTAAACGTTTTACAGAGAACATAAAACTAATGCAAACTAATAAAAAGAACAAAGAAAGAATAAACAGAAATATAAAGAAGCTTCCAATTTCCTTTGTAGGGAATATAAGTACAATTACAAAATTATCTTAGTTTATGTGTCGAGCCCTCCCGAGCTCAACACACAAAAAAGGGGGGACAGCCTGGTGACGGAGGAGGAGAACCAGCGCAGGATCTAAGCAGCTCACCATTTTGGAAGGAAGAGTGAGCCGCAGATCCTCCGGCGACTGTTCTGGGCGCTGGAGCAGCAAAAGGACGATTCCGGACGTCATTAGACGCTGCACATGCGCAGATATGCTGCCACGCCTGCTCAGAAGGGCGAGCCGCTGAACAGCTGAAGAGCGGCAAGCCGGTGAACAGCTGATGGGCGGTAGCCAACAATTATGATTAACAGTCAAGGGTGTCTCAGAGAAGCCTCGGGGGTGGTTGAGGTTTCTCTGATTGCTGCCGGGTGCTGGTTGGGAGACGAGGGCGGGGTTGTAGTTTTTTTTTTTAATTGAAAATTTTTATAAACATTTTACAATAAAATACCGCCGCTCCCACCCCATAACCCCCCCCCCTTCCCAGAGCTGAATACAGGGTTAAAGAAAGAGAAAAAAAAACCATACAAATTAAATGAACATCAATCCACTATACATACATCCAAAAAAAATTTAAAGTACTTTAACTCCAAAACATAAAAGCTACAAATCCAACCATACCCAGTTTAAACTATAAATTATTCAAAAGCTAAATAATACTTCCTAATCCCATATTTAATCTGTACAAAATTTACCCATCTTTTCCACACCGAAATATCTCTCTTGTGAATGGTCTTTCAGATAAGCCGAAAATTTTGCCATTTCTGATAAATGAGAAACTTTGAGAAACCATTCTTCTATAATAGGCAAGGAATCCTTCTTCCAATATTGCCCAATCAGCAACCTTGCCGCCATAATAAAATTTAACATTAAGGTAATCTCTTTACCATCACAGTCTACAATAATACCTAACAAAAATAATTGTGGTGTAAATTTTATCCTTCTATTAAAAATCTTCTGAATGTTCCACCAAATCTTAATCCAAAAAGCCTTTACATTTCTACATGATAGTACGTTGCGTCCAGACAACCACATCTCCAACATTTGGGCTGTACATTCGGATACATACGAGACAACTTTTGAGGATCAAGGTGCCACCTATAAAACATTTTATAAAAATTTTCTCATAAATTTTGAGCTTGAGTAAATTTAACATTCCTCGCCCAAATAATCTCCCATATATCTAATAAAATCGGCTCTTCAAAATTCTGAGCCCATTTAACCATACAATCTTTAACTAATTCTGTTTCTGAATCCAATTCCACTAAAGCATTATAAACTCTTTTTATATGAGTTCTACTTTGATCTTTAATTTGTTTCATCAAATTCACATCTTCCATAGCAAAACCCACTTTTTGATCTATACTTCATCTTTCTAATAATTGCCTATACTGGAACCAAGAATAAATAATATTTTCTTGCATTAATTCCTCCATAGATTTTAATTGCCAATGATTCCCTTCCCACTTAAGCAATTGCTTATAAGAAATCCTATCCATTTTCACTCCTTTCCTTATCCCCTCTATTGCGTGTCCAGGAATTCCCCACAACGGTATTCTGAAATTTAATCTATAATATTTCTTCCAGTCACGCAATAAAGCAATTCTTAAAACATGGGACTAAAAACCCTATCCAACTTTTTATTATAAATTAAATACGCATGCCATCCAAATAATAAATCCCATCCCTCCAAAGAAAGCATATTTGAATTTGTTAAGTTAACCCAACCACTGCATCATAATACAATTTCAAATTCGGCACCTTGAGTCCACCTCTCTCTCGAACATCTTGTATAATTTTAAGCTTAACTCTTGGTTTTTTCCCAGCCCAAATAAATCTATTAATACCCTTCTGCCATTCTTCTAAATTTATCTCTTTCTTTAAAATGGGTATCATTTGAAACAAGAAAAGAAATTTTGGCAGAACATTCATTTTAACTGCAGCAATTCTCCCTAACAAAGATAATTGCAATTTTTTCCAATCATTCAAATCCTTCTGCATTTTAAGCCATAACATTTCATAATTATTTTTATACAATTTTACATTAGAGACAGTTATATAAACCCCCAAATATTTTACCTTTTTTACAATTTCAAAACCTGTCAAATTAACTAAAATCTCCTTATCCGAATTAGACATATTTTTAGATAATATTTTAGTCTTATTATTATTAACTTTAAAACCAGAAACTTGCCCATACTGATTTATAATCTGTAACAACTCCAATACCGTAGGTTGGTTGAGACAAAGTAAACAACCAAATCATCAGCAAAAGCTCTTAATAGTAATAATAGTAGTAAAGTTGGAAGGGACCTTGGAAGTCATCTAGTCCAACCCCCTGCTCGGGCAGGAAACCCTACACCATTTTGGACAAATGGCTGTCCAGTCTCTTCTTAAAAACTTCCAGTGTTGAAGCATTTACTGCTTCTGGAGGCAAGCTGTTCCACTGATTAATTGTTCTCACTGTCAGGAAGTTTCTCCTTAGTTCTAGGTTGCTTCTCTCCTTGATTAGTTTCCACCCGTTGCTTCTTGTCCTGCCTTCAGGTGCTTTGGAAAATAGCTTAATTCCCTCTTCTTTATGGCAGCCCCTGAGATATTGGAATACTGCTATCATGTCCCCCCTTGTCCTTCTCTTCGTTAAACTAGACATACCCAATTCTAGCAACCGTTCCTTATATGTTTTAGCCTCCAGTCCCCTAATCATCTTTGTTCCTCTTCTCTGTACTCTTTCTAGAGTCTCAACATCTTTTTTACATCGTGATGACCAAAACTGGATGCAGTATTCCAAGTGTGGCCTTACCAAGGCATTGAAGAGTGGTATTAATACTTCACGTGATCTTGATTCTATCCCTCTGTTAACGCAGCCTAGCACTGTGTTGGCCTTTTTGGCAGCTGCCTCACACTGCTGGCTCATATTTAAGTGATTGTCTACTAGGACTCTGGGATCCCTCTCGCAGAGAACTCAACCTTTTCATTAGATCTGTCTTTTTTCTGCAGAAACTCTGTATTACAACAGCTAAATGACATTTAAGTCAAGAAGCCCTTTATCTCAAACTCTCCCTGGCAATCAGGAGTTTAAAACTGCAGCAGAAACTGGCCACATTGGCATTCTAGCAGCCTGTCCTGTAACAGCAACAGAGCATGCAGAAGCAGTTGGTGCAGGACTATTACTGTCATATATTAGAGAAAAATTAACTCCTTCTAGAAATCCATCAGAATGCCCATTCTACTGTAGACCAATTAGCCTCCTCAACACACTCAACAAGCTCTCTGCAAAACACAGTGGAAATTCTAGGTCTGGTTGGAACAAGAAAACATACTTGAAAAGAGCAGAGTGATTTTAGGGAAGGCCAATCCACTATTGATCTCCAGCATCTCTTTGAAAAATGCTCCTCCTGCAAGACAACCTCTTTGTGCTGCTTCCACAGACTTGCAAATATAAGTCTGTTACTATAAACATATTTTAGCATTAGTATTCATGACTTTGGTTTCCTAGTCTGGTCTATTTTGAAGGGCTGACAAATTCCATAAACACAAAAGGGCTTTTACTCTGCCATTATGTCACGCTTTCTCTTCAGTTGCCCTTGAAGGCTAATATGGGAAGATTCTCTACTGGGAGAGACAATGCCCCTGTGATTCTGGACATATAGAAACAACAGAAGATGTGCTTCTCCAGTGGCTGTTCTACAGAGATGTTCACACTAGCTTCTTTACACCATTACTACATAAATATCCAGGGCACATAGGACAATTGTATTGCACCCCATTACTACATAAATATACAAGGCACATAGGACACATTGTACTCCACTCTGTTGTTTTCAGATACCTATCCTACTACAACATATAATCTTGCTAGGTTCTTTGCAACAATGCTCCAAACACATCAGGTTAATTAAGGGCTCAACTTTCAACTATATCTACTTTGCTGTATTAGAAGGCCTTGTAACTCTTCTTCTTCTATACACTAGTTACCATACAGCCATCCAATGTTCCTATTCTTTATTTTAGATTCTATTTTTGTATTTATATATTTAGTTTTTAAGATATGTATCTGATGGAAGTTAGCCCCCCCCAGAAGGAAATATTAAAAAGGGCAGAAAAATATATTTTTCCTCAAAAGGACTTTTTAAAACCAAACCTGGCCCCAAATCTATCTCTCTGCCCCAAGCAAGAGCTAGGCCCATACAAATGCAAATGTAAAACCATCAGAAAGTTGGAGCCAGAGCAATCAAGAAGACAAAAGAGAAGATCTGCATATCCCACCCAAACTCTAGGAATCAGCCCCATCACCTGGGAAGCAGGATATGATAATAGAATTAAACCACAGATATCAAGGCCTAGACAAACACTCAGAAACAGCCTCAAGGTTCATGCCACAGGAACAGGAAACTTCCAAACAAAAGGTTAGGGGGGGTATAAAACCTACTGCCCATGTGCTCAATCTCGCTCTTCTCTCCTCTGTACTTTCCTGAAGACCATCTTTCTGCAATAAACTGTAACCTTCTTCCCAAAGCAGTCACCATGTTTGCTTATTTATTCCCGGCTTGGATGAACCAGGATGAAGACCTTACTTCTATCAGTATCGTTTATATTTTTTATGTTTTAGCTGATGTGTCCTTTATGCTTTTTAATGACTGCACACCACCCTCTTTATGCTGGTCTATGATCATAATAAAATTTTCACTTAATTTGACTTATCACATAAGGCACGATGTTCAGGACTGTATATTCCAAGCAGAACTGTGATTTCCGATAAACAATTTAAAAAGCAAAGTATAGCAAACATAAGAATGATTGCTTAAAAAAATAAAAGTGCATTAGGTTGGAGAGCCTAATATTACACAAAGGTTTCAACTGAAGGATATATGCTTGGCCAGCAAGTTTTATTGAGAGTTAATATTATGGCATAACATACATATAATGCAAGGGGATAAATTTGAAATCCTTTTGTATAATATTTAGTTTTAAAAGGCCTATCCAGGTATAACCATAATTATAATCTTCTCCTTCTCCTTCAAAAAAATGTGAATTCCTAGGCTCTTAAAGTCAAAAACTGTAAGAAATGTGTTTAAATGGACGCTCCCTGCATTTTCTGAATGTTTATTTAGTGGTCCAGGATGACAGAAGAGTTGAGAAATTACCCTGGATGCCACATTGATAGTCTATTAACTTCTAATTCTAGGTTTTGAGCCTCTCACCTACAATGGAGAATCCGGCCATTCTGTTTTCTTTCTTTTTTATTTCTTTACGTATCAGGAAAGGGTTTTTTTAGAATTTCTTTGTCTTTTTTTTTAATATCCATCACTTTCTCTACACTCTTGGCATTTTCATCTAAACCTGAAAAATCTATCCCAAAGTAGTATGTTGACTATCTCCAAACTGAGGTAATACCTCAGTAATCACTTTGCCTTCTCTATCCATGTGATAAAATACAGGAAAGGCTTACTACTGACTTCTTCTACACTATATGAAATGATGCCTTCATATAGTGCCAAAGAATCTTCTTATGAAAGTGCTTCATTGCCGGTGGGAGGAGCAAGACCCAAGAGTTCTGCAACACATTCATCAATGGCAGATCTTCAAGCAGTCTTCTCCAGGCTCCTGGTTAAGGGAGATGGCAAAGTTCCTGACCTGGAATGTTAACGGCCTTAACTCCCCTCAGAAAAGAAAGAAAATCTTTCACTATTTAAAGCAACATAACAATGATATTATCTGTTTGCAGGAAACTCATATTTTACTTAAAGATCAAAAATATTTAGCTAATGCTCGTTTGGGATCTCATTTTGTATCTCCTGCCCCTGGGAAAAAAGGGGGAGTGGTTATTTATGTTAAGCAAAATCTACCAGTTTGTCTGGTAGAATCAGATCCTCAAGGAAGATATGTAATGATTGAACTTGGTTTATATGGTAAGAAAATACTTATAGTGGGATTGTATGCACCAAATCAGCAACAAGAACAATTTTATAAACTGCTACATCAGAAAATAATTTCGCTGGACTATAGATCTGTGATATTAATGGGGGATTGGAATGCTGTTTTAGATACACAAAGGGACAAAAAAGGTTCTTCTACCCTTTCTAAACAGGCTAAATTACCTAAAGCCTTTTTTGATCTGAAAGAGGACTGGGAATTGAGAGACTATTGGCGTGAACGTAACCAAGAGGAGAGAGACTTTACCTTTTTTTCAGATAGACATCAATCTCTTTCAAGAATTGATTTTTTTTTTTATTACAACTGACTTATATAATAGGGTAAAGAACGTAAAAAATTTTCCTAGGTCATTGACGGATCATAGCCCAGTCTGGATGGAGCTGATTCGTGAAAAAGAGGAGAGGAGATCCTGGAAGGTGAATGAGAACTTATTTAGACAAGAAAAGAATGTTCAAAAGTTAAAGGAGTGTTTAAAGGATTATTTTGTTTTGAATATGTATAAGGGGACATCAATATCAATGGTATGGGATGCAGGTAAAGCTTTTATGTGTGGGATTCTGATAAAAATGAACAATGTTCATAGACAAAAGCAGACTCAGAAGCGTAAAGAACTGGAAGATGAGATTAAATTAAAAGAAAAGTTTTTGATTTTAAATCCTTCAGATGAAAAGGTTAAGAAATCTATAAAGCTCTTAAGAACACAATTTAACATGTTGATGGCTGATCAATCTGCAACTAATTTTTTGTTTATGAAACAAAATATATTTTGTAATGCCAATAAACCAGAGAGATAGTTGGCCTATCAATTAAGAAAGAAACAGAGACAGAGAATAATAGATAAAATAAATTATAATGGTAAATTAGTGTATCAGAAGGAATTGATTAAGAAATCTTTTTTAGATTATTATCAAAAATTATATAAGACTACTAATGTACAAATTTTAGATATAAATAAATATTTAAGGGAGGCTAATTTTCCTAAATTGACAGAAGATCAGAAGCAAGAAATTAATGGTCCAATTACTAATGAGGAAATTGTGACAGTTATTAAGCAATTAAAATTAGGTAAAGCGCCAGGTACGGATGGTTTGACACCTATTTATTATAAAACTTTAGTAGAAGAGATGATTCAACCTTTAGGTGAGCTTTTTAACAACATATTGCAGGGTTCAGAGATTCCTCCGTCATGGTGCAGTGCTTTTATATCCTTGATTCCAAAAGAGGATCAAGATCTTACTTTACCAAAGAATTATAGACCTATATCTCTTTTAAATGTAGATTATAAGATTTTCGCAAAAATTTTAGCTAATAGGCTTATGACGGTTGTGCATCAGCTTATACATAAGGACCAATCGGGTTTTATAACTGGCAGGTACATGAAAAATAATGTTAGACAAATTATTAATATATTAGAATATTTAGATAAGAACAACCAAGTCCCTGCAGGGCTGATATTTTTAGATGCTGAAAAAGCTTTTGATCAATTGAACTGGCATTTTATGTTAAGAGCAATGATTAAAATCCGAGAGTCGCAGGAAATAAGAGGAATAGAAGTTAACAAAAAAGAATATAAGTTAAGAGCTTTTGCAGATGACTTGGTGGTTACTTTGTCTCAACCTATTTATTCTGTAGTGAAGTTATTACAGTTGATATATCAATATGGATTGGTTTCGGGTTTCAAAATTAATAATAATAAGACTAAAATATTATCTAAAAATATGACTACTTGTGATAAACAGATTTTGGCTAATTTGACTGGTTTTGAAATTGTTGATAAGATAAAATATCTGGGGGTTATCTTATCTGTTTCTAATGCAAAATTGTTTAAGAATAACTATGAAAGGTTGTGGGTCAAAGTACAGAAGGACTTGAGGAATTGGGAGAAGCTACAGTTATCTCTCATGGGACGAATTGCAGTGATTAAAATGAATGTCCTACCCAAATTTCTTTTTTTGTTTCAAATGTTACCTATTTTAAAGAATGAGGTTAATTTAAATGAATGGCAGAAAGGCATTAATTAATAAATTTATTTGGGCAGGGAAAAAACCAAGGGTAAAGTTTAAAATTATGCAGGACTTCCGTGAGAGAGGTGGACTCAAGGTACCGAATTTGAAATTATATTATGATGCTGTGGTTTTAACATTAATTAGTGATTGGATAAATTTAACAAATTTAGAGATACTCCATTTGGAGGGATGGGATTTACTTTTTGGTTGGCATGCCTATTTAATATTTAATAAAAAAGTGGATTGGGCTTTTAAATCTCATATTATAAGGATTTCTTTACTTAGGGTTTGGAGGAAATATTATAAAAGTGATTTTAAAATACCATTATGGGCTATACCTTGGCATGCGATAGAGGGGATAAAGAGAGGTGTTAAAATGGATACGGTGTCTTATACACAATTACTTAGATGGGATGGTCAAAACTGGCAGTTAAAATCTTTGGAAGATCTAGTACATGAAAATATTACCTATTCTTGGTTTCAATATAGACAATTAGTAGACAGATGGAAGATGGACCGTAACGTGGGCCTGCTTAGAGAAGATGAAAATCTTTTTAAGCAAGTAAAGGATCAAAGACAAACTCACATTAAGAGAATTTATGGGGTGCTAGTGGAACTGGATTCAGAATCAGAATTAATTAAAGATTGTATGATTAAATGGGCGCAGAATTTTGGTGAACCAGTTCTACTGGATACCTGGGAAACTATCTGGGTGAGAAATGTTAAATTTACACAAGCCCAGAATTTAAGGGAGAATTTTTACAAAATGTTTTACAGATGGCACCTCGATCCACAAAAAATGTCTTTTATGTATTCTGACTTACAGCCTAGATGTTGGAGATGTGGCTGCTTGGACGCCACTTATTATCATATTTGGTGGTCGTGTAAAAATATAAAAGCTTTTTGGATTAAGATATGGTGGAATATTCAGAGAATTTTTAGAAAGAGGGTAAAATTTACTCCACAATTGTTTCTGCTTGGTATTGTTACTGATTGTGATGCTAAGGAGGTTATATTGATGTTGAATTTGATTACAGCCGCAAGGCTGTTAGTAGGGCAATATTGGAAGAAGGAATCTTTGCCTACTTTGCAAGAGTGGTTTCTTAAAGTATCTTATTTGGCGGAAATGGCAAAGATTTCGGCTTTCCTAAAAGAACAATCGCAAGAGAAATTTTTTGCTGTATGGGAAAAATGGATAAATTTTATACAATTTAAATTGGATATGAAAAAATATCATTTAGCTTTTTTATAATTTGTATATAAACTCTACTTTTTCTTTTTCTTTTCTTTGCTTTTCTTTTTTAAACACCTTTTCTTTTTAAGGTTTATAATTCTTTTTTCATATATATTTTATTCTTAATTATCTTATAATTTTGTTAATTTCTTTTAATTAAGCCTATATTCTGCTCTGGGAAGCTCCGGGGGGGGGAGGGAGGGGGTGGCTTGGGAGGGGTTGGGGGAGGGTTGTATTGTTTTGTTTTTTGTTGTTGTTATTGTTTTTTTTCTTTTGTCTTTGTAAAAGTTTTTAAAAATTTTCAATAAAATGATGCCTTTGTCAGCACTAATGAGAAAGAAGAGAAGAATAAAGTTTTCTGCTTACCAATTAACTTGGGAAGCAATTCAGACAAGGCAACTGTTAGAGAATTTTAATTTCTGTTGGTGAAAAAATAAATCAGAAGCTCTCACAGTTGACTGCATTTAGCTGATTCAAATACATTTCTTTATATTCATATCAAAATATTTACAATACCATACATTCTTCTTTACAGCAACATAGCTCAATGAAGACTTCTTACAGAGAGATACAGAGACAAACCTGAGACTGAAAACTCAGCTTCTAACTCAATACCTTTTGCACAGACTCAGTAGCACTTTCTTCACATTGGCTGAGTTACCACATGACTCTTCCTGCTCATGAATATTCCAACAGCAACTGACTTCCTAATTGATGGAGAAATTGAAGTTGGAAGTATAATTTTTTATACTGATAAATTAGGATTTAGTTTTATTACTATGCAAGTGCAGAACTGCAAAACAGAGTGGTTCATATATCACATTAAGTCATATGCTGCTTTGACTTCTGCGAAGCCAACCAATAGTGGCATCTTCAACGAAGGGTAGTATAAAAATCATTCAACAATTTATTTACTCACTGTTCTTAGCCAGGAAAGGAAATTTTAGTTGCTTCCTATTCCTGATTGATTACAGCTGAAATAATCATTCCAGATAGACCAATTGCCTTGTTTAATGACCATTTCTAGTAATCATGATGAAAAAGTAACTTTGCAACCACTCCTTGCGTTTATGATCTTCTGAGGTCTATAAAGCAAAGGAAAGCTGAAGTAAAATTATATTTCACTTAGCAATTGCTTCATTTAACAACCAAGCTGCCAATCCCAATTATTCTTGCTAAACAAGGACTACCTGTAAATAATTGGAAATATATGGTTTGCTGCTGTCTGAATGAGCTAACATAAACTTGTAAGTCTCCCTACTCTTAGAGAGTTCTATTCCATGACATGGTGGACCATTGAAATTTAATTCATTAATAGGCCAAAATAATATATTGTAATTTATCAGTGATGGGATTCAAATATGTGAACAACTGGTTCTCTGTGTGGATGCTGCTTCCGGAAGTCCATTCAGGGCCTGGGCCACAAAAAATTAGCTACCGGTTCTGCGGAAGTGGTGCGAATTGGCTGAATCCCACCACTGTAATTTATTTGCCCTTCCTTACCAACTGAGAAAGGAAAACTACAAGGAAGCCTTTAATCTCTTCTCTCACATGGAAATGGGGATACATGAAATGGGAATACATGGAACTGAGACTTCTGTTGATTCATTCATGTAATAATCCATAATTCTCCTTATACTCCAGATTTGACCCTTTTCTTCCAAAAAGGTGCCTCAGTCAACTGGCAGAATCTCTGAAACTCAACATCAGGCTAAGCCTAACTGCTTTACCAAAGATCCAGATATTAATATTTGCCCTTTCCTGTTTAGTTTGAGGAAAGCTTCTTTGTGGAAGTATCTTGATCTCAGTATGAGAACTGATGCCTCATTTTACCATGTTCACCTTAAATGAAGGATTAGTTTTAAGTTGGATATGCACTGATGGAGATTTGAGCCTTGCCTGAAGAAAAAAAAAAAAGCAACGAGTCCTGAATTGTCTTGTCAGTCCCCCATTTTAGAATAATGGCGATGGTTTTATAGCTGCAATCTTTTTTTCACATCACCATGTATGAAAATGTCCAACCTGTATTCTAAACAGACATATTATCATGGTTTTATTAAAAGGGAAGGGCAGACTTAGTAGAACAACCTTTATTTTTATCTAAACACAACATAATTACTAAATCAAATAACAGTTCAGGCAAACCTGTAGCTCTTGTAATTATGTTCTTCTGATTTAATCCCATTCCCACCCCAAATCCTTTATGTGGTCAGTACTGTCAGACCTCCATTGCAAAAGTTTAGGGATCACTATCAGATAAGATACTGATTTCTAACTTCAGTTAATACTATACTGTAATGGCAGAGCATTCATTAGGATGCCATGATGTAAGTAGTATTTGTGTTGCAACAGTACATGCAACTGCAAAATAATCCCATGGATTTGCTGTCTCATTTCTTTCAAACCACAATTTCATATTATCCTCAAGGTAAAATATAAGTGTATAATGAATTTAACGCAACAGGATAACCAACAAACCTCAATTTCCTCTAAGGCCTTAGAAAGATAGTAAAGCTGCTCCTGTACTTTTGGTAGGTGAAGTTGCTTTATTTATATTTAATTTTCCACTGACCTTGATTTTCACTTTTCTGGCCAGAAATAGGTTTGGACATTAGACATTTCTTAATGCCATCACAACAGAAGTTGAGTCTTAGATTCTGAGGCAATGCACTTTATCTGAGGAAATTACAATATTCACCATCCTAATGTGGGAAAGAAATAGAATAACATAGAATAAAGAAGAATAAAGTAGAATAATAATAATGAAAAATCATTAAAAGCAAAAATCATGTGTCTGCATAATTTCTGTTAGAAAGCTGTGTTAGCAAAAAGCTGTATTAACAGTACGTGAATGACCTAATGCATATTTAGAAACATCGTTTAAAAGTAAAAACTGCTTTCATTGTATTCCCATGAGAAATGGACCTAACGTGTGAGAAACTATCTGAAAGTTACACAAAGTAGATTCCATATACAATGTAAGATTCCATCTATGCTTCCTTTGTTCCTGAGAAAAAGAAACCTATAAAGCTTTAGTTTAGACCCTCCCCCTTGTTCAGAAATTTGCTGATTGTAAATCGCTTCTGAACCTTTGCGCAAAAATAAACCTCTCTTTCACCCTTGGAATTCGTAAAAGTCTTTTATTTTTTTTTAAGGCTTTTATTTTTCCACAAGAATCCGAGAGGTCAAAGAATTGGGAGAATGGAGCACCATCTACCACAGTCAACATCATGCAGAATTAAATGTTCAAAAAACCTGATTATTCCGTCAGTTTGTTAAAGACTGGCATTCAATAATTACATTCTGACCTCATTCTGCCATCTGAGTAATGCTCAGTTCAGGAGGATGAAGCTTCTAACTGAACCATAGTTAAGACTTCTGCTTAGATAAAATTAAATTTTCAACAAGACAAAACAATTTCGCGCCCACCTCATTGCCGGCAATGGAAAAAAAGTTGCGATACGTCACGAAACGCCACACGAAGTTGCGAGTTTGATACCCCTGCTGTAGGAAAATCATTAATGTTCCACACAAACAAGTATTGTACTTCTCAGCAATTTATACATACTGTAATAGTTAATACTTATAATCAATAGCTCGTTCTTTCTGAAAAAAACAAAGCTAAAAAATGACTTAGTCTTAGAATGATATTTTTACATTGTTTGAATCAGTGGTTTATTTTTTAGGGATTTTCTTAGAGGGGGATTATAAAATTGTAAACTAGATTTTTCTGGAAGGGAGAACCACATAGAAATATATTTTGAAGAAATGGCATTAATGGAAGCTGGGTGGAAAGAAGCGTATTGTTGAAGTTCTTGCATTTACAGCTCTTCGAGAGCAATGGAGGATTGCAGCATGCAAAGATTGCACAATGCACTATGATAGGCTTCAATGTGAGCATCAGAAGAGATTGAAAGTTTTATCCAGTTCATCTGCAACTACGAGCTATGAGAAGCAAAGAAAGATCTATCACAGGTAGACTGAAATCTCTTCAGAAGTAGTAAATCTGTGGTAGAGTTTAGACGTCTCCTAAGGCAGATCAAATCAGTGGGAAAAGTTTTGTGGGGACATCAGCATTGGTGGAGGGTGGGAGGGCAAGCTGGTGGGATATATTCTGTGAACTGTTGAGAGGAGAAAAAGGTCTTCTTCACTCCATAAAATAATTCTAGGGCCTCTCTAGATTTTGCTTTTTCTGAAATCCAAGACATCTAAGAGTCCAAATTTTATGCTAAATCACAAGTAACCCAAAATGAAACCACATCTGAAATATGTTTTTATTGGATTTGAAACAAAATATTTTACATTTCATGCATTCTATTAATATAGAATTTCTTTTGCCTCATTGTGCTTTAATGCCTGCATACAACCATGCAAACAATTCTTTTAGTGGCAAGATTCAATTTAAAACTATGTCTTGACATTGTACAATAAATCCTAATTTATTTTAACTAATATCTAATCCTGAAATCCTTATTTCTAATTTTTATCTGAATTCAACCCAAGCTCCTTTTCCATCCAGAGAAATGTAAACTCACAATTTTCTTCTTGAATCGTAAGTAGGCATCTCTCATGAATGTTTAAAAAGATTTGTTAAAGCAGGTATGTTAAACTGCCAGCTAGCAGGCCAGATGCGCCTCGCCGAAACTACGCCCACCGTATTGTCAGCAATGGGAAAAAAGTCGCGATACGTCACGAGTTTGACATTCCTGTGTTAAAGTAACAGAGCCATTTGTTTAAGCATAATATAAAGCAAGAGCCATTTGTTTAAGCATAATATAAAGCAAGATGTAGTAATGAAAATGGAGATTTATTATATACATTTGAAAAAATTAAAATGGCTTATTTTTAACCCATGCAGGGTTAAATGTTATAAATCAAATGCCAAGACCAGTATGAAAATTTCAATTGTACTGTAAAGTATACATGAAACTCTCTTAAGATTCTGACTTCCTTTGAAGTTTTTTTACCCACTGCCAAGTTATCATTACTGCCAGTTTTCAACTACTATTACTTTCTAATCCTCAGATATGGCCAACTTTCTAAGCAATTGTTGTCATTGAAGATAAAAGTCCTTTTTGGCCAAAGATAAGTTATAAACAAGGCTGAATGAGAAGCTAATGTATCACCTCTACAGCTATCCCATCTGACATGTGTTTTAGTGAACAGATTATTGAATAGCAGCTGTAACAGTTCATTTCTGAACACCACAGATATTTCCAGTAAACACTGTATTGCAATCTTATAAAATTTATTTTAGTATCTATGCACATTTAGCAGGTTGCCAATACTGATTGAAATCTGCAACTCAAAATTAAGTCATTTCATCACATTATCGTTAACAATAATAGATTAAACACCATACGTGGCATGACTGAGATTTCATAATACTCAAGGCGACAGTAGCTCTCAACAAGAAACTTTGGAGACCAAAGATTCCAAACACCTTCTGAATGCAGCAGTATTGTTTTTGTTAATAGGCAACCAACAATTCTTTCACTTTTTGAGTATTGTAAATCAACTGTATGTCACAGAAGAAAGCCTGGATTTGCTGCTTAATATATTTTGTCCAAGGAAAAGTGGAGTGTTGAAGACTTAGCACTGTTCTAGAACTTTATTTCCCTTTCTTAAATTTTGATGTTGCTGAACCACTACTCTTGGCCTTCTTTTTGGCCGATCCCTTAGGCTCTGACTCCTTACGCTTAGCTGAGGTAATTGAGCCGGTCACTTTGAAAAAATCATCCAGCCGGCCCTGAGTGCTTCCCTGTCGACTCTTGTTCAGTCTCTTGATCCCATTACGAATTCTTTCTTCATTGAATTGCTTCTCCTCACACATGAAGCTAACCAGTCCTTCCTCATCAGGCTCATTCCACTTTAGCTCCACCTCTTCTGGGTTTACAACTTCAGGCTCCAAGAAGAGTTTTTGGGCCTCCTTGTGCAGCCAGTTCTCAGGCACAGGATACTTCTTAGCATCTAGTTGCTGAATAATCTTCTCTATGTTTTTGTGCTGCCTGATGAGTTCCACTGCACGTTTGGGTCCAATTCCACGGATGCTTTCGCAGTAATCACAACCTAGTAATATACACAAGTCCACAAATTCTTTCTGGCTCAAGCTCATATCCTGGAGAATACGGTTTAGATGAAATTCCTGAATGGGCAGTTTCTTTGCCTCACTCGCTGTAAGATGCCGCATTAGCACAGGGCTGCCAAAGGTCAAGCAATCCATATCCTCAGTGGCAGCTGCGTAGACCTTGTTTCCTTTCACTAGCGCAGCACAGCTAGCTTCAGCTTCACCAGGGGCATCTACATATGGGATGCCCATCAAAGTCAGCAGTTTTTTACATTCATCGTTGTGCTGTTTAGTCACTTTAACTAGTCTCTTGCTGAACTTTTCTATATTTTCTTCCTCACCCATCTCTTTGGCCTCTTGCAGCTGCTTTTCTGCTTCAGTCCGGCGCTCAGTACGCTTAGCCAATTCACCTGATTTCAGCTGGGGGGGTTTGCCATCAAAGACATAGACAGGCTTGATGCCATTTTCCATCATGCGGATAGTGCGGTAGAACATACCCATCAGGTGGCTTGTGGTCTCACCTTCTTCATTCTGCAGCATATCAGCTCCCTGTCTTACAGCAATTAGGAACTGGTAAATACTCATAGAGGCATCAATGGCCACTTTCCGCCCAAAATAACTCTTGATGTCATTTTCTCGAATGGCAGCAGGAGCCATATCTGCAATCAGCTTAGCCAAACCGTGGATTCCCATCTCAACTGGTCAGTCTATGAATCTGAGGCAATATAATAGAGGAGAAACCTAGGAAATAAAGTAATAGGTAAATTTTAAAATGACAACAAGCAGGTCTCATAGTGGAACAAGACATATTCTTAGTGTACTGATACTCTTTTATCAATATCACATAGATCAATTATCTTAAGTGACATTTCAAAGGACTTTAGGAAGAAATTACATTTCCCTTATGGACTCTGTGGGCTTGTTTCTTTTTGTTCCCATTCTTGTTTTCATCACTCTTCTCATTTTCATCCTTGGTTTTTATCTATTGCTATATGTTTTCTTGTTTTTAATGCTTTTATTTGTAATCACCCAGAGTTCTTGGGAGTTAAAAGCAGCATACTGATAACTTTACTCCCAAGAAAAATGTAATTATTTGTAATGGGGTGCATTAAGAAAACTTTAACTGCAGCTAGTTCATGCTAAGTGAATGGCTATAGATAACAAAGCCACATTTTAAGATAATTTATTTCTAATAAAGGCTATAAAGAATCCTCTTCCAATGGATAAGATCATCACGGGCATGAAAAATTACTGACGACTGTTCATAGTCAGCCACAACTCAAAGACAGTAGAAACTGAAGAATGCGGTGGAGGCCTCACTTTTCTACCAGCATAGGGTACCACACTGGGAAACAAAACCTAAACTGTCGTCGGTAAGACCTGTGCTCGTCCGAAGGCCAATGCCTGCAGGGCGAATCGGCCTCTGGGAATTCAGAGTTCACGCACATGAAACCAGATGGGAGAACCACCCAGGTGGATCCAAACTTGCCGTATTGATTCCAAGTACTTAGCCGCCCACCCCAGCGCTAAGCCTCTTGCTAAATGAATGGGCTCTTCAAACATTCAGTTTTGCAATTCCACCATCCCGCGCCAAACTTGATGTGTCCACAATTAGAAAAGCCAACTGGAATGATAGCAATAATAAAAGTGGTAACACCCACCACGCTATCTGGCAAAGAGCTCTTTTTCGATTTTGTGCACAGCCGCAAAAGCAACTTCGTCCCGCACCTTTCCTCTACCTCCGAGCGGGCCAACAGGCTCCCACCGCCTTTGATTGACGCGCCCCTCCGTCCACCGCGCGGGAACTAAATTGCGTCTATCTCCCCAGCCCGGCGCTCCCCAACTCTTCGCGCCTTCTAAATCCCGCGCTCAGGGCTGCAAGAGACGAGACCACGCAGTGATTTCTGGGAGATGTAGTTCTGACGACAGCTTTGTGCGCCCCCCGTACTACAAGAGAGCCAAGAAGACTACAACTCCCAGCACGCTTTAGGCTGGAGAGACTGATGACAGACAGCGCTCCGGAGACGGAAGGGCGGAGCGAGGATGGCAGGAAAGAACGGACGTGTCCTTCTGTAACAGGAACCGCCGCCGTCGCAGCCATGGTAAGTGGCAGGGAGAGGGAAAATCGGCGGCTGTTTTTTTGCATGGAGGCTTTTTCCGGCTGCGGCCGTTGGTGATTGTCGGACCCAGTTCCGGCGCGTCTGTAATCCAAGAGAAAGCTTTTCAGGGGCTTCCTGTTAATGACAGGTGGCTCTTTTTGCAAAAGACAGAAAGAGGCTCACACACAGAAGCTGGACCTCCCATGGACCTTACTTTACATTCCTGTGGAGGGAGGCCAAGAGGCTCAAGCTGAGGCTTGCAGGCCTCAGGATAAGGAAAAGGCGGGGAGGGTCCTTGTAGGGGCATCAACAGATAAAGGGCTGTTGTAGTTTTCCTTCCTTCCTTCCTTCCTTCCTTCCTTCCTTCCTTCCTTCCTTCCTTCCTTCCTTCCTTCCTTCCTTCCTTCCTTCACCTACCTAATGCTCCCACCTCCTATTTTCCCCACAACAACAATCCTATGAGGTAGATTGGGCTGAGAATGACTGTCCCAAAGCCTTCTAGCCGGCTTTCATGTCTAGAAGAGGGAAGCCGAACTCTCACAGTCTCCTGGTTTCTAGGCCAACGGCTTCACTGGCTCTCACTCTTGTGTCCATCCTTCTCAACATCCATGAGGGGCAGGGGTAAATAGTTCCTTTGCCTCGTGCTGCAGTTCTCTAAATAAAATATATATTTAAAAATAGTACTTAAATCTTCATAGTCTTATATCAGTGGTGGCGAACCTATGGCACAGGTGCCAGAGGCGGCACTCAGAGCCCTCTCTGTGGGCACACGTGCCGTCGCCCCAGTCCTCGGCCTTCAGCTGGGTTTTATAAAATCTTTTCGCTTTAGGCCTTTGCCGCCGTGTGCAAAAAAAAAAAAAAAGGGTTCAATCAATTAGTCAATTTCAACTTCTCACGAAAAAAAAAAAAGATCTTGCAAAGTTGGGATTGAACTTTTTAGTCCCACCCAGTCTGCTATTACCACTGCAGCCATGCCCACCCAATGGGCCACACCCACCCGGCACTCGACAATGCATAAGTGGGTTTTGGGTTGCAGTTTGGGCACTCGGTCTCTAAAAGGTTCGCCATCACTGTCTTATATTCTTGTCTCGTCACCCACCCATCCCTTTTTTTTTTCTTTATTTCAGGAGCTTGAAACAATGAGCAGATACACCAGTCCGGTGAATCCGGCAGTGTTTCCACATCTCACTGTGGTACTCCTGGCCATTGGCATGTTCTTCACAGCTTGGTTCTTTGTGTATCCTTACTATTGCAGTGATATATTTTGGTTACTTGCAAATATATAAGGTGGTCAACAGTCCTGTGGAGACCATATCTTTAGTCTAACTGCTTACTGTATAAATTTGAATACCATAGATTTTTGTTCTTGACAGGGGTCTTCAGACTTGGCAACTTTAAGACTTATGCACTTCAACTCCTAAAATTCCCCAGCCAACATGTCTAGCTGAGGAATTCTGGAAGCTGAAGTCCAGAAGTCTTAAAGTTGCCAACTTTGAAGACCTCTGTTCTTGAAAAATGCAATAAAGTCTTAACAGGGTTTTACTCTTCCTATTGTATGTTTTGCTACTGAGTATTAAGATTAGTGATATATAGAGTATGAACAAACAAAAGAAATTTAGCACTTTTTTATATATTTCATCAACAGTTATCAAACAAGCAGTATATCAGTTGAAATCCCTGTTACCTCCGTAGTTTGGTCAATTCAGTTAAAAGATAATTAAAGTATATTGTTTAAATACTTTATTAACCAGTAAGTGCTGATTCAGGAATCTGCTCTATTATTACATTCTTTAGCTTCCATTATTATAATGGTAGGTTCTAGAGATATGTCATGTTCCACTCAAAGTAAGTTCCTAATACTAGATTTCCATCAATTGATGATGATACAATCCTTAAATGAAGAACATTTGAGATAATTTTCAGAAGGCAGAGTAGCAGAGTATAATGTCAAGGTACAGCATAACATCATTGGGAAGCCACAACTCTTAACTATAGTATATACCAATATTCAGGGGACTCTCTCCTCTTGGCTAAAATTGGTGTTCAAGATTCCATCATTAGAAAAGCACTTAGATAAAAATGAAATTAATGGAAATTTTTGGTTTGCCAGAAAACACCTGGATGACCCAATATTAGGATGTCATGAATGGTGTTCACATATTTTCCTGTTCTTTTAAGCAGCAGACATATGATTATTACTACTTTTGTTGAACATAAATATTTTACAGCATCATAACATGCTTTTATGTCAGGAGTGGAGATACTGAATTGCCAAAATTCAAAAGACAAAAAAAATGACAAACATTACATTCAGGATTTGTGCCACATGCTCAGTTTAAAATTGTATTACAAGCATTATTATGATTCAGTGTCATTAGAAATTTGATTGTTTCTCAAGGGTGGGAAAGCATTCTAAGTAATCAAAAAAAGTTTTAACTAAAAAAGATTAACATTTAAACTTGGATGATGAGAGTTGTGAAATTTTGATAAAGAAACTTGACTTTATAAATACATGAGAGACAGCACGGGTGTGACAGTATTTCTCTGTTACTTAATGGCTACCATTATAACTGAAGCTGAGGATAGTTGCTAACTTGCTTCTGTTCCTTCAATTCATTCCATTCTGTTTAACTTAACTGAAGAAAGTGATCAATGAGTCTCCTTTATTTTTGGCAAGGAAAGGATTGCTTAATTTCTGTATTATGAGCTAGGTTAAAGATAGGTGATCAGTACAGTCAGTTGTCATTCTATTATATATAGGAAACAATTGTGTGTTTTTCCAATTTACATAGACAGGTTTTCTGTACACCTGTCTGGTTATATCTTTAATTACTATCTCAGTTATGAAGTGACATCCACAAAGTATACCCGGGACATTTACAAAGAATTACTCATCTCTCTAGTAGCATCACTCTTCATGGGCTTTGGAGTTCTCTTCTTATTGCTGTGGGTCGGAATCTATGTGTGACAGTGGTTAGGATTATTTCAGGTGAGACATGTTAATTACTATGCTGGGGCCTTCTAACAATAAGGATCTGATTAATAAGTGTATAGAACAAACTCAGATGAAACTTTAAAAAAGCATATTTAGAGATGCGATGTAAATACAAATAGTCCTTGACTTACAACCGTTCATTTAGCGACCATTTGAAATTACAACAACACTAACAGTGATTTACAACTGCTCTTCATATTTACGATCATCACATCATATCAAAGTTGGCAAGCAGCATGTATTTATGACAATTGCAGTATCCCAGGGTTATATGATCACAATTTGTGACCTTCCCAGCCAGCTTTCAATAAGCAAGTTGAAAGTGAAGCTGGATTCACTTAACAACTGTATAATTCACTTAACAACTGCACTGATTCGCTTAACAACTCTGATGTAAAACCATGCACGACAGTTTTAACCACCTTGCTTAGCAATGGAAATTGTGGTTCCCAGCTGTGGTCGTAAAGTGGTAAGGACTGCCTGTAATGCTAAGCGTGTTCCAGCAGACTAAGATGGACTGAAATACAGGGACAAACTGTTCAGCATCTAAAACTAAGTGTCAAGAACAGCCCTTTACTTTTTATCTAGCCATGGTCTCACGAGTTTTCAAAAAGATTTAATTTTGAATAGCTGTTTGTAGGCTTACAGTGTTAGTATAAGAATATTAAATTTCAAATTAACTTTATAAAAAAAGCTTGAAATACTCAAAACAACCTAATAATATACATTATTTTCATTTTAAAATGAAATAAAAGCAATTCATATTGTTAATAAAGTTTTAACATAAGAGCTGGTACGTATACATTTTAGAGGCAGCCTTAGAAACAACATAACAGCTCTTTAGAAATATCATTTATTCTACATATATATTATACAAAAACAAGTTTTAAAATGCTAAACATTTTGGAGAAGATATCAGCATATTATAAAAAATTCACTGAAAAGTATGTACAGTCAATTAATATTTCATAGAATCAGAGTTTGAAGACAGCTCAGTGCAGGATCTGCTAAACCAGTGTTTCTCAACCTTGACAATTTTAAGGCATGTGGACTTCAACTCCCAGAATTCCACAGCCAGCATTGCTGGCTGTGGAATTCTGGGAGTTGAAGTCCACATGCCTTAAAATTGTCAAGGTTGAGAAACACTGTGCTAAACCATTGGGAAAATTGCTGCTGGGACTCTCAGTGAGGCTATACCTCTTCCAGAGACACTCTATTCTACTGATAGTTTTTAGCATCAGGAACTCCTTCAAATATATAACCTAAGTTTACTTCCTTGCAGTATCAAACCATCGGTTATGTTTCTATGTAACTGCTATTTTGCTTGATAGATTTCTCTGCAGATGAGCAATTGCCAGTCAGATATGTTACTAAATACAAAGAAGCTTCTTCAAATGGAAATTGTGACCTCACCTGCCATTGGAGGCATCACATGTTATATTTAAACAAGAGTGCATACATGACCAGTAGTTTTTTAGTTAAACAGATCAGATATGGCCAGTTGTTGATTACTATGGAACTGAGCATTCGCATTTTCCACAAGCAAGTTTCAACCAATTGCTGGTTTCCCGTGCCTAATGGGAATAGGAAACTAATAAAATAAGACTGGCTTTGTTGAGAAAAAGAAGGAAGATGTTGCTATTTTTTTTTTTCTTTCACAACATCCACGTCAACAGCATACATTTTGTTGTGTGTCCTTTTCCAAGCTCTGGGTTGCTGAAGTTGAAGTTCCCTCGACCTGTAAATTTCCAAACTTTAGTTTCTTACAACCTACACATGCTTGTTCAAATTCTGACAAGACGCACCCATTTCATTTGCAGTCATAGTTACCATAATTTTACCAATTACGCTGAGAGGTAGTAGATCCATTGAACGTATTTCAAATGGAGGCAAGATAATGTTTTGGATGCCTTAGATTCCTGCACAGCAGAGGGTGGCTTAGGAGTTCAGTGGCCAAGTCAAACTTGAAGACAATAACTTTATTATTTAGGCAGATATTTATACTATTCTAAACAAAGAATTCATGTGATATGAAAAATGTAAGTTACAAGATTCAGTCATTCACAATAGAAACACCATATATTGGTATGTGGGTATTTATTAATGTACTACCTGAGTCTTGAGGTTTTGATCCCATGTTATTTGTCTTCTTTTGGATAGTGACATGGAAAGCAGTAAGGGAAAGCTTTAAAGAAATGGTATGACCCAATTTTTTTTTCTCCATTTCAGATTCCAGAAGCCTTTCTGCACCTCCTTTTTACTTTTTTATTGAACAGTGTGGCTTATCACAGTTCTGGACTATAATTCTAACATGTGAGAGTTCTAACGTCAGATCAATAAAGCTGAGTCTGTGATAAGCTGAATGTTGTGCTATACTCTGAGGTGTTGTTTTTGCTATCCATCTAGATCCATTCATTGCTCACTGGCTGGTCTCAAATGTAGTTAGCCTTGGGTTCCTATATATTCTCAGTAGGAGAAAAAGATGGATCTCCCTAGAAGCAGATGATAGTCAAGTATCATGCTGTTGAAATCCAATCTCAATGCAAAATGCCAAGAATGAGAAATTGAGATGACCATTTCAGTTTATTGATGCATCCAATTCATTGTATGTTTTTGGATATATGGAATAAATGTTTAACATTTAGAGTGAGGCTTATGTGCATCCTGCTTTAGGGAGATGAATGAGCTTTAAAACATTTAGGGGTGCAAATGTAGCCTGTGTCTTCAGCTCTTTTGAAATACCTGGATCGTTCCTATACATGATCTCAGCTACTACTGCTGCTTTAACTAGTTGCATAATAACTGTATGACCCTACATATTCCAGAGTGCTCCACTGCTCTGATGATGATCCTGTACCTGATTAAATGAACGATTTCAACAAATGTATTTGTTCTTCAGGTGCTGAAGATTATTTTTGCTACAATAGTGTTTTCCTTTTGGGAACAACATGAGACAGCAGTTCACCTAATGATCTTTTTGATAAGTCACATGCATTACAAATAACATTGATTTTATCTCTGTTATGGCTACCTTATGTTACTTCTAAATAATTTCTTCTGCATCTTATTTTGAAAAGGCAGAAAATAGGACGTTTCACATTTTTGGCTCATAAATGAATCAGTTCATTTGTGCAGTGATAAGGGGATTGGCCTAGAAACCAGAATTCTAGGCTTTGGCTTCCCTTAGATATAAAAGTTACTTTGGGACAGTCATTCTCTCTCAACCCTCTCAACTCTCTCACAGGGTTGTTGTTGGGAAAATAGGGAACATTAGATGCTTTGACCACGTGTGCGTGTGTGTGTAAAAGAAATAGAGAAATTATATGTCTATGGAGATTCTCAGTCATCTAGGTCATGGTTATCCCAAAGGTGCTTTTTCAAGAGGCAACTGCCCACCTCAAGGGTTGTTGTTGAGAAAATAGGAGGGAACATTAGATACTTTGACTACTTGAATTCAGTGTGTGTGTATGTGTGTGTGCGAGAGAGAGAGAGAGAGAGAGAGAGAGAGAGAGAGAGAGAGAGAGAGAGAGAGAGAGAGAGAAATAATATTTCTATGGAGATTCTCAATCATCCAGGTCATGGTTGTCTCAAAGATGCTTTTTCAAGAGGCAACTAGACTTTGTTTTTCTTTGAAGACATTTCGCTTCTCATTCAAGAAGTTTCTTTAGCTCTGACTGGATGAGGGGAATGGAAGGATTTATATTCCTTGCAGACAGCTGGTCACTTGCATTATGAGCTGTGGTGATGCAGTGGTTAGAATGCAGTACTGCAGGCTATTTCTATTGGCTGCCAGCTCAGTTCTCACTGGTTCAGGTTGACTCAGCCTTCCATCCTTCCGAGGTAGGTATAATGACCCAGATTGTTGGGGGCAAATGCTGACTCTGTAAACCGCTTAGAGAGGACCGTAAAGCACTGTGAAGTGGTATATAAGTCTAAGTGCTTATTACTATTGCTATTTTCAGGGTACAGCCTCCAAAGCCTATGAACTGATGGAAGCTGCATTAACAGATAAGAATACGAGAGAAACTCTGCAGCAGTTAACTGGAGACTCGATGCAAGATTCCTTTTAGTGTATAAGAATTAAAATGCATCTAATTGTTGAGTCATTTAATAAGTGCAGAAATGAAGAAATATGTTTTCCTTTTGCACTCAGTTGCAAATGTTTAAACATTGGGCTTATTTTAAAAAAAGCAATGAAAGTATCCTTGATTGTACCCTATATCCCTAATATGTAAGACTAAACATACTAAAATATTAAACTCCACAAACAATATCCCAAAGTAAATAATCAAAGACCTGATTAATGTAGTTTATTGATTCTATATTAATCCTCCCCAATAAACTACAAAATAGCTCCATTAATAAAAAAGGATGTGAAGTACTTCCACAACAGATAGATTTCAGTATCTTCATCAGATATATTAGATTCTATAGGTTAAAATTAGTTAATGTGTTAAGTGTGCTATTTATTTAAAACAGAATGTTAAACTTTGCAAGTATCTTAGGTAACTGAAAATAAAGCTGTTTCTTTAAGTGCTGGTATAATCAGTTCTTCATTGCTTTAATCTGTAAGTGGATATTAAAATCAAAGATGTTAAAATCAAAATTACCAACTTATTTATTACTGTTATGTGGTAATTCCATTGCTTCCAATAATAGCTACATTGCTCCTGGTGACATACCCTACCGAAATAAATAAGGCTCAGTCCCAATGACAATTATTACCAATAATTCAAAATTTAAATGAATTAAATATGAGATCTTCCTGATTAATCTGACAAAGTTTCTCATTTTTAATAAAAGTGCATATAAAAACTGCAGATAGGAACATTAATCTAAAACATGATTATCTTTTAATACCTCCAAATATTTCTTGTGGCATATTATGTGTAATATCTAAACCAAATTGTTTTTTTCTTGATCTGCATCCTTAATTGCACTGTGTGTAACAATTCAGTTTACTGAAGTGGACGAATAAGTGATGAGCCAATCTTGGATACAAAGTAGTATACTTGGGTATTTATTTATAAAGGTACATTTTTTAAGAATTAGGCTCTAGATAAGCAAACAAAAGTAGAGGAATCCTCCAAAACAAGAACAAAATATAAATACAAATTGGAAAAGCAGGTGGTAGACAAAAAAGCAACCTCACTTATTCTCCACCAAACTAAAATAACGAAACATTAACATAGTAACTCACTAAGTATATGACTTTGAAATTGTAGACAATATACAATGATTAAAGCTGTGGTAGCAACTTTTAAACAAAACAAATTAGTGCTTTATATTCCTTAAGGCTCACAGTGATGGCATAAAATATTTATATACAGGCTTTAAGCTTTAACAATAATGAAAGTACAAAAAGTGTATGGATTTTCCTTTTGAGAAATCATTCCTAACCTTCAGAGTAGCCAAGCTTTAAAAGCTGGCTCCATGTTCACCCTCCTTTTTCTTCCGGTTCCTCCAAATGTCTAAAGAGGCATAGTTAGAATTTCAGCTCTTAGAAAGGTGAGCTACCAACTAAGCAGGAAGCACCATCTCTTAACCTATCTCTATCAGACAGAGGAACAGATAACAGTTGTTAATCACGATTTTGTTTTTGAGAGGTCTGTAATTAATGCAAATGGGAAGGAATGTTCTGAAACAAGATGAGTATAGATTGTATGGTCAAAAGGTCCAGTGTATGTGATTATGCTAATAACTGAGGCATTGGTGGTTATTAATTTGCTTTGATTTTTTGGCTAACTTTCTCCCACACTTGATACCTTGAAGCATTTTGAGACAAAAGAGATATTACAGATGCAATGTTATAGCATTTTAAAACAATAAAACGTGTAATATAAAGAGCAATACTTGTTATAAAAGATTATGCATACCGGAGACAACTTTAATGTGAATTTGCCAATAAAAATATTATATATGTATGTATGTATGTATGCATGCATGCTTCTATGTATGTACACACACACATACATATATACATGCATACTTTAAACAAAGATACCTTCTCTCCAATTCCATTGGATCTCCTGGGAGAAGAAAAAGTGATTGGTTATTTTATTTCAGATGCTATTTTGTCTTTGCTGCCTCACCCTGATCAGGATAGATAACAAACAGTGGTGGATTAGCTATTTATATCAATACTGAGGAGTAGGCAAAGGGATAGTCAGGAAAATGTGAATGTCCTCATCAGATTGTTTTTAAATGAATAGCTCTTAACTATAGGTTTAAAGATTTCTTACTGCTTGCAATAAGGGAGTATTTTGGCACCTGGCTGCTGAGAAGAGCCATACTAGAGCTAAGATGCAATCAAAAGAAACAACAGACTCTTCCATTTCTATGAGTTACTACTTGCATTACTTTAACTAGGTGGGCTCCATTGCAGGACTTCTACCCATCTGACTGGGATAACATTGGAAGATCCCACTACGTGGGAAGCTGAAAGAAAGAGGTTAACCCTGACATGGAAAAAGTGTCAGGACTGAGGCAAGCCTCTAGAATGGCAGCATTTCTTACACTGCCTTCAAAAGCCTAGTCATAACAGTCCAGTAGGATTCTGAGGGGAGTAAATGTGCATCTTGACTTGCATTTCATTACTAGAAAATAGGAAGCTGGAGGGGTGCTGGCTACTTGCATGATTAGGTCTTTATGTGAAATAGGTTCTAGAAAGGCAAAATATGCTTTGAAGCAGATCTGAATAACTACCAATCGTATTTATCAATGATAAGCAAGAATTAAATTCTAGCAAAGGCTGAATATAAATAAATAAGAATGGACAAAGTCATGAATAGTTCCAAAAAAATGGATGGAATTACATGGAAAGCATTATTGTCTATGAGTGATGCCCCCCCATGCTATATTCATTTATCATGGCATTAAAAAAAGCCAGTGGATATCTCAAACAGTATTTTGCTTTGATATGGCAAGCCTAGATTCCACGAGGAAATGTCCTCTTCCAATTTTTTTATAGGTTGCACTTGAGGGAGATTAAAGCTAAGGAAATTAACTGCAATAAAATATTCACCAGTTGCGGATGGACAAAACCTCCTCACACCTTTTTAAGCATTTTGTTTCATCTCATACTGGTCTCTGATAAATGCTTACATGATTAAATGGACTGCGTCCCAAGAATAACCATAAAAGAAAGATTTTATATGGCCTATGGTTTCATCATTTACTCTTTTTGTTATTCTGAGCACAAGTGTGTGTACAGAGGAAAAAAAGAGAGTCCAAAAAAATCACATTAAAATGTACAACATTTTCCTCTCCTTTACGTTGGCTCTGTTACAATTATGTCCAAAATAAGGCACTGAGAAGGAAGAGGAGGAGAAAAAAAGAAGGTAGAAGGAAAGAGGAAAACAGAACAGTGGGTGAAGAGAGAAGCTAATGTTATCAAGGATGATCTAGAGCAGGGGTCCCCAACCTGTGGGCCGTGGCCCACTATCAGGCTGTGGCCTGCTGGCCATGGAAAAGGCTGGCCAGCGCACACGTGTGTGCGCATGCTCATCCTCATGTTAGCACCGCTGCTGCTATGCAAACGGGACACTGCGTGGCAAAAATGGGGGGCCATGTGGGGAAAACGGGCGCCATGTGGCGAAAAGAGGGCAGTGCTAGTGAGTGTCATACAGGCGCTAGCACCACCCCGTTTGCATCATGAGTGCTCATGGCCCTATTTGTGTGTGTGCACGTGGGCGTGCATAAAATGCTTTCCCCTCCCTTTCCCGCCGGTCCGCCAACTGAGAAAGGTTGGAGACCTTTGATCTAGAGAAATACAGGCAATGGCTGTCTTCATAATAACTGAAGCTCTTATTATAGCTGTTTCAATTCTGCACTGAAACACCAATCAGTGCAATCCTCCAATAAGCAGTGCTTAGCAGTGTATCCTTATGGAAGTTTGCTGAACTCAAATTCATTTCTTTCTGTTACTCATCAGTGAATGGTGAGTACAGGACTACAGTTTAAACTGATTTTTTTTTTTTTTTTTTGGGCCGGAGAGCCTTACCTAAAGTTTATATTATCTTCAATGTTTAAAACCTATAGACATCAATAAATTACAATTCCAGTTTGAGTTTTGTTAGTTATCTGAAATTAAGTGCCAAATTAAATACTGTACGTATTAAAGATTTCCTACATCATGCCCGTTTGCCCCTTAAATCTCTTACTGTATCTCTCTATATACCAAAAACTGGATCATGTTAATTCTTCCTTGTGCAACAATGCCAGCTGGTGGCAAGTATTAGCAATGACAGTCATGACATTCTTTACCTATCTGTTTTCTTTGAGGGGGACCTAACTAAACCTTTTCTGTCTTCTCCTCCCTACGTCATCAAATGGGTCATCACTGCTCCCAGTGGATAGAAATTGCCCAGCTGCTGTTTTTCTTTAGGAACTATTCTTGGGCACACAACATACAGCATCCCAAAGATGTCAATCATTAACAACAAATTAATTTTATATTGCATTCGTAAGTACCACTCGTTTTAAAGCATCCTGAAGAACAATTAGACTGGTACATTATTTTGTGAAAACAGGTTAAAGGTAAAGGTAAACGTTTCCCCTGTCTAGTTGTGTCTGACTCTAGGGGGTAGTGCTTATCTCCATTTCCTGGCTGAGGGAGCCAGTATTGTCTGAAGACATTTCCGTGGTCATGTGGCCAGCATGACTGAGGAGCACAGATTGCTGTTACCTTCCCACCAAAATGGTACCTATTTATCTATTCGAATTTGCATGCTTTCAAACTGCTAGGTTAGCATACATATTAATACATTTATTAGTAGTGTTCTCATAAAACTATTTTTAGCTATAATTTTTCTCCGGGAAGTGTACATTTTAGCATAGATATACAATGCAGTGTCAAATATGCAACACTGGTAATAGCCTAAAAGCATGCCTACCTGGTAATAGATAAATTAATAATGTGGCAGTTCCAGCAAGGAATGCAGGCAACACTACTGTGTGTTTTCACAAATACACCAATGCTTTAAAAAAATACCAATAGCCAAGGGCTATTTTAGTAATTTTTAACTACAGTAAACCAATTTAAAAGCCTGCAGTGTTGGGTGGCTGGAATATGCCAAAGGGAGGGACGCTTCTTTTCATATATTCACTATACCATATTTTCGTTCTAGTTGAGATAGCTGAGCCAGCAGCTTCTTACTTTCCCCATCAGACCATCTCTTTGTTCTCTATGCAACTGTTGTTGCTCCTACATAAAACTTATTTAACTATATTAGAAATAAAAAGCCAGGGCCTGAACCAACCTAACTCATTTGTCTTTGAACTGAGGGCAGAAGGCTGATACCTTGATATTGTGCTTGTACATCTGACTTATTCCAGCAACTAATCCAAAATGTTGGCTCAGGTTGGCACTCAGTGTGGACTCAACTTTGGTTTCCTATGAGACACAAGCCAATCAATAACTGACTTGAACGTTGGCTGCTGCTTCTTTTCTCTTTTTGGTGAAAAAAAACCCCAAGTGGTTTAGCAAATTAAAATCTTGTAACAGTAAATTACCTGAAATATGAAGGATATTCAAAGCCTAGAATGAAGAAAAGTGTTTTGTTTGTTATCTCACAGAAACTCTTGTTGACCCCTTAGAGATTAAAAAATATTCAGTGTAGATATTTTTAGCACTGGGTATGTTCCTTCTGGTGGCCTCCTTTTCCTGGTTTCTGGCACAAGGGTTAATACTACAAGTTTTTCCATATTCTCTTTGGGACGAATGTATTTTTGGCAGCGGCAGAAAATGGAATTTAAAAGGGTTCAGTCAATGCTATTATGATACCAGCATTGTGGAGTCCAGTTATAGAGCCCAGAGGCTATTTTCTCAAGTATATTTGAAGAAGAGAGCTATCTTCTTGAGAAGCATCTTCATCCAGTCCTGAAAAGAAGGCACTTTGGGTGCAAATGTGGCCTGCCTGAGAGTGCCTTTTGCAGGGTCCATGAGGTTTGTTGTCTGCCGAATACACATTTATAGTAAGATAGATGCAGGAAGAAGTGAGAGGTAAACCCCATAGCTTTTCCATTGGTTATTGCTATTGAAAACAACCTATCAGCCCTGAATTCCAGTGTCACCAGGATTTCTGTCAAGCATAGCTTTAAAGAGAAGCATCTGACTGCCAGCTAGAAAGTTGAAAATTCCAGTGTATGACTTGCAACACATCTAGATAAAATTCCTTCTCAGACAGATCCAGTGTTTCCATTTTAGAATAGGACTTCACACATCATTGGTAAGAAATTTGCCTTAGAAAGCTGTTTCACTGACTTTCTGGGCACCAAGTTTTATTTCCAGTCAAGCCATATCTTTCAGTTCAGAGATGTCCAAGTAGACTGAACACAAGCATGGTCAAGCCTAAAATTTTAAAATCCAGTGTACTCACAAGCCAGAGGAATTCTACCATCCTACAGCAAATCAAGAAAACAAAATGCCCCTGTATTTCCTTGTTTTGCTTGTGGCAGTATTCCTTCCCAAAGTATGACATTCTAAGATTAACATCCCTCTGCTAGGAAGGAAACCAAAGTAACTCAGACCCAAAGGAAGAGCTTATTGATTAGAAGCAACTAGTCAGGGCATGGTGTTCTTTGAAGAGAGTATTCGGTCAAAAGAGTCTTGGAGCCCATCGTTTTTCTGCTTCTGTCAAAAGGCTGCAGGTATTCCTGAGACTCACTCACAGAGCCAATAAAACTGGAAATAGTAGTCATTAAACAGAGAGCCCATCTGCTCCACAGGGGTACTGCAGTTAGCTTGGCCCTGTGAGGAGGAAATGGGGAAAAAAAAATAAGGTTCAAAGGAAATGAAGGGTTTGGTTTTTTTTATTGAGAGGAATTCTTATTTTCTTGAGGGAACCATGAGGGTTTGCAAATAGCCATCATCATCAGAAACAATTTACCTTTGGGGAAGCAAACCACAGAGAGTTGGTCAGATCATTAGCTCAAAACTATTACTTCTTTTGGAATAAACGTAAATGAGTTCATATTTAGAGTCAAAATAAAAAGTGAGCTCATACTCTGAATGGGTCCCCTTGGATCACTAGAACTCTTCTCCGATTTTATGAAGAAAGGCTAATTTTCTGTGTGTTTTTAAAGCCCAGAAACCTTTATACTGATATCCTGTGTCAGTAAATCTGACTTCCTCTACAAGCCCCAGACTTTTAAATCTGCTCCCTAAAAGTTCAAGTCTCTCCTGTGCTCTCACACAGGTAGTTGCACTAAAATAGTGTTTCTCAACCTTGGCAACTTTAAATTATTTGGCCTTCAATTCCATTCTGGCAAGGGAATTCTGGGAATTGTAGTCCACATATCTAAGGTTGAGAAGCACTGCACTACAGCAAAAACAGCAATCCCAATACTGTGGTAAGAAATTTCATAGTGTTCCTAAAGCCTCTCAATTAACTCTGCAGAGGAACTTATTTTTCTCTACTGAAGATTAATCCTAAAATGAAATAAGCATAAGCATGTGAAATCTAGACATTATCCTTCCCATGGACACAGAATCATTTCTTATCTATACCGGACTTATCAGTTAGGGAATTTAAATATGAGATTCTCACACCATCCTTGTACATATTGCTACATGTGGATATAATCCTTACATTTGTCTCATTTAACAGGAGTTTGCAACTCTCGTTCACTCAGTGTTCAATTTAATGTGATGCCAGAAGGAGATCCCTTACCAAAGGGCAACTTCATTGCCTTGGCTATATGCATTTTTTTCCTCTCTAAGAACTAATATGCTTTACAAATGCATGCTAGAGAGGGCATGGTAGGCATTGATACTCACAGGCCTAGCTAATCGGAAATGGTAAGTAAATTCCTGGAATGGCATCATAACCACAGTCCAACGGTATGTTGCTCCCTAGAAAAAAAGAACATCCAATACCTGGGATGAAAGAAAACTGTTGTTGCTGTTTAATGTTGCCCCACTTCCCAGGCTGTTAAAGTGAACTGCATCTCCTTTGCTCTCTGCTCCCACATTTTAGCAAGAAACTGGCGTTAGAGAAGAACGGACAGCAAGATACCATATATACTTGCGAATAAGCCAAGAATTTTATGTGCCAAAACACCCCCCCCCCAAAAGTAAGTTTGGCTCTCCGTGTATATACGGTAATACTTTTTAAAAGTATGTGTATAACTCATATATACTTGCATTTAAGATGGTTAAGGTAACCCTCAAATTTTTAGTCAAAATATTATGAAACATGGACAAGCCATGAAAATTAAAACATATGAACATTTCAAGGTTCAGCTTATTTAAAGATGAGTTTATATGCTCAAGCTCTTATGTTTCTGTTTTGAAAGGGACAAGGGGAGAGAAGGGGAAGCAAAGGAGATAAGATGAATCAGTGTTACAGTTAGTTTTTTAAAAAGCAGATTACTAAAGAACGATTTTCAAGAAATAAGGGCAACAATATCTGTTCCAAACAAAACTGAGATCAGTCTAATTAGTACACAATAAATTGAAAGTACAAACCTGATTTTCTATTATAAACAAAAACATAGATGCAAATATGTTATCCAGCAGGTAAACCCCTATTTTCTGAGATATCTTTTTTTAAAATATATATATATATATATATATCATACCTGAATATCTGTTGCATTAGACAAGCTGTCTAGGTCACTGTCAGTGTGCAGACATGGGCTATTAGATGTGAGATTACAAAGATAGCCAGATACAGCTGAGGAAGCACTGAGAGGAAGGAAAGAAACAGAAAGCAACAAATATGAGCAAGTCATTTTCAACACAGCCTCCTCTTGGCCTCTGTAATAATATAAATGCCATTATTTACAGTATATTGGTCTATGAATTCATGTTCTCATCTCACTGTAAAGTACTCTTTCTCAGCCTGGACATTCACCCACCAAAGATACACAGTTCCTAATTGTATACCATTATATCAGACTTGGACTTGAAATGGAGAGAATGCACTGTAGAGCTGGGATGCATTCCCCCATCTTCTTCCTTCTTCACCCTTTGAAGTATCTTCCTGGAGTCTTTTCAGGAGTGCTGTTGTTTTGCAGGCAGGAAGAAAAGACTGAAAATCTTTGTTATGTTACAGCAGAAAGCAAAGTATTTTAGGCTCCAAGGAATAACGGAACTACATTTTGCAAAGTTATTCTGAACAAATCTAAATCCTGAACATGATAATTAGCAAGCCACTTCTCTAATTTCCTATTTACTTTATATGAAACATTTTATAGGATACGTTAGAAACAATGCAACAAGCAATAGTATAAAAGACTCCTTGATCCAAACTGCTTTGGTTTTTCCAGGTCTAAATATACAGGCCAATATCAGAGTGGAGTAAGGCACACAAAAGAATAAAATGGACTTTTAAGAGTACAGAAGGTACCTTGCATTAAAGTAGCAACACTGGCCCATCATCAGATTAGACAATATGTGGTGTTTCAGATGCTCCTGGCCTACAACTCCCAGTGGCCTTTCCATTCTGTCCTGACAGTAGTTTTCTAGTACTATTTTATTTTATTTTATATTTTATTTTATTATTTTATATTTTATTTTATTTTATTTTATATTTTATTTATTTTATTATTTTATTTTATTTTATTATTTTATTTTATTTTATTATTTTATTTTATTTTATTATTTTATTTTATTTTATTTATTGGCCACTTATCTCACCATGGGGCTATTCTAGGCAGCTTACAATAACCAGAAGCATCTGCTACAGTAAAACATTGGAGTGTAATGAAGAAGGTTTTGCAGCAGCCCAACTGGAGATGTCAAGAGACCAAACCTGATTTTTTTTTCTGCACAAAAATCATGTGTCCTTTCGACAGACAGATTTTCTTTTGTGTCACGCCTAACTTTCTATCTTCAGCATGTCAGGATATGAAATACATGGCATCCTCCCAAAGTAGCACTGACAGACTTTAATTTTTGTCTGTGGCCATTTTACGGTTATTGCAGCAAACTGCTCTTGATTATGAGATAAAAAGTGGTATAGAAATATAAGTAAAAGCATCACTACAAAGGATTTGACTGTCTCTGTGAAATCTTCAGCCCTATGAGGAAGATAAGGATTCTTAAATGGGGTAACCAGGTTTGATTTACAAGTACCTGATTGTGAAGCCTCCCCAAAGGCCCTGTCTCCCATCTTCCTCATGACTCAGTACTATTTTCCTGTGAATTATATTGAGAATAGTACTCTCAATTTGTGAAATAATAGCAGATATCACATCTTTATCAACTATTTATATCATTTTGAAATTCTCCTTTCTCAACCTGGTTCCCTATTAACTGTTTATCCTTTACAACAACATTTTCTACAATATTCCTTGCCAGAATCTGTGCTTTCCCAAAAGTTCTTACTTACTTCATTTCCAAAGTAAGATTTGTGTTCACTGATGTAAATTTGCTGATGGGAATGCGATAAGTGATATTTCCAGTCCTGCAGGAATAAACAAATTTTTTTGGCTTATCTTCATATTTTCTTGCTGTGCGTTATGTATTCACTCAAATACGATTCCATCATTCATCACTGGTAATATGGCAACCAAGATGTATGAAAAAAAATCCTAAATTGGCATATTTAGTTATCTGGATAAACACAATTTCCTGGGAATCTACCTTTAAGAATCCCTCTCTGATGTATGCAAAAACTTGGAAAAGCAATGAAATGCCTACAGGGGAATACTGAAGTATAAAATTAACTGAATTTGCAAAAATGGCAAAGATGACCAGGTTGGTCAGAGAAAAGACAATAAAGACATTTTTGAAAGACTGGAGACCATATGTGGACATTTGTTGAAAGCAGAAAAAACAATTTGATGATTTTGAATGTTAAAAAGGGATGAAGAGTTGGAGAAAACTTTAAAATGATTATTACTTGACCGAAAAAAGGACAGAAGGTCATATTTTTTTTTCTTTCTCTGTCTCTGTCTCTCTCTCTCTCTCTCTCTCTTTTTCCCTCTATTTCTTATTTTCTAACTTTGTTCTTGTTTGTTCTGAATATTTTACTACATTGAAAAATTCAGATAAAAATATATTACAAAAAAAGAACTCCCAGTTTAACAAAGCTTATGGCTGCTATGCTCCCACTTACCTGCAATCATCCCCTGCAGCACAGACCTGGGGTAAGATGACCACATTTGCCTCCAACAGGGACACAGACTGGAGCACAGGAGTCATTTCTACAGGACAGAAATAATCAAGATGGAGCAGGAGGGTTCCACAAAATGCTAATCATTCTACAGAGAGGAGTTTTAAGACTGTGATCTCCTTCTAACTAATGCAACCATATATATTTCTGCCTAAACCAAGCTGGAGGGAAATCAGATAGCTTGGAGTGGGATTTATGCCTGCTAAGGATGTATGATTGCCATCCCCTCATAAATCTTTACATGCAGCCAGGCACGCTGGCTGAGGAATTCTGGGAGTTGAACACAAATCATAAAAGGGCCAAGTTTGAAGATGCCTGTCCTATAGTCCCAGTCATCAGAGTCTGAAAAGAAACTACACTAGCAAATGTAATGGCTGGTAGTAATGGGGATGTTCTGGAGGAGAGTAAAGAAGGAATAAAGATGTGCAGGATATGTCAAGGAGGTGCTTGCAGATAGTTAAAATACATGTGAAGAATCTGTAGCTATAGAGCAGGAAAGGTTTCAGAGGCCTTGGCTGGTTCATTGCAACCCAAATCTTTCCTGCTTGCCCATCAGGGGTGCTTTCGAATCAGTCCTGACTATTGATTGCCTGGACTGATCCCTGCAGTTTTCTTGGAAAGTTATTTTTTTCCTCCAAAAGAGGTTTTGCCCTTGCCTGCTTTCTAAGACTGAGAGTGTGACTGACCCAAGGCCACCTAGATTCTACGTTCCCAAGGCAGGACTAGAACACAAGGTCTTCTGGTTTCTAGTCTGATGCCTTAACCATTACACCAAACTGGCTCTCTCCTATATGCCAACAGGCCAATGATTAGTCAACTGGGGAGAGCCAGATTGCAGTAAGGAGAAGGACATGGTTTGCACATAAAGGCACAGGCTTCCCTGAACACTAAAAGCAAATGGAGGGTGGAGTAAGCCACCTGAGGTGGAAAACTGCTGCAAGGTAGTCAGTTTCATCCACCACTACTCAGGAACAAAACTTCTCAAGTGGCTCTGAGGAGCCTCAGTCACCAGGATTGCACCTGCTTGCACAAAGCAGCAGCCTCTGTGGGCTGCCTCCGTCCCAGCTGGGAAAGGGAGAAAGGCGGCTTACGGTAACTTCCTTCACTTCCCCAGGTTTCCTTTAAGTCTTCTTTTCTTCCTTCCTCCGTGCAGCAATCGCTGGTCCACACTTCTTGCTGCCCTGCATCGGCCCACGTCTCCCTTCTCCATTCTGGAAATGGCAGCCCCGTTTTCTGCTGCTTTCCTCCCTGCAGAAGGGAGGAAAGGAAGGACGCTTCGAATGGAAGGGTACTATGATAAGCTCCGGGAAAACTACGTCAGCTGGAGCTGGGCAAGGAAGGCCAGGCTCCCCTTCCCCGATGGTTCTGCAAAGCCCTTGAAAAGCAGAGCTTACATTACCATAGTGTCCTTCCATACAAAGCATCCTTCCTTTACTCACTTCTGCTGGGAGGAAAATGGGGCTGCCATTTCCAGAACGGAGAAGGGAGACGCGGGCCGATGCAGGGTGACAAGAAAGTGTGGCTGCGGCGACCGAGGGCTGGAAGAGGGATACCAGGACTGGAGGGAGGCAGCAGTCATGGCGCAAGCCATGGGAGAATTGGCAGAGAAGGAGGCAGCGGGGACCGAAGAAAGCCCTTCCAGTGGCAGATGTGGCTGTTGCCCAGCGGTGGCAGAACCTTTCACTGTCACTCCTCCTAGCTCCGAAACGGCAGAGGAGGACTGGCTAAGGCCCATCCACTGTAGAATGGCAATCCGGCTCGGGAGGGGAATGAAAGGGAAGAGGCGGATGGGCAGCTGATGTGATTGAAGGCCCTGGGTCTCCATTTTGTTTCTGTTGCTCTCTCTTGGGGTTTTGGGGAGAGGTTTTTTTTTCCCTGCCTGGAAGGAAGTTGAATGAAAACCAGACATGTTCTGGAAAACCCCAGATTTATCATAACCGGTTTGCTGAACTCAACAAAAAATTAGGTATAGGTTCTGCTGAATGGGTGCAAACCAGCTGAATCCCACCACTGGAATTAAGGTATACACAAAGATGAGAACAATAATTGAAGATTGTATGTTTCTGCTTGAAAGTGGTGGATGAGGCACATGCAGGTTCAGTACACATACAAGAGACAAGGCGTGACCAGGCTGCTGCTGCTCTGGCCACAATACTTTGCGGTCTCTGAATCATGAACTATTCCTGCATGTCTTCTTTGGGGGCAAAAAATGTTTCCTTCTTCCATTAAACAATGCCTGTTTACTTATTTATTTGATTTGTATGTCTTCCCCTCTCATCTCTGGACCATCTATCAGGCTAAAAACAACATTTTAACTACTCAAACCGTAACTCCCAAGATCACAAATATAATGCAAACTTATAAGAAAGCAGCAGTAGCTGGCAGATCTTGACAATCTCCTGGCCCAAATGCCTGGGGGAAGAGCCACGTCTTTAATGTATTGTGAAAGGCTAAGAGGGTTGAGGCAATCTGAAATTCTGGAGGGAGGACATTCCATAAGCCACAGCCACAGAAAAACACAATTCCTGAGTCCAACAAGAAGACGTTGTTTAACATGTCACTCTGCTAGTTCTGGTAGGATGAGCAGAGATGGTGGAAATTGTCTCTATTGCCAAGTAATCAGGGAAAATAGGAAATATGTTTACCAGTATGCTTGGTGCTTGCAATGCCAGGCTCCTTAGCATCTGGTTGGCTGATGCTCCGTTGCTGCCGTCGTGATATCTGATCGGAAGGAAAGCTGTTGTATGTGAGGGGGAGGTTGGCAATATATTTGGACTTGCTCTGGATGTTGGTAAAGAGGGAGGAGGGGCTGGAATTAGGACCCCCAAAGCCCCGGGATCGGTCAGCAGTCTTTGGCCACTTCGTGTGGGAAGTTGTCTTGCCGGTGATCCCCCTTGATTTGGCTTTGATGTTTGTCACTGGTAGGAGTGACACAAAGTTTTGGCCTATAAAAACAGAGCAGCAAGATAAAAATAAATAAAGATAATTTAAGAAGGGATCAGCAATGGATAGATATCTAAGAGCCTAAGTGTAACATCTACGACAGCATAATTCTCAGGGATGATAAACCTGTGACTAGCTTCCAACACTGTAGACTCACATGGTTGAATTCTTCATACCAGACGTACAAATCAAATCCCTTTATATAGTAAATTAGCAAGTTGGAGAAAAGGCTAGCCTAAAACCATTATTTTCTTCACATCTTAAATTTGTACAAGAAAAAACTTTAATTTTTAATATACCTTAGGAGAGTTTCTGTGCATTCTGATGTTTTAATCATACCGTGTTTCCCCCAAAATAAGACCCAACCGGAAAATAAGTCCTAGCAGGATTTTTCAGGACGTTCGTAATATAAGCCCCACCCCAAAAATAAGCCCCAATTAAGATCATCAGCCAGACAGATGCATTTAGTGCCGTATTTCCCCTAAAATAAGACCTAATTGGAAAATAAGCCTTAATGCGTCTTTTGGAGCAAAAATTAATAAAATTAATAAAATAAAATTAAGACCCGATCTTATTTTCAGGGAAACACAGTATATACTGTACGTTCTCAGTGAAAATCCTGCAGGAGTTTCTTAAGACAGATGCAATTCCATATAAAAACATTTTTGCGGAAAATGCATCTGTAAGAACTTGCTTGCACTAGCCAACTAATAGGAAAGCCAAAATTATTGTTTAAATCTCTACACACATTGAATTTATCCCTTTCCTTAAGAAACCAAAATCATACAAACTATTCTCTAATATTTAAATAATCTTGACCATTGTATTCTGCAAATTCCAAAGAGAATGCAACAATCAGATATAAGTAGGAGAGCAAGATAAATTTTCCAATAGAATGGCCTTGAAACAAAACGATTAAGACCCCCCAAGAGTAATGTTTTGAAACTGATTCAATTTTATGTAAATAATGGTGTTAATATGGCTTTATCACCCAGATTTTCTCTGTTTCCTACTATTAGGTGAGAAGAGTAAAAAATATTCACAGAAAAACATTCATTTACCTGATGAAAAAATCTCTTGGCATTGAATGCTGCTCAAAACCATTGACAGTCTTTAAGTTACTGTAATTCTTCCTTTTTTGCTACATCAAATTAAGGTAGCTGATTATTTTTAATGGCTACAATACTTATTTAAAGAATTGAGTCTGTAAATGTAGATTGTTTACTACTACAGTACATCTGTACTGTCAGATGTACAAATGTCTAATAACCAAAGGTATCAAAAAAACTAGCTACCGTTATATAACCACATCCTTGTTATTAGGCACATACATTTAAATACTGTAGAGAGTTTGTGGAAGTAGCTATGGTGTGATATAGCAAATAAATATCTATTTGCCAGTAGATACTGATCCATTTAACACAATAGCATAGCAGAGAACTATCTACAGCATTATGGGAAATAGTGTAACTAAATGGTGCAGAACAACATTCACACAGAAACAAGAATAGGGTAATCCAGATTCTCTTCCCTCACCCCCCCCCCAAAAAAATCTGGCTCTGCTTCTGCATATTCAGGACAGAATAAATGAATATGAATTACTGCTGCAGCTACAGCACCACTGGGGGGGGGGGAAGCTCAGGTGCTCTGCCTTGAATGATCTTGACCAAGAGATGGAACAGTATCTCTAGAGAGGTTAATGCACTGGTTCAGATCTGAAATTTTGACAATTGCATGTGTGCTTCTGAAACGTCCTATTATCCTTGAAGGATGCAGTTAATCTCTCCTCTAATCACAATTTGCTCACAGTGATCTCAGGAAGCAAGTGTTTGCTTCCTATTAAATGACCAACACTGTGGCCAAATTCTGCAATGGCAGTTATAAGTCTCTGGTTCTGAGCATAACAAAGGCATGCTTAGCTTGTGCTGTAAGTGGACTTTTAGCTTAGGTATTTTCCATTTTAATGTTCATTCCTACTTTTTGGTCTATAACTGTAAATTCTTAAATAAGTAGATAGGACCAATTGGTTTTACCTATCCGGTTGGTGGCAACTGTAGTGGTCCCAGAAGGCCCAGGAATAGATATGTTGTTGGGAACAGAAGAGCAACAAGTAGAAAAACAAGGTGGGTTGATACAGACGACTATGTTATAGGCAGGCAAGGCAGGGGACAAGTCAGGTGCGTGGGTTGTGGCTGTAAGAAAAACGCAACAGAATCAAGATCAGTTGTATCAAATCCAAAAACAACATCAATTAGCTTCCTGTATTAAATACATAATTCACAAAATTATCCTTGAATTCGTCTTTTCTCTCAAACTGGATGAATTCCCTCTTGCAGTCACATGGATTGACTTTGTCCACACCAGAAATCCAATCTTCTAGTGAACAACAGCCTCTTTTTAAACAGAGCTTTATGTTACTACATCTTTAATGTATCAGTACTGTTTTCTTGTCTGCATCCTAAGTGGAATCAATCACATCTCCCATATTTGGATCGCCAGGTGAGCAATCCAGTATTGATCTCCAGGTGAGCAATCCAGATGAGCAATCCAGGATTCAGACGTGCAGAGATTCTAAAATCAGTCTCATGCCATGTGATCTTACACTATTGTTTGTGTTCACAGCTGAGCCAATTTATTTCTAGCTTTGAAACTCTGTAGCTACTCTACAAGTAGTCCTTGCTTAATGATTATCCTTTTTAGTGACCGCTGATGTTACAACAGCATTAAAAAGTAACTTTACAACCAGTCCTTGCATTATGACTGTCCCATTTCAAGGTCAGGAGAAAACAAAACAAACTGTGTTCAAATTTTGTTTGAGGCATTCAGAATGGAAATAGAAGTTTGAAATTGCCTATAGTTGACTAAAATGCACCTGGGGATGGGAACTGGTACCTACCATGCTCTGAAGGGGAAGCATTGTCAGGGGTATTTGATGATGCAATAGTGGAAAATGTCATCTTATTTTTATCTATGTTCTGACTGGACCTAAAATGTAAGAAAAGTGAAGGCATGAAGTTTTGACAATAAAACAGAAACAGATGCATAGCAAAGGAAAGGAAAGAGATGAAATAAGATAGAGGCTGTGCATGAGGTCACGTTTGTAATCTGAAGACTTAAAACCATTGAAAAAATAAAAGGGGGACAGAAAATAGGATGGAAAGTAAAATTATTGTTCTGAATAAACATAGTTCAACATATTAACATAGTTTGACAAAGTAACAAAGGGCAAATGGGCTAACATTGTTTTAAATCAGTTCTAAACCCATCCCTTTCCACTGGAAAAAACTCTTAGGATGAGATTGCAAGCATAATTCAGAATTTGATAAATAGTCCTGGTTTCAACCAAAACATGATCCTCCCTGTTTGCTTAGCTGTTCATATTTTCTACTTGATGACACCTGTTTACATTATTCAGCTTATAGCTACATAAGCATATAACTGTATATCACATTCTGCAAGCATAGAAATGATCCAAGGGATCTGAGAGCTGTTTACTTTTCTAGTACAGTCCTAGATCCTTTACATTCTATTAAATGTTGCCTCGTTAGCTGCATCAATGGAGGATGATATCAACCTATGAATTTGGAGTGAGCACTTTACATCATCCTGTTTTCAGTCTGACTGCAACCCAAATCTATTTAGTGAAACACAATTAGTTAAAAATGATGATTTCTTGCAATTAAGAACAGCACTTTCAATCTTCGTATTTTTCATGTTATACTTTGCACATTCAAACTAACTATAACTTTAACACATCATTTAAGCTTGACTTCAGTATACCAATTTAAGCCTTACAAAATCTCTTTCCCTGTTTGCCTTTGTTGAGAAGAAGCAACACTAAAATGCAGACAGATATAAAAAGGTAGAATGCATAAAAATATAAGGCTGCAGATTTGAAAGAATAGGACAAATGTATTGCAGCATATTGAAAAAGTAGGACCATACCATGGACAGAGAGCAACTGGGACGCCAGGACCTCTATGCTGAAAAAGAGCCAGAAGGCAAGTAGTAGGCACAGCAAAAGAGCTATAAGGCACCAAAAACAGAAGAGGAAAGGAGGAATGGAACAACCAAACAAGGAAATTGTTACAAAGAGCATTTGATGGAAAGAGTGGATAGAGAGGGATTGGGGGAGATAAATAAATGGAGCAAAAAAGAAGCAAGCAAAGGAGAGGGAAAGAGAAAGGTCAATTTAATAATTAACATTCCACTGTGAATTATCCAAAATACATCATTTCAAACTGGTATACAGCTAGAACATATGGACAGTTACATAAAACAGCACAGGTTCTAGAAACTGCTTAATGACGATTTAGAACAGATCCTAATGATGTGTACCTGTACACATTTCATGTGTTTATATACATTTGTTATAGAATTTTGTTATAGAATTTATAAATTGCAATAAATTCTAAGCAGTAGTCATGAAAACAAATATCCTAAACGTATGCTCAGTCTTAGTTGAAAATCATAGCTTGGCAGCTACTCTTAAGGTAGCATGTGAGATGCTGGTACTCAACTGCTGATGTTTACTCTCAATACCCTTTACTGTCTTATTCTTTTGCCATCTCGAAATGGTAAGGCTGGCCCCAAACATCTGCATCAAAAATTCCTTAAGAATTTTCCCTCAGCTCAAATGGGAATCCAATTACTTTCCATACCCTTCAATATCCACAAGGTCCTCCTCACTGCGGTAGCTTAGCACATAGAGTGTAGACATGGACACCACACTATGAAAGAGAAAACATCAAATAAAGTTTCCAAACATAGAGTTTCTGTGTTTCAGACAGAATAGGAGCTCTACTCTAACAGGCTATATTTGTTTGTTACTTATATTCATGAATGTAAGTGACTTTATTTATTTGTTTGTTTGTTTGTTTGTTTATTTATTTATTTTTAAAATTTATAAGCCGCCCCACTCCCGCAGGACTCCGGGCGGCTAACAATAAAAGCACCATATAACATGACAAAACAAACAGTACAATAAAGTCATCCAGGGGTCAGATTTTATAAACCCCAGGCCTGCCGGAAAAGCCAGGTCTTAAACAGCTTGCGGAAAACCAACAGGGTGGGAGCGGTCCTAATCTCCGGGGGGAGCTGGTTCCAAGACGTGGGCGCCATCACAGAGAAAGCCCTCCCCAGCGGTCCCGCCAAATGGCACTGCTTGGCCGACGGGACCTGAAGGAGGCCCAGCCTGTGGGATCTAACCGGACGAAGGGAACTATGAGGTAGTAGGCGGTCTCGCAAATAACCTGGCCCTGAGCCATATAGAGCTTTAAAGGTAATAACCAACACGTTGAATTGGACCCGGAGACCAATAGGCAACCAGTGCAGCTCACGGAGGATAGGTGTAACGTGGGTGTATCGAGGAGCACCCACTATCACTCGCGCGGCTGCATTCTGGACCAACTGTAGTTTCCGAATACTTTTCAAGGGTAGCCCCATGTAGAGTGTGTTGCAGTAGTCCAGGCGTGAGGTGACAAGGGCATGAGTGACTGTAAGGAGAGCCTCCCGGTCCAGGTAAGGTCGCACCTGGTGCAACAGACGAACTTGTGCAAAGGTTCTCCCAGCCACAGCCGTCAAATGATGTTCCAATTTCAGCTGTGGATCAAGGAGGACACCCAAGTTGCGAACCCGCTGCGAAGGGGGTATATTTTCCCCTGCTAGAGTCAACACTAGACAGTTAACATGATCCTTGGGAGGCAACATCCAAAGCCACTCGGTCTTGTCAGGATTGAGACTGAGTCTGTTAACCCCCATCCAGACCCTCACGGTTTCAAGGCAACAGCCCATCACATCAGCCGCTTCACTGAGAGAGCTCGGGGAAGAGATATATAGCTAGGTATCATCAGCATACTGATGAAACCTCATCCCGTGCTGTCTGATGATCTCACCCAGCGGGTTTATTCCTATTCTTTCCTATCTCCTTTCCAATATCTGTAAAGCATCAACTGCCATTATTATAGTGTAGCTCTTAAAATAGTTTTAACATTGCCAGGACAAAGAACACAAAGAAAAATCCCAAATATGCAGGCTCTCTCACACATTCTGCACCAACCCAAGGAATGCGTAGTAGCCCAAATATGCAGTCACTCACCTGAATGCCATGATGATCACCAGAGCAATAATGGTACCTTGCAGAAAACGTTGGCTGATGCAAGCTTGGTCTTTGACTCCTTGTGAGGGAGTCTGCACAAAATAAAGGCAAAGGGAAAAATCATGTCAGATGTCTGCTTGACTAAATTTAGTTCTGATTCCTATAGGTTGCTTTGCCCTTTTGTTAATAGCAAACTATACTTTCTATGGAATCTTTGGAACTCTTATCTAAATCTTCCCAAAGGAAGAATAAATATTCACAAATTATTTAATGAAAAACATTGTATAGGCTAAGGCACCGGTCGGCAACCCATGGCTCCAGAGCTGCACGTGGCTCTTTGAGCCTTCTCCTACGGCTCCCAGCTTCCTCTGCCATTTGCTGAGAGAGAGACAGAGACAGAGACAGAGAGAGGCACTTGCACTTCCCTTCTCTCTCTCTCTCTCTCTCTCTCTCTCTCTCTCTCTTTCTCTGTGTGTGTGTGTGTAAAAGAGAGTGGCCTCACACTGTTCTCCGACGAGCTGACAAGCTTATTGGGCAGAGCTCCTGCCTTGGCTGCGTCTCTGCAGGAAACAGGAAGAGTAGGAGAGAGCCAGCCCAATAGGAATGTGTGTCAGCTTGTTGGAGAACAGCGTGAAGCCAGCTTGCCAGGTGAGCAGAAGATCAGAGAGATGGAGAGAGAGGGGGGAGAGAGAGGGGGGGGAGAAAGAGAGAGAGAGGGGAGAAAGAGAGAGAGAGAGAGGGAGAGAGAGAGAGAGAGGGAGAGGAGAGGGAGGGAGAGAGAGAGAGAGGGAGAGAGAGAGCAAAAGAGGGGGAGAGAGGGAGAGAAAGAGAGAGAGACGGGGAGAGAGGGAGAGAAAGAGGGAGAGAGGGAGAGGGAGAGAGAGAAAAAAAGAGAGAAAGGGAGAGAGGGAGAGGAAAGAGAGAGAGGAGAGAGAGAGAAAAAGGGAGACGGGGAGGGAGGGAGGGAGGGAGGGAGAGACAGAGAGAGAGAGAGAACTCATGCACAGCACCCTCTATTTCTTTTTAATTAAACTCTTCAATGAAATCCCCCCCTCTGGCGCACGGGGAAATGGGTCCAAGTGGCTCTTTGAGTGTTTATGGTTGCCGACCCCTAGGCTAAGGAGTGGCAGAGCTACATGGAAGGCAAGTCTTTTAAAGCAGAAGTTACAAATCACTAAAACAGAAAGCCGTTGGATGAAATGAATTTGAGTACCAACTCATAAAAGAACTTCGCATCAAAGAGTATATCACACACAATGCAATTCTTAGCCGCATCAACTATGAATTTATATTCTTAACCGATGAACATAATTAGCAATATGAATTCATATTATTTATAAATGATAGAGGATAGCATATTAACATTTGCAGAACAGGCTGGCATTTACTCGACAGTGTAATAAACACTCTGAATAAACATGACGTTGCTCAGAACTCAAATATATCTTTTGCTTCCATATCTTCAATCTGTACAGTAAGGGAATCAGAGGACCAGCTCCTGCATCTTCTATCAAAGACCAGAATATTCCAATGATACCTCCCTTAACAAAAAATCAGACAAACGACGTATCTTTGTAAAAAGTTACCTTGCCTGCCACTTTGGGGGGCCTCTTTTTATGCGGCATGCTTTCTGCACGGCTGAACTGACTCCCAGCTTGGCTGTATTAAAAAAACAAAGTTATACTGCATCTAAATGAGCATATTTTATTGCACTTTTGTCCCGCTCATTCTTTCATTTCTGCACACGTTTGTAATGTTTAATTTCATAATGCTTGTGGGTATACAATATTTTTTGTTGTTCCACTGTCTGTGCAGATATAGAGATTGTCTGGTTTGCCGGCGCTGTTTTTCAAAAAAACCATATTTTTACCTGTCACAGGTGTGACATCTATATAATAGTAGGTATATAAAAACACGCGTGTATTTGAATGCAATGTTGTGTCAAAATTTCAAAGCAATTGGTGAAGAACGTTCGGAGATTTAAGATTTTGAACAAATGAAGATTTACGTATGTAAATATGTATGTATGTGTGCAGGTCTTGGTGTATTCGGATCTTTTCCCGTGTAAGATTGAGAGTATCTTGGCGACGTTTCGACGAGGCTTCGCACAAGCACGAAGCCGAAGACCCCAGCCTGAAGATGACGAGTGGGACCTTGTCGAAACGTCACCAAGATACTCTCAATCTTACACAGGAAAAGACCCGAATACACCAAGACCTGCATATCTATACCCGTGAAAATCTACGAAAACAAATATATATATGTGTGTGTGTGTATGCTACATACATACAAACAAAATACATGCTCAGAACACACAAATATGTACTGCAAAAATGGGGCTCTTACTAATTAGAGTACTTTATCCAAAACATAAACAAGACTTAGGAGAATCACTTAACAGATTGTATTCTCAACTGCAGCAAAACATTTAAGAGTAGAACATGAATGGAAAAAAAAAGTGGAAAGCCACCAAACATAATGAGAACCATACATTTTCTTGCACAAGGAACCATTAAAAGTATAAACCTATCTTCAAATTTGTTGCATTGTTTATCTGATTGTGCCATCCTTTGAAAATGTACTTCTTTAGGCCTTTTCAAGAATGGGATTAAAGATACAGATTTACATCCATATTTATCTTGGGAGAGTTCAGAAACACAATGGACACTCATATAGTCCAGAGCTTGAATGGTGCAATATTTTCCCCTTCTCATTAAGGATTAGAGAAATATCATATTAGTCCTAATTATGGTAAAAGGAGAAAAAAAAAGTCCTTTCCCGTCTCTCTTGGAAAGGGAACTAAATCTTCAGCCTTGGAAAATACCTGAACCTTTTCCAAAACTATGAGCTTCTCTATTAATTAAAATCTTAATATAGTTAAAAGTGCCACTGTGCTCAATGAAGCTTCCTCCTAAGTCATAGGATTGCAACCTACAAGTTATTTCTGTGATAGAGAATTAAATCTGTCAAGAATCTTTTCCTCCAGGTGGCCACTTCATATTATGATCCAAAGCTGAATAAGAGTCATGTTTAAAAGTCAGGTATTTGTATTACCTGAATGCTCCAGAGCTTCCAGTTGACTTCATACTGTCCAGTCTTTTGAGCTTGGCCAGTTTATGACTCCACCTCTCTAGTTCGTCAATCCGGTTCTCCAGGTTGTCAGTCAGTTTGCAGAGCTCCTTCACAGCCCCAACATTTTCCATAAAAATACGCTCCTGCGATGAACAAAATCAAAGTTTTCTTTTATACAGAGACCTTCTGATGGGCTGAAATCCTTACCTTGTGATTGGGTCTTTTATTTTCAAAGGTTGAGGATGTTTTGTTTTTACAAGTATTTTTTTAAAAAGGAAACTTAACAAGTCAGGCAACGTGACTTAACAGACACTTTCCTCACTGTGGGCCTTTTGCAAAAATCTTTTCACTATGCAAAACTTGTAGAGAAAAATGTGGATACAGAGACTTTGTGATGAGGCAACTTATGTAACAGCACATAAAAGCCCATTTTTGAAGAAAGGATCTTAATCTCAAACCTTTTCCTCCACTTTTTCAATTTCTGAGTTTCTCATATTCACATGGTGAAATTCAAACAATCTGGGCAGGTATTTTTCATATGTCTACAGTACTATTAATTCACTGCTCACTACCATTCCTCTCTTCTGGAGAAAGACTGCTTTCTGACAGTACCTAAAAATCTTATGTATATTTCCATTTAATGAATCTAAATTCCACTCCAATGATATTCAAGGTAGCTAATGGAAAGATATATGTTTAAACACAAATATCACAATAAAAAGGCATAATACACATCCAATCAAATTACATCTCATTTGACAACAAGCTTATCTGCCAAATATCTGTGTAAATTAAAATATATGTATATTAACTTTGCTGGCAAGGCATTCCAAAGATGCAGACAGGCCCTTTTCCATATTTCCACCAAGCATGGCTCTTATCATGGTGGAACTGGTAAACCCTGAGCAGATTTGTCTTTTTGAGAAAGAAATATGCACAGCTTTAAAGGATGCAATCAAACTTCTTATAAGTGGCCCTCTCAATAATATTCAGCACAAAATTCTGGACTAGCTGAAATTTTCACACTTTTCCAAGTTCCAATTATAGCACACGTCAGCTCTGAAACTAATTCAATTGTTGCTATTATTAAGGTAAGGGATTTGCCATTGGTCGTATCTGATATCTCCAGGAATGAATGCAATGACATATGCATTTTACCCATGTAAATGCACTTTTGATCATCATAAAAAATTACATATCTAGCTTTAAGACTGAAGGAAAGAGATAGCAAAAACTGGATTATCTATCTTTAAGAAACCAAAAATTGGATATCTATCTTCAAGACTAAAGGTAGTCCAACCAAAATGTGAAATTGTATTTTCCAGATAACCACAACTCTGTAGTGTGGCTTATAAAATGTAAGAGTGGTCTCTTTCTGGTCCATATCAGTCTTCTATTTGTTAATTCATAAATCTATTCCATCTCAGCATTAGTATTCCATTTTTTTAAAAAATATCACAAATATATATATATATACTATATTTTCATAAAATAAACATTTTATAATACATTATATGTATATTATTAAATATTATTATTATTTAAATTTATTGACGCCCATCTTACCATAGGGCAACTCTGGGTGGCTTAGAATATTAAAATATGTATACAATTTATTTTAATAGAATAAACATTCAATAGATAAGAATACTTATGGGTTTATGTTATTCTACAATCTGCCCTACATGTAGGTTAGGGAAGACATTCACTAGTATATCATGTGAAAAAGTAGTTGGCATACTTTTTCATTAGATTAAATTCTTCGTGGTCCTTATAAAAAATTAAGCAGTTTTACTTGAAGTCAAGCTAAATGTGGGAGACACATGAAGAACTAACAGCTGTCCTTTCTTCTCTTCTGAAGGCTTTTTAAGAAACATATAGACTAACCACTTATCTTATTATTCTCCACCAAATCACCTATAATGATTTGAACCAGTTTGTTCTTGTCAGCAGACTTCCTATTTTTAGTTTTTTTTCTCCTTCCCATCAATTCAAGCCAACAAATGTGGTTATCAGCACTTCCTAAAACAAGCACTGGTAAACAAAATATCTAAGATGCAACTTAAAAAAAATATGAAAAAAATATTTTTTCCAGACTTTGTATGGATTTAATTTTCTTCAGAATATTAGCTCTATGTTGTTAGTTTATTTCCAAGAGTTTCACTCACCTTATTGACCACAAGGAAATTCTCAATAGTTTTCCCACTGGTAAAGACTATTTCCCCAGAATCCTTTACTGCTTCTGGAAGAATTTCCTTTACTTCTTGAGCAATAACACCTGTGCAGAAAAAAAACAACATAAAACGTAACAGCTTTGAGCCCAATAAGTGCCATTATAGAAGATATTTATGAGGAAAAGTCACTATTAAAGGTGTAATTTAAATAGATGTATTATTTTATAAACGTTAGCAGCAACTGCAACAAAGTACTTATTTTAAATTTTTCACTTTAGAAATAGCTAAAAGGTTCAGTATAAGCCCTAGGAAAGCTCATTGTAATAGAAAGATAGTATTTGTGTGCCAAAGTCATTTTGGCATCAGGCACTCTTGCATCAAACACACTACTTTCATCACATCCTTACACTCCTTCAACTAAAGGTGAGCTTAAGCAATAGCTTACATTGCTACTGGTTAGAGTAAGTGGCCTGATGAATACATTTTCATTATGAAAAGTGCTACAGAAAATATCTCAACAAGTGACAGATTCTGGCTGGCCTTGTCTGGTGTTGGGAGCTAACTTGAATGGGGTCTGGTTAATACTTGAATGGGATTCCTTCAAAAATTGTGTGCTTGACTGGGAAATAAAAAGCACAATCCATATACGTACAGATATATCTTTAAAGTCATCAGTTAAGCATTCCTCGGAGGAATTGAGTTTTACCCATAAAGTATTTGGAATCTACCATGTGCCCCATAGTGGGAGAAGATGAGTGGGAGGAGGAAATAAACAGAACAAATATTAATTCACCATTGTGTGATCATATACCCTATCTTTAAAACACCCACTCATAAGGTGCACCAACATTTATGCTCCAACAAAGGCACAAAAATGCATTCTGCATTTTAATAAATTGCTATGAAAAACAATGGTATAAATATAGCAATTACAGTATATCTGATATTTAAAGTAATTCAGTTTCTATTTAGTAAAGCAAGAGTATCAAGCATGGGTTTTCACATCATGATGAATCATGTTTGGTAAATGATTTTCCTCTATTTTGTACAGTGTTAAATACTTAGGTATTAGACAAAAACACACTAAGTATAGAAACAATATTCAGATAAAATGTCACATGTAACTATAACATCATTGCCAAATCAACAAATGTCATCAAAGAGAAGCCAAGAATATGTGGAATAACTGTAATCAATAGTTTCAGATGTGCTTGCTAATGTAAATTAAGCCTGAGGTCTCAGTTGTATGTACCTGTCTCAGTTGTATTCTCCAAACCAGCAGTGGCAGCAAACTCTGGCTTGTAATTATAGTTCACCAGCCGCATACGGGAGATTCTCTTCAGTTGTTCTGTGGTGTCGACCTAAAATTATAAGAAAAAGAAACCCATAAAAGTACTCTGCAGTCTTCAATACTCAGATACCAGATAATTATACCCAACCATATTTGATAGAAATAGAAAAGGTGTAGTGCAGGGGTGTGAAACTGCTGGCCCGCGGGCCGGATGCATCATGGTGAAACTGCACCCACCCCATTGCCGGCAATGGAAAAAAAGTCGTGATATGTCATGACACATCATGTGACATTGCGAGTTTGACACCCCTGGTATAGTGGAAATTTGAATCCCAGCAGAATTTAGCCTTTTGAGTAAAGGACAGCATTTCAATTTTCTAAAAATTAAGGAGATTTAGTACTATTTCCTACCACCCAAAGCAAAGCCTGTCCAGTTTTATAACTGGCTGTAATACTTAGTATCTGTGCTGACCTTTACAGAATAAAGTACTGTATATTCTATAAAAATCAGCAAGGATGTAAATCATTTAGAATATAAAACTCAGAAATAAATAAATAAATAGGTCTTTGGTTGTTCGGGTTTTCTCCCGCGTATAAACCCAAACAACCAAAGACCTACATACAAAAACACCCGCGAAAACCTCAGAAAACAAACACACACACACACACACACTTAAGAAGGTATCTAAACTCTTAGTCTAAGCTTAACTAAGCAAAAACTCTAAGCTTAGACTAAATACCTAAGCTTTCAAATCCAAATGTATCTTATCCAGTGTTCAGTAATTAATATAAAGTATTTTTAAGTAAAAAAACAAACAAACTGGGGATTTGGAGGTGAAACTAGGCAAAGTTACAACCTGAGATTCATGGCAATCTTGGAACTCATCCTTTCATATAGAACACAAAGTATTAAAATCAAAAGTTTGCAATTGCATTTTACAAAGACAAGTTGATATATAACTATATATCAAGCAAGTCCCATGTACAATAATGGAACCTTAGCTAGAACTATAGTTATGTATCCTGACATGAGGGAAGATGTAGGAAAAAACAACGAAACACACCGTGAGACAAAACACAGGAAGTATCAAACAGAGCAACTGCCTCTGCATGTTTGCCTCCTGAACATTGTTGAGACTAGAACATCTGCTAATTCCAAGTGTTAGGCAAAATTGGCCTATGTCTATGGTGTTCTTTTTTTTTTTTTTGGCTTGCAGTGAGGAGTACTTGCTCAGTGCTCATGAAAGTTTCAGTTCAGAAATCTAAAGTGAAAGTGTGGATTTTCAAAGCAGATGCCCTACTGAATATAATTGGTGGAGTGAACACTTACCTCTTGGATGTCATCTTTTACTCGGATGTCTGATGGGTGCATAAGGGATCCCATAACTTTTACATTGCCATGGACAACCAAGGCTTCATCAGGTCGATCTGTGTTGATGCCAACTCGACCATGGTGAAAGACAGTGTCAGGGAGTTGAGAGCGTTGCCAAAGTACATCACTGTCACTCTCAAATTGACCTGGGTTAGAAGCCTACAAAAAAAGACATCCGGAGAATTAACTGTCAATAGTTGCAAATGATTGAGAAAAATAGAGAATTCCAGCAGGACACTCTATAGGATAAAACAAAGCTCTCTTCTTGAAGAAATGGAAAAATATTCAGTTGCACCAATAGCCATTCATTGATAGGGAGGTTAAAGAAGAAAGAAACAGGAGCCAGCAACCTTCCACAAGATGCTTATTGGTCCAAAGCTTTTGCAAGTATATTACATGACGTACTTTATGGACAATTGTGATAGAAGCTACACTTTATGTGCATTCATGTGTTAAGGTGAAAGATAGGTTACACAATGTCATAGAGTATTATGGGAATTTCTCAATTTGCAACACTTATGATTATCAGCATGGATAAGAACACATAATTCTTTGCCCATGTTAAGAGAGATATAGAATCCGTCAAAAGCTACTTTATAATGTAGTTGTTCCTTTAGTCTAACAGTAGACTGTTTATAACTAGAGAAGGCAGTGTGATCTGGTTTGCCAACTCAGCACAAGGAGCTTGAGTCAGCATGTGTTTACAGATTCAGCAAGATAAACCTTCTTTCCTAGCTCATAAGAGAAAGGTTATATTGCAAATAGGCTTTTTCTTACAGTCAGTGGGAACAAAGTGTTCCATAAAGTAAAAATCATCCCCAGCTTAAAATAAATTCTTGCAGGATTGTGAAGGAAGAGCCTAGAGGAGATTTAAGTGATCCAGGATGATGAATTCTTCTAAGCAATTCAGAAAGACAGGAGAAAAAGGAAGAAACCATGTTTACAACCCAAGTTGCTCAAGACTTAAACCTCCTTTGCTTTGAAGAGATCTGGAAGCTCCAAACCACATTCCCAGGTGTGTGGGAGGAGATTGTGGTTTTTCAATGGCAGGAAAAGTTCTTCTGCATATGTATCAGTCCAGCAGGTTACACAGGAATATTTTCTTTCTCTTTTTTGCTCACGTGTTCTATTTCCTTTATATATACAGTATGCTTCAGATACAGATATTGTTCCCTCACCAAATGCTCATTTGCATTTTTGTCACTAACTCATCTAACCAAATATGTATCTTTCCATCCAAAAACAGGTTTCAAAGTTGGCCCTTAAATCCACACTTTCTTCCCTCATGGGCTCCCTTCAAAATTCATGACATTATTATCACCAGTACTAACTGAGAGAGTAATTGAAGTACTAGTCAGACTTTATTAAAAAGAGCAATAGGTTAAGCAAAGCAACAGGAAATAAAGATTCTATCCAGCTGATTCTAGTATTGTAGTTTTATTCTACATATCCCTGGCATTTAGACTTTTAGGGTACATGGCTTAAATGCTGGGATGTTTCAGTGGGATTTCAAATAGTAAAAAAGTCAGTGTTTCAAAGAGATTTAAACTTTCTCATTGATGAGTAAAATATTTAGTACTACATATATTGACTTAGTATGCAACAGTTGCTGAATAATTTATTGCCCTTATAAACTAAGTCTACACATTAATAATAATTTTATTTGTATGAAGCATGTCTATGTAATTACTAACCAAAATAAAAACCCATAGTGTTTTAAACAACTGAACCAATAATAAAAACAAATTTAAAATAAACCATACACATTAAAAGCAGCACAACAATTGAAATATATTGGAACAAAGCACTGAGCAATAGTTTAAAATGCTTGAAAATAATGTACAAAGACCATATTTTTACTTTTTCAGAGAAAAACTGAGAAAAACTGTTTCAAACTTCCAATTTTCTGTTGGATTTCGAACAGAAAAAGAAGCTTCTTCATTTCTTATACTCTTAACAATCCAAATATCCTGTTACTTTAAGATCTGGGTTCGCAGGATGTCTATATCTCAAACAATTTTTTTCCACAGAAGGTATTTGTGTCACAAAGCCACTTGGTGGCCTTTGACATGCTCCTTTTTCTCATTCTTCTGAGCAGAAGCATTCTGCTTCGGGTGGCATCTGCTTCAGAGTATCATACATAAAGACTCAGAATGGTGCAACTTTGAGGGGGAGGACTGGCAGCTACAGTTAGGTCTGGGAATGGGCACCATTTAGGCTTTACTTCAGGCAACAAAGTCTCTTTGCTGACAGTGTAAACATATATAATTACTCACATCTTTCTCACATATACTAGCATCTGCTGACTGTCCTATGGTGGTTAGATTCTAATCTCTTTTAAGAAAAGTGGTGCCTTTATGAAAACATATTACATTATAAAGACATTTTAAAAATCAAGAAGGAACACATCTCTTGAATCCTGTCTTTAATATCAAGTTGCATGTACTATTAACATGAGAATAGTGTATTTCTATATGGACTAGATCTAATTATATGATAAAGTTCAGCTAGTTCTATATTAACATACAGATTTGTCAAGAGTGAAAATTTGGCAGCTACGTGCCTCTCTGTTTTCATCTTTTCATCATTAGTGAAATGGGAGGGGGGAGTGTTGGTTTCAACTGGGTTAGAGAAATGAAACAAGATTTTTAAATCTTCAGCTTTAGTTCCTTTTAATTATTACATATATTTTTGTGATTTTACTGTTATATTGTTGTTGCTTTTTGCTTGTATTTTGTTCGTCATGTATCAAAAAAAATCAAGTTAAAAAAAAGCTAACATGGAATTGTAAATTAATGATATTAGCTAACTACTATTATCATATAGACAATTACTAAAGATACACCATGCAGGAAATGCTTCTTTTTCCAGGGAAGTGACATGGGTACAGTATTGCTTCTGATACAATTGTATACATTGCACAATCTTACTGGTATGGAAATATGTGCAATTCACAGGTGCTTCTAATGTATAACCAAGCCACATATTTGTGCTAATGCAGACAGATCCTTACCCTAATTGATCAAATCGGATGCAGCTAAGCATCCTAGATATATAATTCTGTTTTCATCTGCTTTACCCACTAATCTACAACAAAGGTCCCCCACCCCCACCACCCCGGAGACTGCATAAGTCAGCATGTTACTTACTTGTCTGCAGACTCCAGGGTCCCCGTCTGCCCTCTGTTTGTGTTTTACCCCCGAACCGGCCCTTTGCTAGAGGAAATGGACACAGCACTTAAAAAGGCAGCAGGGCGGAGACAGCCAACTACAAAGTCACAGCTTAGTGTCCTCCTTATTTGCTTACTAACTTTGGTAATGCAAGAGCCACAACTCACTTCTTCACTTGCCTTTTCCCAAGATTATTCCATTTAAAGTGAAGAAACATTCCACTTGTTTATTCAGATTGCTAAACAGATTGCTAAGAAATTTGATCAGTTGATCAAATTTGGGGACACCAGTTTCACAAATGTTCCAAAGCCAAAAGGGCAGAAATATTCCCATTTTAATAAAGTATGTCCCTGGGTGAAATCAGTCATAATACTTCTACACGTCTCCCTCACCTATACTTCACATTTCTTTTTTGAGAACTTTAAGGCATAAGTCTGCAAAAGTGCAACCTTTGGGGCTGGTTTAAATTCAACAAAACCGTTGAATATCTGATCCATAAGACTTGCCTTGCGGTTTTTGTCATGGAACAGGAAAGTTTGCTAACTGGTGGTATTGGTTATCACTAATACAATTACATGATTAACATGAACATCACTTGTAATATCTATTATTCAATATTCCTAGGTCCTTCCAACAATAAACCTGCTTTCCTTGCACACATATTTACTTGGAGCCTATAAGCCTTGAAAGCTTTGGAACTCGTTTAATATAAGTATTTGCCAAAGGCCTTCTTTGTGTGGAAGAAAGAGTCAGAGTTCAGAAAGCTAAACAAGATTAGGGTAGAAGGAATTGCGAATGAGAAAAGCAAAGCAAGGAACACTGTGGAACAAGGGGCAGGCTGGTACTGGGGTTAAGAACATGAAGGAACTCCTGTCAAGTAAAGTATAAAACTCTGAATGTTCACAACCATGGAAGGGTATGTTGCAAGGGAAGGGAGTAGACTTACTCTAACAATGATGCGCTCTGAGATATGAGCAGCCAGAGTGTAGTTCTGGTTCTGAGAGTGAGCTTGCAAAGCCACAACCAGCATGAAGTATCTGAAACAAGACAGGACCAGATAAGCATAGACTTTCCCCAGTTCACAGATGGAAACATAGTACACGTGAAATATGAGATTTTCTAAAAACATAGTGAATGTTTTATCAAAATATTCTGCTCTTTAATACAAGATAATTTTCAAATTTATCCCATTCCTTAATAAAATAAAGAAAACACTGTCAGACATTTGAGCAACTCTACTTAGAACTAAACTGCATTCACAACATACTGAGAACCAATTGATTCTGTGTGTGATAATGGCTCTGAAAAATAGCCAGGTATGGTGGCAGACTACCCTGTAGAGCCACAAAACACATTCAAAATATAACTGCAAAACTCCAGCAGTTTATTTAAAATCATCTGAATTAGGCAGGTTTGCAGAGTTCAGCATTCTGTGTCTTTTTCCTGAATAGACATCAGAGATAAACCTAGCCCAGCACAAATGAAAACCACTCTTTTTCACACAGGAAATGAAAAAGCATAACATAAATTAGACATTTCAAAATATTAGAGAATTCAACATTGATTTTTTTTCTGAGCCTATCTGCTTTTCAAGATATTATTTTATGTCACAATTTTACAAAAGTAAATCTGAAGTGTTAAATTCTGATCGCACATTTAACCATTCAGTTTTGTTCCTTTGTCTTAAAGGGAGAACAATCTGAGATTTGTGACTGAGAAACAAAAGGGCAATACAGATATTCTGCTTTGTATAGCACTGACAGTGAAAATGAAGCTCCCCGTATGGATCTGGCAAGTCATTTCTCACAGAAAAGTGTAGTGTTATTAAGTGAACAACTATAAACAGTTTTGGATATTCTAGCAGTGTTGAACAGTATGTATTTTGTAAGGCAACATCCACGTAGTTGCTTTGCCATGTTCCACTCCCATCTTATCCCACAGCTGACAAGAAATTATGCCACTCTGAATCTGAATACCCTAAAATATAATTTCTTTACCACACACTTGGAACAAATCTGTGTTGCATTTCTGCCTAACAGCTTTAGTGCAAAACAGTCTAAAGCAGCGGTGGCAAACCTGTGGCACGCGTGCCAGAGGTGGCAATCAGAGCCCTCTCTATGGGCACACGCACCGTTGCCCTAGACCTGCCTCCTCCTGCGGACCCTTCCTCACAGCAGCCCTCCCAGAGGAGAATCGCCCTCAAGCGCGGCCCGTGTGGAGCAGCACAGCCAAGGACATGGCAGCCAGGCAGCGGGGACAAGACTCCACCCTCATGCTCCATCGTGAGCAGATGATGCTGAGGGGCACGGTCGAAGGGTGTGGCTGCCATGGTGCTGCTGGGCCATCTGGGTGATCTGCTGTGGCAGGCCATGGAGGTGGTGGCCCTGTGGATGGAGTGAGGGTAGAATGGGGGGTGGGGAGAAACGGTTTTGGTGCACTCGGTCTCCAAAAGGTTCGCCATCACTGGTCTAAAGGCAATGATTGGTGGTTCCCTTAGCTGAAATTTCAGACTTCTCCATTGGGCACTCATAAAGCTCTGCTTTCTCTATGCACTATTATTTTTTTTCTTTCCCAATGCATTAATAATTGAAGCTTTTTATTATTATTTCTTGAAATTTTGGATCAACAGATGGCCTATTCAACTTATGGATCCTTACATGGCAGCAAAAAGTTGGGCACATACATTATTTTGTATTTTTTAGCTGCCATCCAACGCTAGCCTGGATTTCTGCCACTGAGATGCAGCCATGGAATAAGTCCTACTGAAGAACCAGAGTTTGAAAAAGGCTTAACTATGGGAAATCCATGTGGGATCTGTAAACTGTAAATTTCTAAATTTCAGGGTAGAGAATATGAAGAGAGGAAGGAAGTAGCCAGAGCTTCCTTGGAAGCAGCAGCATGGGAAAGTCATTCCCTGCAAAGAGGCTACAAGCCCTTTCAATTACACTTCCAATTATAGGCACAGCCTGGTCAATTTCAGGGCTTTACACTGAATGATCAACCAACTAATTTTAAAAAAAAAGTGGCTGCAGAAGACAGAGTTCTGATCTTGCAAACACAAGAGGACTAAAAGGCAAGTGAGTAAGTCAGGTCCAGACTGAAGAGATGGTCCCAAAGGAAACCAACAGAATTCACTGGAACCACAAGATTGTTGGCAAAAGTGTGTCAACTTGGGCTGCCTCCCCAATAAACTTCACCACTTCCTACTTTGTCTGGACATAGCTTTTTGGGATGGGACCTTAGGAAAATACTTCCAGAATGTAGCACCCTAGGCCACCCTCAGGTGACTCAGTTTAAGGAGATACTGAGATATAGGTAAGAGATATGTAGACAGGTACTTGGGGAAACAATAGTGAGCTATTCTTATTTATGGCCACTTACATAGCACAAAAAAGTTTGTGAGGCAGGTTGGGCACAAAAAAAATAACAGATCCAGTTATTCAGTGTGATTCTTTAGCTCAGTGTTTCTCAACCTTGACAATTTTAAGGCACGTGGACTTCAACTCCCAGAATTCCACAGCCAGCATTGCTGGCTGTGGAATTCTGGGAGTTGAAGTCCACGTGCCTTAAAATTGTCAAGGTTGAGAAACACTGCTTTAGCTAAAAGTAGATCTTGAATTTGAATTTGATGGAACCCTTAAACATCAAAGTTATTTTAAATTCCACATTGGTTTCCATTATACACATTTGATTACTATCCTGAGGACCTTTATATTGAAAAAAGCCCTGGAAATCTTAAATAAAAGTCACCAAGTGGAAGCTTACCTCTGATCAGGATTAGGCTTCCCCTTCTTCCTCATGTTATTGGCCGTGGTCTCACTGAAATGCAGCCGGCCCACCGTGACCTTTGTGACTTGCTCTGGAGGCAAATTGACCCTGAAAAGGAAAGAACATTAGAATAGGACGATTGTCACCTGCCAATTAATCAGTTGGAGCAGGACAAGGACATTTTATAAAACTCACCGATCAAGAGGTAAAGGGAACCAGCATTTAAAAAGAAAGTAGTAGAGGACTAAACATAGAAATAAATACACAGCCTGATCCCAGTGCCTGGTTTCTCCCTGAAGCCCTGAGTAGTACTCACATGACAGGATTAAAAGGTCTTTTGCTGCGGTCCGACTGAGACTGTTCTATATTGATTGACTGGTTTAATGCTTCCAACTGAAGAAAAACAAAAAAGAAAGACTCAGATCTATTTTAAAGACAATTATGAGAACCATGTTTTGTTTTATGCTCTATTCTTAAGTATATTCATTTTTAAAGAGGCACTTTCATTTTAAAGCACTGCAGTAAAATAATTCTATGTACTTGAGACTGGCAATTATTCTTCTTACAGGAGAGGAAGGCAATATGAACATATAAATTCACACACACACACACACACACACACACACACACATATGTATCTCCTAGATGTAAGTTATGGGTCTTTTGATGTGTACAGCTGCCCAGAGTTACCCTGCAGTAAGATGGGCAGCCAATAAATGTAATAAATAAATAAATATGCAGTTTAGATCATAACTCCTTCAACAAATATAATCACAGGGAAATTACTAAAGAATGTGTTGTCTAAGTCAGACCATCTGTCACTATTTATAACAGAAGCATATAGTTAACAAACTACAACTGAAAAATAATTCAGTAAGGACCGCACAAACGTTAATACTCTAAATTCTAATAACTAACCACACAGAAGTGGGAGCAAAATATAATACAAAACTTTAATGAAATTCTTTATTGTACATTAGAAACAGGGTTTGATAAGGGGCATCCCTACAAAAGATCTGGACACAAAAACATATTCCATACTCCCCTTTGAATGTCTATAAATTGATATATAGATGGTGTCTAATACTACACAGAATGAATTTTATACCATAAATACAACAAAAATGCTAGAGCTGTAATTCTTATGTGCCTTCTATTTGATTTTTAAAGTAGTATTCTAAATTCATAAAGACTATGGCTGTACACATTATGCTGTTTGCTAAATATTGAAAATGTTATTTGGAAAAATCCCAACCCCAACCCTAATCCCAACCCTAATTCTGACCCCACCCTATCCCTAACCCTATAAAAACTAATAAAATCTATATAAAAAAAGAGACTATGTCTGTATAGTAATGGAAATTTTTAAAAAGGTAACAGCTGTTAACTAAAAAAAACTATTTTATCTGGATTTTTAAAAGTTGCAAAGATTCAACTAATTTGATTACCTGTTTATTAGATTCACATACTGCTTGGTTTTGTAAAGGCTACGCAAGAGAGAGAGGTGGTTGGGTCCATGTTTGTTTTCATTCATTCATTCACTCATTCATTCATTCAATTTGTATAATCACTTGTTTCATATTTGTGATTATGGACAACCAAGCAAAACTGTTAATAAATAACATGAAGGTCAATAAAAAACAATAACCTCTTTAAAACCAAATTAAAACAAAAATTTAAAACCAGAAAATGTAAGAAGCAGGCAAGGCAATATGCAAGCAAGTATATAAGCTTAATAAATAAATAAAGTGCAAAGTCATGTATCAATCAAAACAGTCATCCAGCAGGCTCCAAAACCATATTAATATTGCCACATATAAATATCTAGCTTTGTATCATTTTCCTCAGTAAATACACTAGTTTAATTGGGTTGTCCTTATTAGTTTTTAGGATTTAAAGAGTTCACAATCTTTTAAGCACCAATTTATACACTGGGTATCTTTTCTCTTTTAATAGTTGTAAATTTAATGATAATCTATTTTATGAATATGTATTAAATTTAATTAAGAGCATTTTTTTTAAATATCACCCACTCTGACTTAGAACTTAGCTAGTCAAACATGCCACCACACAAGCAAACTCAGATACGCATTTGCAATTCTATATATTGGATTGTTCTACCCATTTTTACTTAAAATTCCATGTAACTGTAAACAAGCTCTTTAAAAAATCTTATTTTTAATAGATTTTTTAATAGAGAGATACATTTACACATTTCCTAAAGTTTTCCCATCGGACCACTCCTATTCTTTTAAATGATGCAGTCAGCTATTCTTAGACTTGCCTTCACCCCATGCAGTTTCAGATAGAAGCATTCAAGTGGCTTCAGACCCTCAGGAGTCTTGACATATTTTGGGTCTCCAATCATACCAATGTACACGGTGACTTGGAAGTGGTTCTTTTTCTGGCATACGAAAGCATCATCTCCCACAGAGAAATTGAAGCCTTTATCTGCATCTACTCGATATGTGGGCATAGGTCTGTAAGCAAGGGAAAAGTAGACAAGAGATCACATGTTGGACAAAAGAACAAATGGGAGCACTGATGAGACAAGGATATATCCAAAATTTGTTTCTGGGCAGTCTTGTTTCCACAATCACCAGAGATTTTCAAACCTTTTCAAGGAACAGAATGTGTTACTTAAAAAAAAACAACCCACATCCCCCAAACTCCTGATCAAAAGCCAAAGCTGTAGTGAAAGAAAATTGGCTGCACTCAAGTCAAACAACTTCTTCATACCTTAGTCTCTTGCAGAATCCCATCATGTTGTTGTAGAAATCTAAGATTCTACAGAACATAGTTTGAAAAATCCTGGCTTAAACTAAGTCTCCTAGTTCTTTTGTGAAAACTAAAATGTCACTATATATAGATAGATATTACTGGCTTGTTGAACGTAAGTAGCAAGCATTCTGCTAGAAATATGTTTCATCCCACTTCTGAAACAGGTCAGGTTATGGTGGTATTGATCCAAGAACCCTAAAATATTTGATTAATGAAAAGAAACGACATGCATAATGTCATTGGAAACACCTCTCTGTATAAAGACTTTTTTCAGAGAGGTAGTTTTGAGTAAGAGAGTAAGGAAAGAGGATTTGATTGTAGCCTTATTGAGACACATTCTGATTATTTCATCCTGCCTGAAAAAGTAGTCTGAAAATCTCAACTAGTCCAAAAGACAATGACTACACATCTGATTGGAATTGTGTCAGTGCTGTTTCCAGGCCCCATTTAAATACCTGGACTTAACCTTTAAAGCCTGAAATGGCCCCATTATATCTCCATTATATCTGCATCTCTGAAAAGAGATGGAATCACATGCTAGTATGTTTTTCTCTGAGAATTTGACTAGAAAATATGCTGCTAACTTTTTCAACATCAAGTAAAGTTTATTTTAATTTTCCTAGGGATTTTAAAAGTTTAACCTTGCCTCTCCCCTTCTGCCCCACTTAATCCAGTCATGAGTATTGTGCCAATATTGTTAACAGCAGCACAGCAAGAACAATTTTAACTATATTAAAAGCAAGGGAAGTGTGGGGAGGGCTTAAAACATTAACTTCAACAATCCCATGTCCAGGTACATCATATTCATTTTAATCCATTAAACAACTATTTGGGATTCAAAAGATGGCTTTCAATAATTCCCACTTTCAAAGGGTCCTCAGAATGCAGGAAGGAGCACCCAAATAGGAGAGAGTCAATGTGGTCTTGAGAAGAGCTCTAAAAAGTTGTCATGCCCGATCTACTACCTAACATGGTCCTGGCCTTGCCATAAAAAAATTGCCTTAGGGAAAGCATTAAAAAAAATTGTTAAGTGCAGAAAAGCAGAATTTCCTGATATCATCTGAAAGTAATCTGAAACCATCCTTCCTGAAGGACCTCTAAGCACCTTTCAGAGAAATTCAGAATGGGACGAAGATGGTCAGTTTGGGGAGTGATGGTCCTGGGATGTGGAAAGTTGTATTAAGGCAAATGGCCAGTTCCAGACAAAAAGAAATACAATTAAATTAGAGTTACCTCTATTTTTTCTCTCACAACTTTCAGCCCTTTTCCTCATTGCCTCTCTATTATTAATAAATTTAAATAATAATAATAATAATAATAATAATAATAATTTAAAAGCATCAATTTAGACTATTGGGGGGGGGAGAGGAAGCAAGATCAGAGCGCCTGGCAAGTTTAATCTACACTTCCTTACTGCTTTCCATTCATAAAGACTATGGGAGTGTGTATACATGAGAGCCAGCATGATCAGCCACAGGCCCTTTATGTGTGCTTAAATAACCTGCTGGAAGCGAACATGAACGCATCGGAGAGAATGCAGAAAGAAAGATTCCATCAGAAAAGAAAACAAGAAGGAAAATGGAAAACAGGGAAAGACAGGGGGTGCTGTGTCAGAGAAATGGATAGGACAGAAGGAAAAGCAGAGTATCCAAGAACAAGAGCAGAGTTCTGTGTGGGAGCATAACAGCCTCTCAGTATTTTGCCTTCATTTCCAAAAGTCTGAAGTCCTGTACATATTGAGGATCCTCCTCAGACATGCCGATGGCAACTGGATAAACTCTACGCGCTGTCAGCACTCATGGGGTGAGTGAACCTGGCAGAGTCTGTAAAGAGCCATTTAGGTCTTCCTCATAGTAACAGGGGGACCTCAAGTTGCTAGAGAAGTGCCCTGAACAAAAAGCAGATGGTGGCCACAGAACAAGCTACCTTAGTCAGAAAGTATGAGAGGAATTTCCTTTCTCCTCTCCCCCTTCTTCACATTTCGGGTGATTCATTTTGCTATTCCCTCCTTCCTACATATCTTGGCATTCTACTCTATTGAGAAATCAAAAATTTCCCGTCCATCACCTAAAAGCAGACATAGACCTCTTCCTCCTTAATCCTAAGCCACTGCACACTGTCTTTGGGTCCAACTATGACTTCTGTAAAAAAAAAAAAACAAAAAAAAAAAACCAATTCATCAATAAAACTTGAGAGAAACAGTTACATAAGGGAAAATAAATGCAAGCAGGAGTACTCCTTCAGATAAATTCTATACATAGTTCATTCGAGCTGATTACTGCTCAATGCATCTCTAAAACCAGAAAAGAAAGGAACTTTTGGCTGTCCAGGAGAGTTAGGAAAGCTCCCACCCAGAGGAATTTGAACTATTTAATTTCCAAACCTCTATAGGTATTAACATTTTTGGACTCCATTAGAGTAACCTCATATCTTGTAATTTGTTCTCAACACTGTCCATATCCACCCAAGCAATGCTAGAAACAGCACAAAGGGAATTCAATGTGTCATCTGGACAGTTCCAGCATAGATAAATAGTTACTGAAATAAGGTTATTCAGTCATACAGAAAAGGAGGCATATTCCACAAAGGCAGGCATAGGACCCAACCTTCACATCTTAAGCGCAGATGTCTACAGAGGAAAAGTCTTCATGCTGCAAACTATAGACAAGATGGCTTTGGCACAAGGAAGGACTATGATGATGCACCTTTTATAAAGGAGTCATAACATAATAACATTATGTAACATAACACAATATAACATGTTAAAGGGGCTGGTTACTTGAGGGACCACCTGTCTCCACCTGCCTGGTTGATTTAATCTTGTATACTCTGAGTTCCTTTCATTACACAATGTTAACTATCAGGACCCAGAGAAATATACCTTCTCTATAGCAGTATCTGCCCTCTGCAATGAGGTTCCCATCAGGATCTGGATGGCCCCACTCTGCTATTGTTTAGAAGAGGCATGACGACCTGGCTCTTCACCTAGGGCTTTAGTGAGGAGGAAGGAGAACCCTTGCTGCATTCTATCCAGTCCATTGTACTGGCCATCTTTTATATTTTATAGGTTTTATTGTATTTTCTTGGATTATAAGCCACCCAGAGTCATTGGGTGGTATATAAGTTCAACAATAAACAAACAAACAAATACCAAGGGGTTTTGATGATTACTTGGAGAGTGTCAAGCCAGTGAAGATCCAATTAAACGGATTTATTGCTAATCATGCCTATGCAAAGGAACCTTCTCAATGGTTAGCATCTGCTTGGGGTTAGATGAGGGTCAAAGGAATTCAAAGGAAGTTGGACTTAATTCACCTGTGTACACTTTTCTATGCACTTGGTTCCCCCATCAAATTGCCCTTACTGTAGTAGTAAGCATTTTTTTTAACAATCAGAAACTGCCTTCCTATAACTTGAATCTATTTGCCCATGTTCTATACATAGAACTTTACATTTCCTGTGTGATACCTTTCAGTATTTGGAAGTACTATTGTATTTCGTTTCAATTGTCTTTCCTCACAGATAATCATCCCATTTCCTTCAATCTCTCTTCACAGAACTCAAGTTTCTACTCCTAGGACCAGCTATGTCACCTTTTTCTGACCCTGTTTCAAAATCTCTGATCCTTCATGCCATTCCATTTAATACCATCCACTCTTAGGAACCATAGATGAGCACGCTTTCCTTTCTTTTCTAGCAAGCTATTTATCCACTTAATGGTCGTCCAGCCTATAACTAACTTGCTACAAATGCCATGGAGTATAAATGCTTTGCTGAAACTAAGATCTATTATGTCCATAGCACTTTTAGTCTACTACAGAAATTACTTGGTTTAAGAAAAAATGAGATAAGAAGAAGTCCTGTCAGAGTAATAAAATCATTCTAACTTCTAGTAATTACTACCTTGTTTTCAAGATGCTTTGATTTAACTTTCAAACACAGCCTGCATTTCTATACAACAGCATCTAAGAGTATGGGAAATAAGCAAGATGAATTTGAACTCTTAGTATAAGAAAACAAATATTATCTAACAAATATCTGTTACAATGAATTCCATTAATGAAGTACTGAAACTGTAGGATACAATTTGTTGAACAACCGTCAACAGCATCCCCTCAGTCCATATCATGATTTCAGTGCCTGACAACTGGTATGTATTTATGATTGTTACAGCATATTGGAGTCACATGATCCCCACCTTCCCAGTGGATTCCAAAAGCAAAGTAAATGGGGGCAGCTGGCTTTACTTAACAATAGTATGATTCACTTAATGAACGCAGCAAAAAAAAGGTTGTAAAATTGGGCATCATCGCATAAAGACTCACTTAATGACTGCATCACCTAGTGATGGAAGATCTGGTCCCAAATATGAGATCTTTAAACATAGATGGAGACATAATACAGAGCAATTCAAAAATAAATAAGTAGAATTAACTCTGAGCAACGCAGGAAAAATGAAAACATGAGAACAGATGAGCATCAAATCAAAACAAGAAATAAGGACAACAGATTAGTGATCCTTAAAATATGAACAATGTTCTTGCGTTTTGAAGAAATTGGGAGATTCCTCTGAATCTCTGGCAGTGAAGATGTCTATGTGGCACCATAATTTCCACAGATACATTATCTCCAGATAAGATAATGTTCCAGGACACTGCAATGTTTGTAAGAATGGGGAGGTTCAGGTCCACCTTGGGTGGATGACTTTGGGCAAGCCATTCATTCTCTGCCTGATCTATCTCAGAAACTAGCTGTTGTGAGAATAAAACAAAGTGAGGTCCTCACATAAATCATAGCTCCTAGAGAAAAGGAAGATATAAATGAAATAAATACTAAAATAATTATTAGCATTCTTCTAGAGTAGAAAATTAAGATAGGAATACAATAGATGGGACAGTCTGCCTTCATTGAAAAACAGATGAAAGCAAAGACCTTGCAAGATTTCAGTTCATTCTGAAAAATAACTGCTGCCAAACTCACTCCACCAACACCTGGAACCAGTCCATGAAGCATTTCTGGGAAAGGGTTATGCTGAAAGTCAACAAATGTATTTCTTGTAGTCATTTGCTGAGCATTCATTTTGTGCAGTTCTCTGTGTGCAGACAGTGTGTATTCATACAGTTACAATTTTCAAGTAAGTTGAACATTTAGTCAATAAATTGACTGAAAATAACCAGAATGCTAGTATTTCTTTCCCACTTGTCTAATGTCTAGCTAAATTCAATGGTAATTTATAGTAATGATTATTGATAGTAAAAAACACAAAACAATATTATAACACAACTGTGCTAGGTAGAATGATGCAAATTATAGTGGATAGCAGCTTCAGAGAGATGATGTAGTACAGGCAAATGGCTATACATTGGAAAAGTAAATATTATTTATTTACTTATTATACATTTTTCTATCCCGCTGCAATCAAAAAAAGGCTTGACAACTTACATAGAATACAGTAAGACAATTTAAAGCATCCATTTTGCCATATTGGTGGCCAGTGGCTACTAGAAGCTTAGTCTTATTTCAGTGCAACCAATGCTTCATGTCTGCTTTCACATAATTCCTCACTAACCTATCATAAGGGTAAAAAAAAAAAAAACCACCATTAAACATTAAACTGCAGCCACATCAATATGCATGGCTTTTTCTTCCTCAAAGGTACATATCAGTTTTAGGTTTTCCCTTACTATTTTTCATTACTTCCTGGATGAACTAAATGCAATGCAAAAAACTGGCATCTCCATGACATTTTACAAGAGACACTGGCTAAAATTAAAGTGTTTGAGAAAGAAAACAGAAGGAAAAAAGAGTGTGTCATGTTTTGTATCTATAGTAACTGTTTATTGTATCATAATAAAATCCTCAATCCAACACAAAGTATTAACTAGTTCTGACATTAGTAATACAAATGTCCTCTTATCAGTATTAACTTTTTCCCCAGTATTAATACTAATTCTGTAAAGTCGTGAGCTGATGTCAAGAAGCCAACAAAGAAATACTGGTAGTTTAAAAAAAATTAATTGTATTAGTGTCAGATATTTATCTCAATGCAGGAATGTTTCTATTGTATTTTGGTTAACCCAAGCAACCCCATAAGCCTAGTTTAAGGAGCATATCTCAATGACATTTTTGTCCTTGCCCTGCCCAATAAAGTAAACTGTCATTTGATCAAAGCACCATAGGTTATTAATCTTCACATGCTCTTGTATTGATTCACAATAAACTGTGATTAAAAAGTGGCCCACTGCAAATGCACTATCACCACTAGAATAGATCCAAATGAGAAAAAACTAAAAGGGCTTTATTTAACTTTGTTGTATCTCAGAAGTTTCCCACTGCTACTCTGTGAAAATGCAAGAACATTCCATAGAGATAATATAATTCTTGCCTACTTTCCTAATTGGAATGTCTTTTGTGACAATTTTCACCATAAACTTGGCACAATTTCTCTGTAGTTAACAAAATAATTTATAAAGCGCTAAAATTCTTGTTGTCATTATCATTCACTGGGTGAAACAGCTAAACAGTTCATGGGGTAACCCATTCTTTAACTAAGCTATCTCAAATAGGCTTACAGAATATGTCAAAATCTGGGACTCAGGACTCCTGATGCAATGAAGTTTGGAAAAGTTATGACTGCTTCAGAGCTACTGACTGCTGCTGCTCTTCCCCTCCCTGGCCAATGCTGCACTGCCAGATGCCTTCCCTGACCAGCACAGCAACTCTTGCATACCCCCGTGCATCCTTCTCAAGCCGGACTGTCCACTGCATATGCCTTCCCTGACCGGGCATTGCACCACCTGTGCACCTCCACAACCCTTCTCCAACCCACACAGCACCTCTTTGGCACCTTCACACACCATTCACAACCCATTATCACTCCCTCCCCCATCTCTGACAGCAACACTTGTGCACTCCCAGGAGGGAAGGAGGGAGATAATGACAGAACAACAGAGAGAGAGCGAAAAGGAAGGGGAAGGGTGAGAAAGAAGGATGGAGGCACGGAAGGAAGGCAGGATAGAGGGATGGAAGAAAGAGAGAAGTGAGGAAGATTTCCGATGCTCTCTGCCAGCTTCCCACAAGGAAACTCAATGGGGAAGCTGGCAAAAAGTTGGAAGTCACTCCTGCTCCCTCTGCTTTTGTTTTGCCCACTTGTGGTCACTCTGTTTCTCCATTTAGGTAAGGATATATCTCTAAAATGATGACCTAATGCAGACATGTCAAACTTGTGACGTCATGTGATGTCAAGCAACGTATCGGGACGGTTTTACCATTGCCGGCAATGGGGTGGGTGCGGCTTCTGGATGACGTGTCTGGCCCGCGGGCCGGCAGTTTGACACCCCTGACCTAATGGGACACGCGATGTCTATTTTCTAGAAAACCATAAAAGACTTCTTTACTGTTATATATGAAAATCCATCTTTGTACCCTCATTGTTTACCAGTCTAGGGACAAAAACAAGAAAAAGTACTTCAATTTTCTATCCATTGTTTGTATGAAGGGGTAGACAAATGGGAAGAACCATTTGTCAATTACTTAAATTCACATTCTTAGAAAAACCCAATGCTTTATTCTGCATTTATCCCATTTCTAATTCCTAATGCTGTATGGCAGCAGTTCAGAATTTGTAGCCACAGGGTTCACTTAACAGCAGAGTTGCACTTAATTACATTAGCAAATGCAATTAATTAATTACTTAGCAAATACACCACCTTTTGTAATTAAAGTAAGCTTTTGAAGGTATAGTAAGCTTCAGAAATGAAAGAGAGAAAAATAAACAATGGGAATGTTTTATTTATTTTTGTTTTGTTTTTCAAGCTTAGAATCATGTGAAGTACTTAAAAAGTTCTTTCACACTTTGCTTTCTAATATTAGGCATAAAAAACTAAAAACTCAAGATGGAAATTTTTCATCAGGAAAATTTTTTTTTAAAAAAAGCTTGCAATTTTATTGCAAGAAAGCCAGTACTATCTATGTATACTGCAAATCAAACAAGGTTGTTTTATTTACCTCCTCATATGTAACACTATGAGGAATGCAGCTGTCAGGATGCAAATCAGGATGTGCTGCCAAGTGTATCTGAAATCTCTCTCCCAAAATTAGAAAGGCTGGGCAGAAATCAAAGTCTTCCCACATTTCCCCTGACTACTTCTTGCTCAGATCTTGGCCCTTTCAAGCAAGCCACATACTGCAAAGTATTCCTTTGATCGTAATCTGTAGGAACCTCTAATTAAGCTCCAAAAAGCTGAAATAGTCCAGGGCACCGAAACAGAGGATCATCTCCTTCACAAAGCCCCTTGTTTCTATAGAAGGAGTCAATACAGGTCGCCAGGAATTTGTGCTGAGGGTTGTTTTGTTTTTTCCTTCTGTGTTGTGCCAGGACTCAACTTTTTTTATCCCTCTCTGTACAGGTTATGGAATTGGTGTTTACTCCCAGCCTTCAAGGTCAGGTTACATTTGTGAAAATATAATCTTTTCTTTGGAATCCTTTTGTGATCTGTAATATTTATACTCTTTCCAATCTCTTCAGAGATTTGGGCTGAGAGCTTTTCATTTGTAAGAAACCATCACCATCTTGTGGTTGGAACTCTGGTACATATTACTTTATTACCACAATCTGGGCAGTTTTATAATTGTCTCCTTCCACACTGAATGTCTAGACTTTAATACTTAAAATCAAAAGGAATATGTATGTATGTATGTATGTATGTATGTATGTATGTAATGTATGTATGTATATTTTAAACAAATAAAGTTTTGATTTTGTTTATCCCGTGGACAGAGATTTATATTTAAAGAGGGGGAAGCAAGAACTGGATCCTCCAGTTACAAACCTCTATGCTACATAGCCAGAATAATTACTATTGTAATTATTTAGATTTGTTTGCTGGTGTTGTTTCGTATTTTACTTTTTAAGTGTCAGACAGAATAAGGTAAGAGAACCCTTCCAATGAAGTTATAAGATCACAGATGGAACGCCCTTGGAAAATAGATAGCAGCCACAGGAATTATCAAGCTTCTTTACGAAAACAGAAGTCAGACCCGGATTGTGAAGACCCAGACAACTTCTACAAGAGGAGGCTTGGGACCTCCAAATTCTCTCTTGTGGACCTCGGCACTGCTATAGGATGATCAACTAGATACTTCCACAAGGCCCAGAAGAAATATATGAATGCCTTAGCAGACACGGCATATATATTTTACTTGATTTTTTTATATTTAAGATAAATTGTTCTGAATGACCACATTGGTGATAAACCAAATGCTTCCAATTTTCAGTAACAGGTGAGAATGAGTTTCTAGAGGTCACACTACAGCCTAAAGGAGCCAAAGGTATCAGATGAATTGCTGGGAATGGAGATGACATCTGGCATATTAAATGATTAAATGTTTTTAGTCTAAAACCACTTCCCAGTATATCTTTGAAATACTAACTAAACTTGAAATTAAACTTTAAATAAGACTCAAGTGCTAAATTTTCTTAAATGATTTGATAAAAAAATACCATGTTTCAATTTATGAGTAGTTTTTTTTTTTGACTGCCTTCTACAAAATAATTATATTTTGTTTCTTTTTAAAATCCAAGTGTTATCATCTTCATAAGGTGTTGTCAGGTTAAACAGAAAAAAATAATCAGATATTAAGAAAAACTGGACTCAGAAGTAATTTTCTTTAGTATATTAGCAGTGGATTTAAATAGCTAATTGGCTTGCATTTCCTTGGTCAAAGAAATTTGTGCCTCTCCCATGAAAACATAGGGGAGACACAAAGGATGGCACAAAGATAAAAAAAAATTAAGGCTATGATAAATATCTATAACCCAATCTCATCTGCATTCTGCATGAAATTATTCATAAAATAGGAGAATGCTGGCACATTTTCAGGAACGGGCAAACAAATTCTCTGTTATTTTTGGCAAGAGGTGGGCTTATTCTGAAATAAAAAATGGATGAATTTTTTTCTCTTTCATTTTACTGAGGGCCTTAATTACCAAAGCTGTTCTTAGCAACCTGGCAAAATTCACTTCTAACTCACTTCTAAAAACAAAGCTTCATTATGAGATCATGATGTTATCGTCCCTTCCTCCCAGCCTTGCTGTAGCATAACTATAGCAGAAGTCCTTTCCTAAATTAGAAAAAAAAATACTGTTTGACAAGGTCAGAGGCAGGCTACCTGCACTGACTCCAAAAATATCCCTCAATTTTGCTGCATTGAAGAAATATCTAGAAACTCTACAACTTTCAATCCCTGCTTATTTAGAGCAGAGCTTTTCAACCAGTGGTACGGGTACCACCTGTGGTACATTGGTACCTGGCAGGTGGTGCACAACCATCCTAGAAAAGTGGGAGGGCGAGGGGAATGAACTGAACCGGTGGCAGCACCACACAAGCCTGAGCAAGAGATGGTTGGAGCTGCAGGACTGTCAGGGCTCAGTGGAAGCGCCAGGATCAGCGCCAGGCTCCAGCTGGAGCTCAGCGCTGATCCTGGTGCTTCTGCTGAGCCCAGAAGAAGCGCCAATCAGCTGGAATGTTGCAGCATCTCCAGGGTCTTATGATTTATATTCAGATGCTTGGCAACTGATTCATATTTATGATGGTCACAGTGTCCCAGGGTCATGTGAAGTGACCAAAACCTGCTGCAACCACCCAGCAGGCAGGGGGAATAAAAACCAAACACCCCCCCCCACCCCTGCTGCCAATCCTCAACAGAAATGCTCACAACAATGAAAACCTCGGACAGGAGGAAGAGCACTGCTGGGTGGGCAGGCAGGTGTCTTGCTCGGCTGTGGCTTGGGCGGACTTTTTCAGTGCAATTGTAACTTCGAACAGTCACTAAGCGAACTGTTGTAAGTCGAGGACTACCTGTACTTTATCACTTTTTTCCTCTTTTTTTTTTTTTGGTCATCAAGTTTTTGACACTTTGCTAGGCAACTGGTGGTATTTGGATACTGCCATATCCTAAAAGTGGTACAATGGGTGAAAAGGTTGAAAAGCCTTGATTTAGAGCCCCGAAGGCTCAATGCTAAAGCATGACAGGCTTAAGATACAGAAGGATCTGGACAGACTTGAACACTGGGCACTAACTAACAAAATGAAATTCAATGGTGAAAAAAGCAAGGTTCTACATTTAGGCAAGAAAAACCAAATGCACAAGTACAGCATAGGTGGCACCATGCTCAATAGTAATAACTGTGAGAGGGACCTCGGAGTCCTAGTAGACAATCACCTAAATATGAGCCAGCAGTGTGCTGCAGCTGCCAAAAAGGCCAACACAGGGCTAGGCTGCATTAACAGAGGGATAGAATCAAGATCACGTGAAGTATTAATACCACTCTTCAATGCCTTGGTAAGGCCACACTTGGAATACTGCATCCAGTTTTGGTCACACGATGTAAAAAAGATGTTGAGACTCTAGAAAGAGTACAGAGAAGAGCAACAACGATGATTAGGGGACTGGAGGCTAAAACATATAAGGAACGGTTGCTAGAATTGGGTATGTCTAGTTTAATGAAGAGAAGGACAAGGGGGGACATGATAGCAGTATTCCAATATCTCAGGGGCTGCCACAAAGAAGAGAGAGTCAAGCTATTCTCCAAAGTACCTGAAGGCAGGACAAGAAGCAATGGGTGGAAACTAATCACGGAGAGAAGCAACCTAGAACTACGGAAAAACTTCCTGACAGTGAGAACAATTAATCAGTGGAACAACCTGCCTCCAGAAGCACTAAATGACCCAACACTGAAAGTTTTAAAGAAGAGACTGGACAGCCATTTGTCCGAAGTGGTGTAGGGTTTCCTGCCTGAGCAGGGGGTTGGACTAGATGACCTCCAAGGTCCCTTCCAACTTTACTATTATGATGATGATGATTTGCTAAAAAAATTAAGAAAAAAAGATCCAACGAATAAATAACTTAAAATGTACCACTGTTAAGTGTAAAATACACTTTTATTAAATTTTAATTTGAAAGTACTACACACTGTATTAATTATTTTTTACCCTGATACATATTTTTCTAAAAAAAAAAACCTGCTCAGATAGAACTGATTTTTAATTGTTCAGAGGAAGGGTTTGTAAAATCTTTTGCACTAATTTGCCCTTTGTTGGCCCAATACATCAATATCTTACTCTATACTCCCATTCTATACCTTGAAGGAACTTAGATAAATTGCCTTCTGCAAGACCTTGGGAAGGCAGCCCTGGAGAGACCACACTTTGTTTGGGTATCCCAGGCCATTCAAGGGCAGCCTCTTTCTGATGCTACAGGCTTTCATGTAAATCACTGGCCTTTGCTCTCCAGATTGCTCTCATGAAGGCAGATAACCATCTCATTTTATTTAGCATCCCAAAAAGGCAAGGTTCCCTTTCTCCACAAATGAGACAAACAAGAGATACAAGCTGTCAAATGGAGAGGATTGTTTTTTAAAGGAGGTCATTCCCAGAATCCATGTGGCTGGCTGCCAGTTCTCTATCACCTTTCTGGAATGTGGGGAGGATGTGCGGCATTTTTTTACCCTTGAACATTTGTCTTTCTGGCCCTATAAACTCTACTCTGTAAGCTGGCTTTCCTCAGCTTCTTGCTCTCACCTTATGTTGCTTCTTTACCTTTCTTATGTCCATATAAGTCACCTGGATTGTTCTCCAGCCTCGGCATCTGTATTGTCCTATAAATCATGCACCCAATTTCTTTCTATGCCTTTCTCTAAACATAGCAACAATATAGCGTAACAATATAATGTATTAATAATGTAATGTAATGTGATGTAATATAATTAATATAACAACAACACAGCATAGTTCAGGGGTCTTCAAACTTGGCCCTTTTATGACTGGTGGACTTCAACTCCCAGAATTCCTCAACCAGGCACGCTGGCTGAGGAATTCTGGGAGTTGAAATCCACAAGTCATAAAAGGGCCAAGTTTGAAGACCCCTGGCATAATTTAATGAAGAGAAGGAGTAGGGGTGACATGATAGCAGTCATCTTCTCCTATTCTCCAGAGCATCTAAGAGCAAGACAAGACACAATGGATAGAACCTAATCAAGGAGAGAACCAACCTAGAACTAAGGAGAAATTTCTTGACAGTTTGAACAATTAATCAGTGGAACGATTTGCCTCCAGAATGCTCCAGTATTGGAGGTATTTAAGAAGAGACTAGATGGCTATTTATCCAGAATCGTATAGGATCTTCTGCTTAAGCAGGGAGTTGGACTAGAAGACCTCCAAGATTACGTCCGACTCTATTATTCTTTATTCACCCATATTTCTTTTTTCTTCACCAATAGTTATTTAAATAGTTTTAAACACCCAGATCCCAAGGGGATTTTCAGTGCACACTGTACCTAAACTTCCCTCTTTCTTTTTAACTCCCCTTTTAGTTTTTCACCTGTGACACTTCCATATCTCACCATCCTCATCTTGCACCATTTCTCCTAGAAGCCAATTCTCATTGCTCTTTCCTAAATGTGCTCTCTCTTCAGAACTAATAATGTAATTAGTAATAGAACTCATTATATTATCAGTTCTGTTTCAATTTTTATCACCTATCAGTTTTTCATGGTAACCTTTTGCTGTTTCCAAACTGATAAAACAGTTGCTGATTGTAATCACAGAACATATTCCCCTTTCCTGAAACCCCCTTTTTAAAAAGTACATTAAAAATGCAACCCAAAATTTATTTTGGATGAACTAGGTTGATGAACAGCTAGCACAAAAATAGTCACAATTCACCCCTTTCTACTCATATCTCTATTTTTTTAAAGGCTTCCACTCAGTGCGCCAAGATTTAAATTGCAGACACCTCTATGCTAGAATACAGATAATTTATTGACATAATTATATTTATTCACAAAAATGAAACCTCAAACTCACTTGATGCTCAACTCCATGATTCAAGACATGAGTACATAGGAAGAGGTCCTATCCCAGTGTCTGGGGGCTGTGAGAGTCTGGATGGGAACAACAGGCTTCAGCTGAACCCTGGCAAGACTGAATGACTCTGGATTCTGGGTCCCATTAGTTGCATGACTGGTTACATTAGCCATATCATTAGATCTAGATCTAAAGTAGGAATGTTCTGGGTATTATCAGCTAAGGACCTACATTAGGTGGGTTCCAGGAAACATGCCTTCTCTGTCAGGGCACCCACCATATGGAACTTTCTCTCCCCCCCACCCCAAATTAGATTACTTCCATCCTTTTTGACATTCTGGAAGGTCCTCAAGACCTGGTTATGTTATCAGGTCTGGAGGTTCCATTGGAACCAGAAACATGCTTAACTGGCTCCATTATGGAGCTGGCTATTTTTATTCCCTCTTTGCCTACAGTTTGTATCTCTGATTTTATAATATTTAGTGTTACAGTGATTTTTAATTTTTTTAACCTGTGTTTTTTTTTACATGTTTTTTTCCCCATTTATTGTGAGCCGCATCCAGAATCACCTTCAATGAGATGGGCAACTATGTAGATTTGTTTAATAATAAATAAGAGGTATTGAAATATTATATACATATGGAAATGCCCACAATGCATTTTAACCGGGAAATAACTGCAATAAATGAATGAATGAATGAATAAAAGAAGGGTATACAAAAATGCACCACATTATAAAGCAATCTATCCAAAAATGTGTTAGGAATCTTTAGGCAAACTTTAAAAAAAACAAATTCACAAAGTAGTGTTGAAGTGAGATATAACAAATTTAAAGGTAGGAAAATGAAAAGCAGAATAAAATTGAACATCAGATTCCCTAAATTGTGAGGTGTGAAATGTCTCTTCATCATAGTCTTGAGTGGACCCTGCTGTTAAAACTGTTAGGCAGAGAAGTCTACAATCGTTTGATTGTAAATACTCACAACTCTTTGTAATTAGCATCATACAGGGTCGACCACTTGTTCTGCTGATGTGGCTGCCATTTTATGGATTGGTAGTTGGGATCCAAATAGGAGGAGCTATTCAAGCTGTCATTATCCTGAATCAGTCCTACAGCAATAGAAAAAATGTTGAACTGAAATTTTCCTACAAACCTGATACAAACTATTTATCCTACTTTTCCATCCCTCACTTGCTATGCAACAAAACCCATAAATTCTTATTTTCTTCGCCTTGACCTCAAGGAATACAGGTAATCCTCAATTTACAACCACAATTGGAACCAGAAATCTTGTCGTTAAGCAAGACATCATTGTTGGAAGCTGACTGGGAAGGTCACAGATGGCGATCACGTGATTGTGGGACGCTGCAACCATTATAAAAATGTGTAACAATTGCCAAGTGCCTGCTCACATTCACATATCAATGGGAACACTCCAACCGTTGAAAGCATGAGCAATGGTCGTTAAGTCGCACTATTCAGCACCACTGTAACTTTGAATGGTTGCTAAATGAATGGTCATAAGTTGAAGACTAACTGTAGTCAGTTTTCTTTTCTTTTTATTAAGAAGTGAGACTTTTCTCACTTCCAATTCCCAATGCAGTTGTACAAAGATGCTCTCCTGAAAACACACTGCCATTCTGTGAGCTTCAGCCCAGACACCATCCCTTATTCTCCATGTATTACTTAATTTTTTAAAAAACTACCTTTTTGGAGCATAAATAGTATCTGGGTACTGGTAATCCTAGAAAGGAATAGAAAGAATAACTACTGTACAAACCTGGGGAGAGCGCCCCCTGCTGATGCCAGGGAGGTGTTTGAACTCTGTCAGAGTTGAGGGGCACAGATCCTGTACCTGGCTCCTGTTTTATCATTCCATTGAACATCTGCACATTGAGAGTGTTTGATGGTGACTCTGAGTGTTTCCTCTTCTTGGCAGGGTGCACTGGAAGTCTATAGAAATCAATCATAAATTACAACAGGCATACAAAGGAAATATTTATTCAAATTTAGCCTACGTATGCCTGTGTGTGTGTGTGTATATATACTGTGTATTATATACCCACACAGATACGCACAGACGTCTTCTACCCCAGGCATAAAGTTATTCCAGTAGGAAAGATTAAATTAGATTACTAGCCTTCAACCTACAGTCACACCCTGACTTATCTGCATGCATTTGTAATAACAGTCTGACATGGTTATATAATGAAGCAAAAAATGAATGTCATCCAGCATCTTATGCACCAATATACTGCACGTGACTTCTAATTGGTGGGATGCAGGCAACAGCATATTGGCTTTCAAGAGGTCCCTATATTAGAGATCTTAGTTTGCATAAAATAATATAAACATGCTTGGGATAAAACTTGGTTTGACTGCAGTTCCGGCATATTATCCAAAACTGACCTATACCATTCTTATCATTAATAGTAAATGCTGCACGTGGCATATATATATATATATATATATATGTTTAAGATCTAATCTATAACTTCTACTAAAAATATTATGTGAAAACCTCTGCTGACCAAATCCATTATTGGATAATGAGGACAGTATCCATGGGTTCTCCACAGCATACGAAATTCTGTGATTTTGAATATAAGAGGAGTAAATGGCAAAGAGCATGAAATAAAAAAATGCAAAAAAGAAAAATAAATATGTTGTGCATATTTATGAAACTAACAGAAAGGAGAAGGATGTAATCAATTTAAATAGAGTTAGTTTCATATTGTTAATATTGATGAATTTATGAACAGAGGTGAAAATATAGGTTTAATTATGAATGAAAGAACTAAACTATATGCCACAGAGTTTGAATTGATGTTATATACATTATTGTGAATGTGAAAAACTATAAGCTGATGATTGTGCATACTATGTTCCAGTAAGTGGTAATAATGGTAGAAACAAAGATATGTTTTAGGAAAAATTGTGCAGTAATACAAGGATTTTTTTAAAAAATCTGTTAGATTGCATGAATGAAGGAGTAGGAGGAGATAAAAGTGCACAGAGAAACGAGCTGGCCATTGGGAGACCAAAGAATGGAGGAGAATAGAGATTATTTGTCAGAAAAAAAGCTAAGAAAAGTGTTTGTTTTAAATATACTGTTATATATACCTCTATTTACATAGAAACATAAAAAATTAATCCAAAACTTATTTTGATTATGATGGAACATTGCAAAAACGATTGAAGGATGCAAGAACGATAAGTTTTGAATGTGAGTCAGATCATTATTTATTTAGTGTCCAAAATATATCTTGTGGAAATGATGGGCATGGAGAAAAATACAAAAATGTGAAGGAAACTAAACTGACTACAGGTAGAAGAACATGTGTTAAGTCATATTGAAAAATATTAAAATGCAGATTAATCTCTCAAAATAAGGAATGGAAAGTAGAAAAAAAGAGAAAGAAGTTGGAAGCTGTTTGGATTAGAATGAAAATAATTAAATAATGAAAATAATTGACTTAACACTAATGAAAAGGGATGACTGATGGAATAAAGAAGTGAAAAGAGGCTGATAAGAGGATGAGGATGCAAAACGAGATTGAGAGAAAGATATTGAATTAGACAGAATGCAATCAAACAGAGCAAGGAATGGTTACCAATAAAAAAGGCAAAAAGATAGAGCAATCTTGATGAAAATTAAAGCTAAATGACTGCTGGCAGAGTGAATGGAGATAAAAATAAAATAGGTTCCAAGAGAACTTATAGTTTAGGGTTGAACTATGACGTCCTTGATGCTCTGAGCTTGGTTGTTTGTTTGCAGATGTTTCCTTACCCAACTAGGTGACATCGTCACTGGAAGCAAGTGTGGGCCTTGCTCCCTGTTTACAGTATGTACAGTAGCTTGCCCTACCAGTTTTGGAGGTGGCGATGGGAGCTTCACTGTTACTTAAAGCTGCCCATTACTTCAGAAATGAAATAAGCATAAAGAGGCAAAAAGGTTCCAGTCATAAAGGCGCTCCTCCTTTTCTACCTTTCCAACCTTGTTCCCAAAGAACTTACTCTGTTCCATGTTGTTGAAGTAGCTGGTGAAGCATCTGCGACTGCTGAGCATGATGGAGGTCACCAGGTGACATGCCTTGCCCTATAGTGAACTGTGGCATCAGAGGTTCAGCCTTCGCGTACATGTCCCGTTGCATGTTGGGATAGTGATGGCTGTGCTGCTGCTGGTGTGAATGAGGAGGTGGTGGTGGCAGTCCCTGAAGGTGGGGTGGGGGTGGAGGGGGTGGGGGTGGGGGATGCTCTAACCGTGAAGGGGGAGTAATTTGACACATATTCTCAGGAGTCATAGTTCGAAGAAGGTGAGGATCTAAAAAGAACCAGAAAGATGGATTAATCTAAATTAAAAGTGTCAGTTCACTTTTTTCAGAAGTCCTACACCATGATCAATCATCCCATTTCGGCTCTCAGTCAGAACAGCACAAAATAATAAATACAAAATGTCAGTTCAATAATAGAGACATTCCAGGCCCTCTCTTTAGAGTTTCAGCTTTCATTAAAACAACAAGTAGATTATCAGCTTTTTCACCAGTAGTTGGGAGTTGCATGGCGATAATGCAGCAACATTTGTAAAGGGCAATAGCCAGATTTGAGCCCTTTTCTATATTTTAAAAAAACATTAATAGGACATTAATAAGGGTACTAAATTTAATAGATGCTCACTGAAGCTATATTTATTTCTTGCTGGCATTTGATACAAAACTGTTAATGTTATTTGACAGCTTGTCACTGACTTTCAGCAGTGTGACTTTGACCAATCCCACAGCCACAAAAAATGGTTTAGGAGCTGCTTATAGCCCAAGGATTGTCAATTGCTCATACTCAGATAGATAGATGATAGATAGACAGACAGAAGACAGACAGCATGTGCATGCATACAATTAGTAAAATAAGTCCAAATACTCAACCACATTACTTAATGAGAAATAAATTTAGTTTTCTATCAAATGAATTAAATTTTAGGAAACAGCTAGTATGACTATGTGTATGCACATCTATGGCTTGTGTGCATGCATGTCTGTGTCTATGTATATTATACAAAATGTATTAACAATTAAAACATTTTAATATAATTATGTGTAGTCTAGAATAAATAAATTAAAAAGAATAAGAATAAACATAAAAAATAAAAGATTTTAGCGTTCAAATCCAGCAAAAACACTATCAGAGACTGCTGAAAGCCAAACAAGAAATGTGTTATATGACTGGTCTGATATACTATCCTTCTGCATAATGGAAAAAAGCTAGAACTAGTTATGTTTATATATCATAGGAAATATTAATATTTGCTTATTTCATGTTCTGACTTTGTTCTGAGTTTGTTTATAAAAATAAAGAGCAGTAATGTGAAATAGGGAGCAAACTACATTTTTTAACTTTGGTCTCCTACTAATTACTCTCTCCAGAAATACATATTAACAGCTTCTTTGTAATTATTCACCATTCATATTCTACTCTATTACTGACTATAAGTCCCTTCCCACTCCACTTTATTGTTTATTCTCTCCATTCAAAGCTGCACCTATCATGACTTCTTTCTTTTCAGTTCTGCCCCAGGAACTTTTTTCTACCACACATACATGATTCTGCTTTCTTCTCATTCCAACTCCATGAATGAGATAAGCTGAAGTCATCTTTAACTATACTGAAGTTGAAGTAATGTTTTCCACCTTACTCTGACATTATCTAGTGAAGGAAAATTGAATTACTGGCAATGATTAAGAACTGAGACAGAATAGGAATTAAGGAGGGAGCAGCAAATTTAATGTTATCAGTTCTTTGTCAGCTCAAACATGGGTATCTAGTTCTATAACTTAGTAATGGAGAAAGATCCATTATCTCTTAAGACAATACTGAATCTGAAAAAGCATGAACTGTTGGATAAAAATACACTAGGATCCATACAAAGAGACAATAAACTTTCTATTTTGGAATAGAAGCAAATTAATAACCAACCTCTTAGCTTTTCTATGTTTGAAATAATAAACATGTTTGCAAAATGAGCTCGATGGATCCTGTTCAAGGTTTAATTTCAAAGTAGTTCATACAGGAACCATTTTATTCATTTGAGCAAATAATCATTTCCAATCATAAATACTCATTGCATGCCACTTGGTTAGCAAAAAGGAAAAATACAACAAATCCGCTTATAATTTTTAGGAGTGGCCTATAATTTCTGATGCTCATAATGCTTGTAAAGGTAATTACATTACAGGGATAGACTATAAAGCACGGGTGTCAAACTCACCACGTCATGTGATATGTCGTGACATATCGCGACTCTTTTTGCATTGCAGGCAATGGGATGGGTGTGGCTTCGGTGTGATGAAACCGGCCTGTAGACTGGCAGTTTGACACCCCTGCTATATAGCAAACTTTCTGAAAAAAGTATTGCCATTTAAGGGTGTTGCTTAGCATAACAAGTGTCTCCCATCATCCACAGCTATCATAGCTAATGGCTGAAACAAGTGAAAGTTTCATAGCTAATGGCTGAAACAAGTGAAAGTTGCAGTCTATCTCATTTAGAAGGCTATAACTTGTAGAAAGTATCTGCAGAACATTTACCAAAGCCCTTGACTCAAGTTCACATCCCTCCTTAGTACAACAGATCAAAAGTTTACTTAACTTTGAAGCCTGATTTAAAGTTGGAAATGTACATAGGGCTTTGCTCTGTCAGAGTATAGGGCTAACACTCTTATTAACTATAAGAGGTTCCATTCAAAGCCAGAATTAACATGGTTTGAATTATAAGATACTTGGGAGGTAAAAAAGACAAATCTGCTTAGAGATATTGGATTTTCCCCAAGCTTACTAGTGTGGCCTTCTCCAATCTGGTGGCCACCCCCCAGATGAACATCACCCCCACATAATACAGGATGTGATTGTAATGGTAACACATGGATTCAGAATGGAAGAAGAGGGTTTAATTTTGATCACTATAATACTATTCGGGCCAGCAAAATCAATAAGAGAAGCAAGTATTATTATGGCTTAGAAAGACCAGCAGTTCATACATTCTTCCATCTCTACCCTGCAGTCAAACAGCACTTTTAACTATGCACATTCCATTTTAGGACCAGTAATTAGAAATGGTTGAAACTGAAGAAGCTACTTAAATGTTAAACCAATATTAAAGTATTTTTATAGATGTATATTATATGGGTGTATGCGTTTATCCTATGATATGTGTATATATATATATGTACAGTTATGTGTATATATAAATAGAAATAAAGTGGACTTCATGCACATTTTATTAAACCATTTTTGAAAGGCAGACTATAACAAAACAAACATGAAATAGTGTCCTTGAACCAAACTTTTTATTTAGCAGTGCTGTGAAAATAAACTGGGTGCCTAAACTATTCCATTACATATTTTAGCTCATGAGAAGCAAGCAGTGTGAGTTCATCCCAAACTTGGAGTTCATCTTGATTCTGATGGCCACAGTTTGATAACTGGGAATGTCTTATTATTTTGCACTGATCAACAGTACAATGATCAGTGCAAAATAATAGGATGTTCAGTTTATCCAATAGGTATCCTTTTGTCCTCATTTCTTCCCATCGTTATTCTCTGACTTCCCAACATCCACAGGTTCCTCCAAAAAATCCACCCACAGAAAACAAATAACAAAGAGAATTTGGAAAATGAATATTCCATTCAAACAAATTCAGACTTGGTGCCCTCACAACCTTTTAAAGTTACTGGAATGAAATAATTAATGCTCAGGGCAATTAATCAGATTCTTCTGAAGGCGGATGCATTAACAGAGGAAGCAAAAATGATTATGAAATTAAGGGGAGGGAGGACTAAACACAGAGGAGGCCGGACATAAAACATAATAAAAAAGTAGTACATAGCATTCTCCCATTTCTTTTCTTAAAAAAAAATAACTATGACAAAAGTTTATTGTGAAGTTGGGTGCAAATTAAAATATGTTTATTAATAAGCTAAAGTTAGAATAAAGGTTGCAGCATAGAAATGACATCAAATGACAAAGGAAATCCCATCTCACAACCCCCACTCCCCACAAACACCCAGTTCCACCAGAACTTTTAGGAATGATAATGGTTGGCAGCTGTTTCAGAACAGACAAAAGAAAATATTTAACAAAAACTATTTTTTCACTACTTCAAGATAAGGTGTGGTCACAGAACTGTACTCTAGATGATACTGAAGTCCTACTACAATTTCAATTTTCAAACAATTTTAGGCTTTGTAACACACTAAGTAGGCACCCATAGGAGCAACAGCAAATCCAAATGTTTATTGTTTGAAAATCGAATGGAATAAACGCTGAGGCAACACATATGTTCCTAAAAGCTATCTCATCTTTCACGTCTCAAGGTTACCTGGCATGTGAACGCCTCTCTCAAAATAAGAGAAGAATTCTAGAAATTATGAGATCACAAATGCAACTCTTTATACATACTCCAGAGCTTCCAGGAGTTTGTGTATTACCCCAAAAATCTAAAGTTCCAATATCACTCCCCCCCCCCCCAGGATGATGAGGTAGGTGCTGTTGTTTTAATGGTGAGAGAAAGCAGTTCACTCTGTGGCAAATATTCTGGCCTCTTGGCTATATTTAAAAATGGGCCAGGAGGAATTCCAGGGATTTTTGTAGTGAGATAAAAAGAACTCTTGACCTTTTTCACAGAGAAAGGAGAAGGAGCTGCTTCCAAAACGAACAAGGTTTAAATTTTAAAAGAAGGGGCCACGGGGAAACCTCCGAAGGCTGCCACAGACAGGACCATGCTTTTAATTCTTTTGCCTCTGTTGCTAATTCTGTTGTCTCAACCTCAGAAAAAGACAACGAAAGTAGCTAGTGATACATAATTCTCCCCTTTCACACATATAAAGCCTGGGCAGCACAGAACAGGCACCATCTGGTTAAGGGGGCGTGGGGAGAGAAAGAGGGGGAGAGGGAGAAAGACCCACCCTCTGTGATGTACCTACGATTTCTGTGCCTGTCACAAGAATGGGAAGAGAGTCCTTGACATCAAATACAGCATACAAAGAGAGGGCAGGAGCCACAGAGTATACTCACCACCTAAAAACAAGTTCATGACAATACCTCTGTTTTGTTCTTCATTTCCAGCATGGATTTGTCTTTATATAAACCTGCAGGAGTCTAACTGCATGTTCTCCCAACAAAATCAGGCTTAATCCTTCCGCTCGTGTCCTCATAGGGCAGGTCAATCTTATCCGTTTCTCCTTCTCTCTGGGAAGGAAGAAGTACACCTTTCCCTTCCCACGCAGTCTTGTGTTCTTGGTCCTGCCCACCCAACCCCCCCTTTCTAAAAGGGTAGTGGGAAAACAATAGGCAAAAGTCTAAGAATATTTACTAACTGATAATCTCTTCACGTATTGCAGCAGTCTGTTTTTCCCTTTTCTGATAAAGATTTTAGAGCCAACCACTTTTGCCAACCAAAGAGGGGGGGAAGGCTGGTGCTTGGGCTCTAATCTTAGCACTTACCATTCACCTGCTGGGGGGAGTAAGCTTCGGATCCGGAATCTGGGGGAGAGTCGGGTAAAGTGCTGAAGAGCAATTGAGAAAAAGAGAGGAAAAGGTCAAACAAATGTCTAACAGAAGTGATAAGGTAAAATAGATTTTGAATGCTAGGTAGAATGACTGAGAGAGTATATAGCCCCATTATCTACACCACCCCTGGTTAGCAGAAATTAAGTATGAATTTGTCATGTCCTCAAGGTTCTTGAATACAAATGCTTCTGAACCTGAACTCAATCTTATCTCCAAATATAGCAGGTCATCCAGTAATGATTCTCTTCCACCAAAGCCCTTAATTGTCAATAGCTGCTCCTGCCCAGAGTAGCAGGAAACCTTCCACTCTTAACACTCCAAACAATTAACTATAGCCCTTCCCCAGTGAAAAAGATTGAGGTGTTTTTAGCAGGTATTCTCTCATACCGGGTTCCAGTTTATACTATTCCTACTAGGAGCATTTTGATATATTATTCTTAGGCATTTCATATCATGGGTATTTTGTTTATCTGCTAAAGAAAACCACCCTACTTCACTCAGCAGGTTTTCCTTGTCTGAAAGAAGCCAGATAGAATATGTTGCTCAAGAAGATCACCATCTTCACCACACATACAAAGATGGACCCACTGACAATGTTTCTGTAAATCTATGGGTCAAGCTGTAGTTTCATCAAGTAGCCCTGAGATTACATAGAAAGCAATTTCAAGCAAAGCTAAGAATGACAAAGAATATGAATTAATGTTTTTGTAAATAAAATAATCTTCTCCAAAGATTCCTCAGGATCAAGCAACTTATTTAGCTGCCCCATTATTACTTAAGTCTGTGAAATTAGGCAAAGCTTCTATTCCTGGTGGTTTTTCTATATACAGATATAAGGATTTCATTGACCTTCTCATTTATATGAAGCTGAAAGTTTACAAGATGCCTTTTTATACAAAGTTCTTTCTTTTAACAATGCTTTCATACTTGCAAGTCTGAAAGTGGATAGATCTGTACAGTATACAAACTACAAGATTCTCGACTTATGACTGTTCAAAGTTACAATGGCCCTGGAAAAAGTGACTCATGACCTATACTTGGACTTACGTCCACTGTACCTCACCCTTTGATTGTGTGAGTGCAAGCCAGGCACTTGGCAACTGGCTCGCAATTGTGACTGGTTGCAACATCCTGCAGTCACATGATCATGGTTTGCAAACTTTTTGTTGCCCATTGGGGAAGTTGGATTCACTTAATGACTGTGTGATTCACTTAATAACTGTGGTGATTTGCTTAACAATCACTGTAAAAGTTGTAAAATTGGGCCCAACTCAACTTGCAATAGAAATTCTGGTCCCAACTGTGGTAAATTAAGGACTATCTGCGCCACTCAATTTTTTTAAAACAAAGGTGGTAAAATATTTACCACTATTTTTCCATAAGCACTTCAAATTGTAGTTCATCCTCCTGAGAAATTTGGTTTTATAAAATGGTGTTGAGTTCTGAACAATTTTAGATTATTAGTGAATATATTTGGTACATAAACAGATAAATCGGATATGGCTATGTTTCCTTTGTTGGAAATGAAAAAAGCCTTTGATATTATGCAGTTAAAATTTCTGAAGCATTTTTTCTCAGATATGGTTTTCCTTTCAATTTAGTTGATTGCATTACAATGTGGTAATCCAACCTATTGTTATTATGGAACCTATTATGGTTCTGTGGAGAAAGGTTTTTCCACGGACCGGAAAGTGTGTGGTTTTGTGTGCTGCCTGCATCCCACAGTTGGGGCTTTGCTTGTTCGTGCGTTGTTCGTGCGGACCGCTTGCTGGCATGCTGCAACCCAGTACTGGTCCACGGACCAGGGGTTGGGGACCCCTGCATTAGGCAACGTAAGTATACTTTGGGTATCAAGACAGCCACACTAGAGTTTGTTGTCATATGCCAATGCTATCCTACGCCTTCCTGATAATTATTAAAACTCTTTATCAAAATTAAGTATATTGTACAACACTATGGTAAATTATCAGGTTATTCTTATAATGAAAAAATGTATAATATATTTCCTACCGTATAGTATCTAGATCTCTATGGATGTTTGTAAAAAAATTCATTTTGTTTGAACTCATTTCAATACCTTGGAATAGTTATTTGTAGAAAGATTTCCTCACTGACAGAGATTAATATTTTTAATTGTCTAACTCAGTTTAATATTACTATAAATAAATGATTAAAAATTTACATCAGCTTTTAGGAAAGAATAAATATAATATATAAGTTGAGCCTGAAGCATTAGCATTAAATATTAATTAAATATTAATATTCGGGGAAATGTTTTGTAGATTACTTTATAGGTCATTTTTATACAGAACAAAAAATATTAGGATAGATTTGAAAACTTGCAAGTAACTTTGAAAAAATACTGTTTTAGCAAGCCAACTGGCTAGAGTTTTAAAGAATGTTTTGTTAGCATTCTATGAGCTTAAGGTAAAATTAATATAAAAAAGGATTATTGGGGGGGGGGTGTTTGCAGGCTACACCAGTGAATATATAATATGGGTTGGCTTTCAGTTTTTCTGTTAGAAATATAATATTTTCGAGGGGATTCATATGTTTTGAGTTTGTTTTGCAGTGGCAACATTTTGTTTTATTATTCATAATAGGGTTGCTAATGGTGTATGGAAAAAGAAATAGAAGATAAAAGTGTGAATGTAATATTATATTTTGAAATTTGTAACATAGGGAAATAGGAGGAATTTTGATTTACCATGAGTGGAATATAGCTAAAAAAACCATTAAATTTGATCTAAAAATTTAAATGGAAGACATGCATTCACTTTCTACCTATAAAGTGGCCTTCTACTGGCATTTTGTAAAGTCCAATCAATATTATTCTATGTGGTTTAAACTGTTTTTATTTTATGTATATTTATATTTATTTCAGCATGTAGTTTTCTTTCTGGTTCATTTTATCTTTTTCCTGTCTTCTTTTAATTTTGCCTATGGTTATTCTTTTTCTGTTTGTTTGTATATTAAATACCACAATGCAACATTTAAAAATTATAACAGTCTACACATAAACCCCAAACCCATATAAAATAGAGAAATTATTAGACCAAAAGAGAGCAAAGTTTATAGTTTCTGTTAAATTGTTATGTATTTTTCAGTGTGATTATACTAATATATTTGTATTACCTCAGTCTGCAAAGAACATTGTAGACTACTAAACAAAGTAGGAAATTATTTAGATTGTTTTGGATTTCCTTAAAAGTACAAAATATTTTCAATAAATGTCATTTTTAAAGCAAAATTGAAAATGAATTCCTCAAAATTAACAGCTAGTTCTTGGTGGATTTCAAAATAAATATAATCCTTCCATAAAGCAGTCTTGCAAGTTTCTAACAGGTCAATGAGGTCAGTCCCACCTTAAAAGTCTGATTCTATACATACCTTCCAACAGCTGATAACAACTGCTATCAATACTGAATGGCAAAGTCAAGTAAACAGAAATAAGCCAGTTGGAAGTGAAGAGGTACAGAAGAAAATAGAGTAAAACCCAGGTAGAAAATGAGTTAATGGAGAGTCAGTTCAGGACAACTCTGAATTTCCCACTTGGGTGGGATAATCAGGGTAACTGAACAGCAGCTTACTACACTTAACAACAGTACAATATCTGATCATAAGTTGAGAATTCTGGCTGGACTACTATGTGACTTTTGCATTTGTTTCCTTCTATACCACACTTTGTTTTCTTAAAATATTATAGGTCATCTTTCAGAACCTAACGCTGTCTCATAAAACTGTAGAATACAGCTTTGATTCCTTCTATCACTCACTGTAGTCTATCTAAAAAAAGTTCATAGATTTTTCACAAGTATATTCAGACTATTAAAATACACTAAACAATCAAGCCCTTAGTCATAGTTCATGTAAACATTTAAAGTTAGTGGACCTTTGCCTAGAGGTCCAGAGTCTTTACTTTCTGTGATGACAGAAAAATAGTGAAAACATTAGTTTTATAAAGCAGATACAGTTTTGACATTAAGAAAACTTGAAGACGAAAATGAAAGTAGAGAAAAATATGTTATATCAGAATGGTTTAAGGCACCAAAAGTATTTAAGTTTAGTCTAATAAAAGAATTAGAAAGCTTGGTGAAGACAGTGAAACAATTAACCTGCAAACTGAAATATATTTTAATTTGAAAGTGAAAGACAAGAATGTGAGGCACAAACTTAAAAATGATGATAGGCAGCACAGGGGAAATCTGTTCTGTCCTCTGGACACCAACCAAAGGCAATCTTCTAAGTCAGTGATGGCGAATCTTTTAGAGACCGAGTGCCCAAAAACTGCCTCACCCCTGCCCCGCCCCCGTCTCTCCTGCCCGCAGGGCCACCCACCGCCTCCATGGCCCGGCACAGCAGATCGCCCAGGCGGCCCAGCATCATGGCGGCCATGTCCTCTGTCCATATTCCGCAGCATCATCTGCACACGATGGGCCGTGAGGGCGGAGTCTTGTCCTCACTGCCCGGCTGCCATGTCCTTGGCTGCGCTGCTCCGGGCAGGCTGCACCCTGGACAACTCTCCGGGGGGGCTGCTGGTAAGGAGGGGGCCACAGGGGGTGGTGGGGCTGGGGTGATGGCGTGCGTGCGTGCCCAAGAGAGGGTTCTGAGTGCCGTCTCTGGCACATGTGCCATAGGTTCGCCACCACTGTTCTAAGTACTGATTTATCAGTATGTTACTTTCCCCCAATAAGGTACTGCCTATTTTGTTGTTGTTTTTCTACAGGTGGGTATACTTTCAAACAAAAGTTTGACCTACAGTTACGTATCTTTTTTTATTTTTTAAAGATTGTTAAGGCCCATAGAGGTGAACTCAGCATTCTTCTAAGACACCAAGTTAAACACGGTACCAAATTTCAAGGGGAAAAAAAATAAACTCTTCTTGAGATTTGTGAATAGTGGCAGCAACTGCAAGGTTTGCCTAGCAGCTATCTAGGGCTGCCACTGAGTATGGAGTCATGTAAAGTCTAAACTTATTCATGCGAAAAAAGATGATGCAGAAGGCTATGTTTGCTTTGTAGATCTATGCTCGCTTCTCATTTTTAAAAAAAAATTAAATAGCATTTTGAAAGGCAATTAGTCAAGACAGACAACCTAGCAAGTAGGCGTCTTATGGGTATCCCAGATCTATCCCTTGATTTCATTTCTCTCTGCATGACTTTTATAGATCAGATGCATGATCGAGGATTTCCAGATTTGAAAAGTTATTTGGGGTAGCCCTAATCTTAACAAAATATGCATGTTTTGAAAATCAAGACAAAACATCTTGATTTGTCTGTCAATATTTATGTGACTGAAAAGAACGTTCTTTTTTTGGTGGTGGTTATCTTTGAATAATTAAAAATTAGAAATGGTCAAAATCTCAGAGATTTCAGCATTTCTTTTTAATTTTGGGGTGCGTGAGTGCCATCTAGTGGTGTTACAGTTGTCATAATGCCTGCAGATGCTGCACTGGCAATCCCAGGTGTGGTACAGTATGAAGTAAAGGTACATACTGGAATAAGGGACATTCCTTATAGGTGATAAATATATTTCCTCTTATTTGATGGGAAAAACTGTAAATACAAAACCATGATCTAATCTTGTCAGTCTAAGATAAGAAAGGTCTAATGGTGCATTTTGGTATAAGACATCTTCAGGACACACACCAAAAATATAGTGTTATCTCAAGTTAGCACAGTGTTTCTCAACCTTGAGAATTTTAAGGCATGTGGACTTCAACTCCCAGAATTCCACAGCCAGCAATGCTGGCTGTAGAATTCTGGGAGTTGAAGTCCACATGCCTTAAAATTGTCAAGGTTGAGAAACACTGGGTTAGCAAATGAAGTCCAGGTCTATCTATTTTCTCAAGCACATCTTCCATTTTTTAACTCTTGTATAGAAGTCAATTCAGTCTAACTAATCTTCTGCTTTAATCTCACCAACTTCATGCTTTACATTTTGTGACTCATCCTTCTTTAGCAGATTAGAATATCCATAAATGTTCTGTGGAATCATTCTGTCAACAGGAAGCATTACTAAGCCATTATGTAGCTGACTTTATAAGCATAATGGTTTCTGTAAGAAATTTGAATTATTGGTCACTTTTGTTTCACAATATTTTTTCTAGCAATTTTTTTTATAATATAACTTTTTATTTCCTGTCTATTTTATACAGCCTTGTGGTTTTCTATTTTGGCATTATTTTCACACATCCCTACCAAACTGCAATTAAGATTCAGTGTTCCATTTATTAGAACTGAATTCCTTCTCTAATTTCTCAACTCTCTTTATATTCTCTTTTGCAGAAGTCAGCAAATATATAATTTCTTTAAATTTTTTCAATTCTCTTTTCACTGAAATAACATATCCCATCTCTGTTAAAAATGAAATTTAATCTGGATTCCACATATGAGTTAAAAGGATTTATAATGTAAACCCACAGATGATCTATTTCAATTCCCTAAAACTGAGTCACATGTATTTTTTTTCAGTTTCCCTGTCAATCAATCCCTCTGCATTCTCTAAATGTGTGTAAAAATGACATTCTGCATAAGCTGACCAGGCATCAATAGTCAACCTGAAATCAAACCATTGATACAAACAATAAGCAGAATAATTCTGTGGAACTTCCAGGAGCTTAAGTATGGAGTTACATTTACTCTTTGTGCTTATTATTTCAATCCCATTTGTTCTCCTTTGAACTATTCAAGTTCTCCTCCTTTTAAAACATACACTAGGGTTTGCATATGCTCATCTAATTAGCTATTGACTAGTTTGTTCATCAGTTCTAATCTAGAATGTTGGTTCTGACAGCAGCCCTCCAGAGAGAATTTTCCTAACCCTCTCTAAAGATATCAGAGAGAATACCAATGGATCTTCTGAATGTGAATTAAACTGTTCTAACTGTTGACTTAAAGCCAATTCCTTCAGTAGTTAGCAGCTACTACTTTTCTACCAGATGACCAGCTTCCTGCAAGACTGCTGTTGTTATTCAAAATGCATATTTTACACTTCTACTCTAATCCTAACTGTATTTAAAAAGTGTATTATATGAAGTTAAATAGGTATTCAAAGTGTCCAAAAGTGCAAATAAATAAAATATTCAGAATTTATTGAAAACTGTTGTGTTTGAAGACTAAGATGACATTAGTTGGTAAGAGACATTACAGATTTGTTCAAATTGTTTTAAGTCTTTAATAACTTTAATTATTTATCAGTTTAAGGCTCTGAAAACATATATTTGCATAACCACAACCCCTTACTTACCCAGATGTGTAGGAGGCTTCTGATTTGATTGGAGGGGCAATGTTGGACAGGCAGTGGCCACTGAGAAACCCTTTGGGTACTACCATGCCATTGTTGTTGTTGCAGTTGAGATGAGCACTGTAACTGGACCCACATGGATTTGGCAAGGGGGGAGCGTGCCGTAGGGGAACTTGACTGCTTGAAGGACCAGGATGGAGACCATGACGGACTGGGACCTGCGTGCTTGGGGGACCATGATGGAAGCTACCACTGGGTACAGGAGTGATTACATGACCAACACTGGAGACAGATGCATTGATAGTGGCAGAGCCAGCAGGCTGAGTATGAGGATAACCGGCTGATGCTGGGATGTCAGAGATGGAATCTAAATCAGAACTGAAGGAGAAAAGTTGAACCATTTGTGTAATATGTGCATCTTGCCATTCTGAGATAATATAAAGACTGTATCTATTTCTAGTCACTGAGTATTAAGAATAAAAGTGAAAAAAATACACTTACATATCTTGTGAGTCCTCTTTACCAATGTATTCTTCCAGGATGCTGGTGTCAATGTTTGATGGTTCAAGTGCTCCATTAATATCATGACCTGAAGGAAAGACAGGATATCACATAAAATAGTAAAAAACCCAGACAAGATCAGTCATTTTCTATAAGGACAAACAAAACTCTGACAATTCCCGATAACAACTTCTGATTTAAATAACAGAATTTACTTTAAAATGGCATTTGAAATGGAAAAGGAAATCCAACCCAGATGATAAAAACTGAGTATTACTCTAGAACACCAGCCCCCAATCTTTTGGGCACCAGGGACCAGTTCCGTGGAAAGAGGTTTTTCCGGAGGGAGCATGGCTTCATGTGCTGCCTGCATTCCACGGATGGGGCTTTGCTTGTTTGCGTGGCCCGGTTTCTGGCATGCCGTGGACTGGTGCTGGTCCATGGACTGGTGGTTAGGGACCCCTGCTCTAGAATAATCACCTGACAGAATGAGTGTTATGTAGAATAATTAGCTGGAAGAATGAATGTTATTCTCGAATAATCAGCTGGAAAAATAGAGTAGAAACCATTTATTCACAAAAGTTCATGCCACCTAGAACAAAACGTGCATCTATATCTGAAGCAATATATATTAGTAAGGATGACAAAATGGAGCTAGAATTGACACTCTGAATCATGTAGTTTGAAAGTTGTCGGAAGGCTGAATAATTGCAACTGGACTAATTTTTTAGTATCAGAGACATTTCACTGCCTATCCAGGAAACTTCCTCAGTCAGAGCAAGGTGGTTAGGCAGAGAGTAATTGGAATGTATCAATTCCTGCCACACCAACCTCATGGGGATTCTCCCCTAAAACGATTCAATGATTCAATCTTCAGACATCTCTGCCTGGATGACTGAGAATCTTTATCGACAAATCATGTGATTTGTTTCTACAAAAAACTACAAACTATTAAGATGATTTATTTGCCATATTGAGCTCAAAACAATATTCTGTCAACTGACAATCTTAACAAGAAACACTGCATTTTCTTAAGAGAAATAATTAATTCCAGTCTATTACTTTGAGCTAACCAAAATCCATGACTGCGCTTGCTACTTCTTAATGCTCATGTCATGGTTCCAAATAAAGTTGTCTACTTTCTCATACATTGAAGGCTGGTTGGCTGGCAGGTTGGCTTGTGGGCTTCATCCCTTCAATACCAATCAATACCCACCTATCAAGATTTGGTAACCCAATAACAGGAACATCATTTTCTGTGTTGCCCCTATGGCATCAGAACTGGGGAGAAAGGAGGGAGGATAGAATAAGAAGTAAAATCATGTTTTAAGCTCTAGTGGTTTTAAGCCAACGCTCCTTTAAGCCAGCGCTTCTTAAAGTGTGGTCTAAGGACCCCTGAGGCTCCTTTAATCCCCGCTCAGGGATCTACAACATCAAAATTATTTGCCAGATATTGAAGATATTTGTAAACATTGGAGCACTATTACTCTTTTCATTATTGTTTTTTATTTGCTAAAATAGGTTTTCATGAAAAATAGTTTATATACAGTATGTTAACATGTGATGGGCGAGGTATTGCTATTTTTGCATGATTCAATAAATAAATATTCAACAGTTGGATCATTTTAATTTTTAATATGTACAGTAAATGTCAATAAATATAACTCATACAAACACAAGCTCTTTTGGGGTCCTCCATAGTTTTTAAAAGTGAGAAAGGGTCCTAAGAGCAAAAAGTTTAAGAAATGTGCTTTAAGCCTTCTCTTCTACTTAGAACAGTGGTTCTCAACCTCTTAATGCCGTGACCCCCCCTAACCGGTCGTAAGTCGAGGACTAAACCGGTCGTAAGTCAAGGACTACCCAACCGGTTGTAAGTCAAGGACTTTCCCTACCCGGGAGCGCCGCACATGCATGGTGCCGCCCCCTGCGCCGGCCAAGGCGTAGCTGGCAAGTGGCAGAGATGGAGCAGGCCGACCACCGGCTGGGCCACCAGCTGGCCCAGCCCAAGGGAGGTAAGGCACCCGCCGGAAAAGGGGAAAAAAATGGCAGACAGCCTTGCTTGGCGACCCCCATGAAATGGTTGATCGACCCCAAATGGGGTTGCGACCCATAGGTTGAGAACCGCTGACTTAGAACAATCATTCCAATTTCAAGTGAGAAAAGTAGAATAGAACTTTCAATACCTATCCTATCTGGAAATGTCCCTGTATCAGTTTTCTTCCATGTGGTGCTAATAGATTTTTCTGGTGAAGTTGCAATGTATAATTCCACCCAATTATTGCTTAGTATTAACTGTAAACTGGCCACAATAGCTTCTTCAACAGCTGAAGGTTTTTAAAAGTTTGTATTGTGTGAATTGGCCCATGTGTCCTATTTCCAACTCTACTCTTCAGCCATGCCATTCTGATTTGCAAGTATCCCCATTAGTACTCATTCACTGAGATTAGGAAAACCTTTACATAAAGTTCAGAGCAGAACTTCCATTTTTACTGCTGTTTTTTTTCAACAGAAATCAGCAGGATTTTTCCAGAAAGACAACAAGCAGGATATGAAAGCAAGATTTTAGCTAAGCAATGCCTAATTTGCTTCAAGTGTTAATTCAATGTCTAATAAATACTGTTGTCAGTTTTCTATGCTCAGATACAGTATATGGAAATAAATCTCAAAGGAGAAATGGGCATTAAAAAAAATAGGAATATAGCTAAACTCAATAAGGCAGTGCCGTTTTTATTCTTTTAATAGGAGTAGAATTTATTTGATATTCATTCTGAACAAATTCTGTTGGAACAGTCATAACTCTTTATTTTCTAACATTTGAAAGCAATAAATTGATTGGCAGAATTTAAGGAAATTCGTAATGATACAAATTAGAAGCAAATAAAGAATTCAAGTGAGAAATCTATTTCTGTGTTGTACTTGCATGTTGGATTATAACTCACATGTTCAGAAAGAATGGCATATTACTTTTCCTAGCCAAAAAGTCATGTGTGGATCTGGCAAAATAAATAACAAATGCTATTTTTTTTCAAGCTTTTCATTGGGGCTGTTCCAGAGTGATATTTTTAGCTCGAGAGGTAGGTCAGTTCCAATCTGCCAGCCATCTTGTCTTGAAGGTCACCTTCTTGAAGAACCTCAAAAGGAACCCAAGCATAGGTGAGATAAGCAAGCAGAAGCAGGACACATTTCAGTTGAATAGCTTAGAAACTAGAGAACTGATAAGCAATTCTTTTTTTTAAGTGTGCCAAGTCCTGTAAGCAGTTACTGGTGTTTTGATAAGGGAAGAGCTTTTCTTTTCTTACTTAAAAATAAACAAAGTCTCTGGAGAGTTTTCATCAGCTTTAGGCTAGAGCAGTGGTGGTGAACCTATGGCACACGTGCCAGAGGCGGCACTTGGAGCCCTCTCTGCGGGCACACGTGCCATTGCCCCAGCCTTGCCTCCCCCCACCACCCCCTCCTCACCAGCAGCCCCCCTGGAGGAGAGTTGCCCCAAGCGTGGCCCATGTGGAGCAGCACAGCCAAGGACATGGCAGTCAGGCAGAGTAGACAAGACTCTGCCCTTACACCCCATCCCTCATAGTTGATGCTGCGGGGCTCGGGCAGATGGCGTGGCTGTAATGGCGCTGCTGGGCTGCCTGGGCGATTTGCAGTTGGCCCTGGAGGCAGTGAGTGGCCCTGTGGGCAGGCGGGGTGGGGGCAGGGCAGGGGGTGGAGTGGGGGCGGGGCCAGTATTTGGGCACTCGGTCTGTAAAAGGTTAGCCATCACTAGGCTAGAGGAACGTGAATTAGCCACCCAAGCATTGGGTGACATGTCATTCCAGTGCCTCAATATGTTCTATTTTCCCCATGCTGTTTGTTGCCTTAATACTCAACTCTTAGTTCTCTCTTTTAACTATCTGAACAACTGGGAATTTCTTTCCCAAATCTGTTCTTCATTTGCTTTTTCATAAACTTCTTCATATGTCTTTCTGTCTCTCTAGAGCAAAAAGCATCTCTGGAATGTCTGTCTCTCATTGCAAGCTCTTAAGAGCATCTTGTTGCTCAAAACTTCTACTCAATAAAGACTTGTTACCAAAAGCCAGCTTAGGTGATTAATTACAAGCTAACACTACTCTTTCTGGAGTCACGAGCTCTTAATGACATTAAGCAATGCCCCTTTGCCCCCATCCCTTTCCAGCTAGAGATTAGAGGGAAGCAGGAAGCTTCAGAAAAACACACACACAAATTCTTCCAAAAGCTGCTATATTGTTCTTAGTTCCAATAAACCAGGTGGTGAGGGTGGTGGTGGTGGTGGTGGTGATAATGAATTCAGTCTGTGCTCATCTTTCCTCAGTCAAAAGTCCTTCCTACTTTGAACCAGCCCACCACTAAATAAATATTGATGCAAGATGGAACAAGACGCACAAAATCTAAAATAGTCTAATAAAATAAAATAAAATATCCCGCAATTCAGTTGAAGGAACAGCTGTTTCTATAGGAGCATGATGAGCACATTCTTTTCAAGAAGAGTTCACTTCCCAACCAGTTAAACATAAACAATTATGTGTTTCTTGGTTAGCCAAAGCAATGTATAATTCAAAGAAATTCTTTATAATATTAGCCACGTTTATTCCTTTTTAAAACTGCAATCAAATTCTCAATCTTTTTTTTTTTTATTAAAAGTTTTATAAATTTTACAAAAAAGAAAAAAGAATACAAAACAAGAGACAACATATACAAAAAAATAAAACTAAACAATACATATATAAAAAAAAAAACCCCCCACCCCTCCCAAAAAACCCCCCCTCCCTTCCCCCCCCCTGAGCTTCCCAGAGCAGAATATAGGCTTAAAAAGTAAAAATTAAAATTAAATTAAGAACTTTATATTTATATATATAAAAAGATTATCTATAATATATATAAAAATAAAACTTATGAAAAAACTATATAATATTTTTGTATACCCAATCTAAATTGTATAAATTTTATCCATTTGTCCCAAACAGCAAGAAACTTCTCTTGCGTTTGTTGCTTTAAGAAAGCCGAAATCTTTGCCATTTCCGCCAGATAAGCTACTTTAAGAAACCATTCCTGCAATGTAGGCAAGGATTCCTTCTTCCAATATTGTCCTACTAACAGCCTAGCGGCTGTAATCAAATTTAACATCAATACAACCTCCTTTGTATCACAATCTGTAACAATACCTAACAAAAATAATTGCGGAGTAAATTTTACCCTCCTTCTAAAAATTCTCTGGATATTCCACCATACTTTAATCCAAAATGCTTTTATCTCTCTGCATGACCACCAAATATGATAATAGGAAGCCTCCTTATAACCACATCTCCAACATTTGGGTTGCACGTCAGGGTACATATAAGACATTTTTTGTGGATCAAGGTGCCATCTATAAAACATTTTATAAAAATTCTCCCTTAAATTCTGTGCTTGTGTAAATTTGACATTTCTCACCCAAATTTTTTCCCAGGTGTCCAATGAAACTGGCTCACCAAAATTCTGCGCCCATCTTATCATACAATCTTTAATTAGTTCCGTTTCTGAATCCAATTCAACTAAAACCGCATAAATTCTCTTAATGTGGGTTTGTCTTGAATCCTTCACTTGCTTAATAAGATTTTCATCTTCTCTAAGAAAACCCACCTTACAATCCATCTTCCATCTGTCTAATAATTGCCTATATTGGAACCAAGAATAAATAAAGTTTTCTTGTGCTAACTCTTCCCGTGATTTTAATTGCCAGTTTTGTCCATCCCATTTAAGTAACTGTCTGTAGGACACCATATCCATTTTAACCCCTCTTTTTATTGCTTCTATCGCATGCCAAGGTATAGCCCATAATGGTACTTTGAAATCACTTTTATAATATTTTCTCCAAATCCTAAGTAAAGAGATTCTTAAGATATGAGATTTAAAAGTCCAATCCATTTTTTTATTGAATATTAAATAGGCATGCCACCCATAAAGTAAGTCCCATCCCTCTAGATAAAGTATCTCAGAGTTTGTCAAATTTACCCAATCACTGATTAGTGTTAAAACCACCGCATCATAATATAATTTCAAATTTGGTACCTTAAGTCCACCCCTCTCATGGAAAATTCTCAATCTTATAGTTTAGATTTTCTCATGAAAGTGAATTAAATTTAATATTCTATTAAAATTCTGTTAAAATATAACTAAAGGTAATAAAATATACCTTGCTACTTTCAGAAATTCAAGCTAACGATTTTGTTTTCAATTCTTCCAACATTTAATGGACAAAACAAATATATAACAAAAACTACATGCAGCACTGTTTTATAATCAAATTACTGTTTAGTATTTTCTTTGCAAATCCTACATCCTTTCATCCCTCTTCTGTTCCAATATGTTATAAGGAAGTTTGAAGGCTTCACCATGTGAAACTTACACACATGCTACAGCATATTAAACAAAAGAAACTATGGTTGATCATCATTTGACCATTTAAGGAAGCATAATAAACCACTCATTAGTGTTTGCCATACTAATTATAATTCTCAGTCTCAATAAAGTAACTAGGTTAAATGAAAAAGGAATGAAAATTGCACCACTTAAAATGCTAAAAAAAAAAAAAAGCTGCACAAATCCAAAGCTTATATATATTGCTCAACTGTGATTTGGTACCTTGTCCAACACAGCCATTATCAGAATTGTTCAGTCTAAGTTTCAAGTCAAGACTATATTTTATTTAGGAAACAAAAGCAACATATTTACACACATTCATGGGTGACAGTTTAAAAATGCCTTTGCCTTTTTGCAGTTACATCACACTGCTCATATTCAATTTCCAATCAACTACTGTCTTAATATTTTTTTTCAAGTATCAAACCAGTTACCTCTCATTCTACAGCTGTGCATTGTTTGATTCTTACATGGATAGAGCAGGGCTTTTCAACCTTTTCACCCATTGTACCACTTTTAGGATATGGCAATATCCGAGTACCACCAGTCACCTAGCAAGGTGTCAAAATCTTGATGACCCCCCCCCAAAAAGGAAAAAAGTGATAAAGTACAGGTGATCCTCGACTTACAACAGTTCGCTTAGTGACTGTTCAAAGTTACAATGGCATTGAAAAAAGTGCCCCCCAAAGCACAGCCGAGTAAGACACCTGCCTGCCCACCCAGCGGCACTTTCATTCCTCTCCCCCACTACCACTTTTCTAGAATGGCTGCGTACCACCTGCCAGGTGCCAATGTACCATAGGTGGTACCTGTACCACTGGTTGAAAAGCCCTGGGATAGATAACCTTATATAAATTATATTAAGGTTTATTCTGTTTTCTAACCTATCAAGAGCATTTTCAATGTTATTTTTCTCATCCAATTTGCCAGAAGGATTCAAATAGATATTAGAAATTACAAGAATGGCATGTTTGGTATCCAGCCATTCAAGGCCTATTTTATTTCTGGAATCTGGAATAGCAGGCATGCTCAGAAGAACTCTCTTCCTTTTATATCCAATGTATAAACAATGTTTATTATTGGAAAAGTAAAGTAAGATGGCAATCAGTGCAATATTTGTAGTCTATAAGGTCCACCAAGATTACAAAGGTGAGATTTCTTGCAAGTCACCATTTGATTTTTTTTTATTTTTAAAAAATAAGACTCCTCTTTAAGCCCAGGGCTTTTCTTCTCATATAACGCCCAGAACGGAGTTCCGGCACCTTTTTTGGATGGAACCTTATAGGGTAGGCAAGGCGGGTTATATGATGTGTGAGTTCCGGCACCTTTTTTTTTTTTTTTTTTAAGAAAAAAAGCACTGCTAAGCCTAATATATATCAATTTCAACTGTCTAGACCAGGGGTGTAAAACTGCTGGCCTATGGGCCGGATGCATCATAGCAAAACCGCGCCCACCCCATTGCTAGCAATGACAAAAAAGTCACGATACATTGCGAACGTCATGTGACGATGCAAGTTTCACACCCCTGGTCTAGACTTAATTTTTTTTTTTTTTGCTAAATCTCAAAAAAGGGGGAAATGTTTGCTTTAACAACATCAATATGTCATAATCCTACATTTTTAAAAAATATTTACAATATCTATTCACCTAAAGGTTACCTGTCCTGTTACCTGTATATAACAAAATATCATCTTATCCTGATAAACTCATTCAAGGCAATTTGTACCCAGCACAAAATATAATCATGTTTTTTATCATTAGCTGGCGCAAGACAGAAGAAAATATTATTTCCCATTTTTTTCCAATGGTGCTCAAGCCTGGCTTGTTATGTTTGTTTGTATCTATCAGTGATCACCCTAGGAGATATATTTATGATCCTGGGAGAGAGATGATAAGTTTTGTTTTCTATTTCCAAGGATATAGTTATATACACCCAGAGACATGTGTGCGTATCTATGTGTGTTTGCATGCTCAGAGACCACACTTCTACACACGTGCCTTCTGAACAATAGAACTGCAGCTTTGGTACTGCTTTTCGTCAAGCAAAAGTCAACAATGTCACTTCATGTTAGACCATCTCATTGTTAGACCATCTCATTGCATATATAGATTTTAATACATTTTGTAAAATATGATGCCTTTAGAACATTAGAAGAAAAAGAAAAGCATAAACAAATGAAAAAGATATTCCAGGCAGCTGCTAAATTACACCTTCCCTAACTTTCAGCATCCTAACTGAAATATGCTAGGAGTTCTAATTCAGCAATATGGGGGTAGAATGGAGGATACAACCTTTGTTTGTTTTCTTTTGAGGTAGATCCCACAACAGGGGCTTTTCATCAGTGTTCCATGCAACATGAGAGTGCTCTTGAAAAAACACAAACCTATACACTGCAAGGCACGAGTAGAAATGGCAAATTTGCACATTAAAGGAATGATTTGGTTCTTGTTTTCATCAAGGAAAACCCTATCAGCCTTTAGTTTTATACATAGCTTGTAACTATATAAACAGTTTTAGAAATCTGTTCTAAAAGTTGCCAGATTACAATATGATCATTATAGTGTTCAGTAGGTATTCCCTGTTAAACATTCAATAACTAATAACCACAACTGTTATGTTAAGATGTCTTTCTTTTCCTATAGATATACAAACACCAAAGCAAGGTCTCAAATCAAATAAAGCTAAGGAAATCTCTATCTGGTTAGTGCCTCAATGGACACTGCCTTCAATTCAGCAGAAGAGAAGGAGGAAAAAAATGTGTTGAATACAGAATACTAATACTTATATTAGGCACACACTTTTTAGCTCTGTTATTCACTTCCTAAACTTCTCCAATTGGTAATTTCCAAGGATCTCTGTAATTTTTTCTCAAATTACTTCACCTATTTATTAAATTTGCTTCCCATCCTTGTTTCGAGGAACTAGGTTGATGCAATTTCATCCTTTTAGTAACACTAACAGGCAGGTAGGGTGTAAAGTTTACACTTTCCTCTGGCAGATTACCTAAAGAGAAATCTCCCAAAACGCTGGTGCCACTGATGTTGGAACTATAAATAGTATACAGTTGCAGACGTTGTAATCCCTAAACATTTAAAAAAACACAAGGTGGAGGAGCAGGACAATATATAGTTATACAGTCTGCTGTATACAAAGATAAAGATAAATTTGAGAATACAGGAAACTGAGTACTGTATAGGTAGGACTCAACTTATAACAGTTAATTTAGTGACCATTTGAAATTATAACAGCACTGAAAAAGTGACTTGTGACTTTTGCAACATCCCCAAGGTCAGGTGATCAAAAGTCAGATACTTGGCCACAGATCATGTTTATGACACTTGCAGTGTCCCGGTGTCATGTGATCACCTTTTGCAACCTTCTGACAAGCAAATTCAATGGGGAAGCCTGATTCACTTAACAACTATGTTACTAACTTAAAAATTGCAGCGATTCACTTAACAACTGTGGCAAGAAAGGCCATAAAATGGGTCTTAATAAGTGTCTCGCTTAGCAACAGGAATTTTGGCCTCAATTGTTCTCATAAGTTGAGGATCGCCTGTATTTTGATCAAGTGAGTTGTTTTTCTTTCTAATACTGTTCCTTTCTGCTTTACTATGCTTTGGTCTAGCCCAGGGGTGTCAAACTCGCAAAGTCATGGGACATGTTGTGATGTATAGCGACTTTTTTGCCACTGCTGGCAATGGAGTGGGTGCCGTTTCGCTATGATGCATCCGGCCTGCAGGCCAGCACTTTGACACCCCTGGTCTAGCCCTATCCTCATAAAAAAAAAAAAAAAAAACAGGAGGAAATCACCACTAAAGCAGGGTCTGTTATGAGAAAAGTAGTGTTGTTAAAAAATGAAATTGCTACATTTAGTAGTGTACAAATATTCATGTTTGAGAAATTGACAATGTGGTTTTGTGTTTGGCTGGAAAAGCTACATTCTATTCAGAGTCTCTAATAAAAGGCATTAATTCAAAATCAGGGATAATATCCTTTATTTTTAGATTAGTTAATCTGGAATTTAAGAGACTATTTTAAAATGAAAAGAACTGGGATTTGAGCCTGGTTTTCATGCCCATCAGACTTATTTCCCCCACTACAAATTGTGTGAAGTATCAGGAAATAGTGGAAATATTTGTTGAAAGGAGAAAGAGAGAAAATAATATTAATTCAAGTACTCTAACAAAATGAACAGGGAGTGGGAAGAGTTGAATCCTTTGTGCATGTGAGAATGTCAGGAATTCTACTGTTTGGACTGGTTTTCTCTGCCAGACTTAAATGTCTAAACTTGGACAGAATCCAAAGGAAATTTCCAGTGTAAGTCCAGCTTTCTTTGTATTTGCTATTTTGCAAATTATCTGCCTTCTGCAAACCCACTGAAACCACCTATCCTTACCACTTGAGGCCTTTTTGAGGGAGAAATATTTACTGGTAGTGCTTGACTTTTGACCACAATTGAGCCCAAAATTTCTGTTGCTAAGCAAGACACTTGTAAAGTGAATTTTATGACCTTTCTTACCACAGTTGTTAAGTGAATCACTGTACTTGCTAAGTTAGCAACACGGTTGTTAAGTGAATCTGGCTTCCCCATTGACTTTGCTTGTCGAAAGGTTGCAAAATATGATCACGTGACCTTGGGACACTGCATCCATCATAAATACATGCCAGTTGCCAAACATCTGAATTTTGATCACGTGACCACAGGGATGCTGCAATAGTCAGAAGTATGAAAAATGGTGATGTCACTTTTTTCAATGTTGTTGTAACTTTGAACGGTCACTAAACAGATAGTTGTAAGTTGAGGACTGTATGTATTCCTCTTTCAATCTTCCTTCCATCCCCAAGGCTACAACTGCAATAAAGAACATTATCCTGTGGTCACAAATCTGCCTTAAATGGAGCAGAAAGAATCCAAAAAGCTTTACCTATTTCTGAAAATTGCTCCTCCAGGTTAAAACAACTAAAAAATAAACCTGGGTTGAAGCAATGGAGATTGTTTAGACTGAGATCTTTGATTGTTGTGGATAAAAGAAAGAGACTGTTTTCATTTCCTCAGTACCACAGTCATACAATAGGAATATTAGATATAATTAATATACAAAAAGATTGCTTTCAGTGCACCTTAAATGATTTGTTAAACATTCCTGATACTGCGAGGACTAAAGTGATCATATACTAAGGTGATCTTATACTGATTTTCACATCACAAATGCACTTACATGACTAGCAAGTGAATTCAGCAAGGCAAGGGAATTTCTGATTAGGTCATTCAAATAAGCAACTACCACCACACCACTGCCCCATAAAATAATTCACTTAGGCATCCTACTACACAGAAGTGACCCCTAGCAGCCTTGTTTAATATATTCCTGGATTTGTTTTATGTGAATAACTCTATGCAGCACAACCTAAAGTGCTTTAAGTCTGCATTTACAAGACTGGGAAACTAAACATAGAATGTACACAAAATGATGTGTTTATCATTTTTGTATTTATAAAAATAACTCCTTACACTTTTGCTCTGTTGCCCAACATCTAATCAGCCTTAATCTTTCCTAGGCCATAAGGTGGGAGAGAACGCAGGGAGAGGGTTACATCCTTGAATACTTTAATTAGAACCAGATGTAGAAACTTGGGCAAGATGAGCAGGTCAGCCACTTTAACAGATTGATGAGCTTCAACAAAATTGGGGGGGGGGGGAAAGAGGGAGAGAAGGAACCACAGAAGTGCAGCACAACAAGGTAACAATAAATGGTAAGAGTCAAATATAAAAGAAATGAACTGTTCTCTTCTATCAGTGATCAGTCTATAATCAAGTAAGCATTACACTATTGAATTAAGAATATACACCTATATCTAGGTATCTTGCAATCATATATAATAACAGAACTCAAGTCTTTATTCAAAGTAGGGGTTGCATACTGAGTAAGTCAGCCACTGCATCCATTAAGTTGAGCAACTTTTTTGTAAGAGAAGCAGGAGTAACAGAACAGCATCTACCAGCTCTTCCTGGGCACCCCAGAAGTCTGTCTAGTCAAGGAGAAAACTGATGATTATCAGTAAAACTGCTACTCCTCCCCCCTTGTGTTATGTCTTTTGGACTGTAATGAATTGCCTTTCACTAACTCTGCAAGCCATTTTGCAAGTCTTTTGTGAGCTAAAATTAAAGCAAAATGTTGAAATAATTACCAAACAGAATGAGTAAATTTGAACCATGGAATGGTGTTTGCAACAAAACAAATGTTACTTGTGGAAAAGGAGAGCTCCACCTGCAACTCCACAAAAGACTGTTTTCTCCTGTGGAGAATAATCAGGATGAGTGGCCCATTAAAAAAACATTTTAGCCCATTGTTTTTTTTTGTTGTTGTTGTTTTGATTCGGTGACTGAGCAACAAATCTCATTGCACTACCAAGGCAAGCAAGTGTGATACCATAAATCCTAAATAAGGGAGAGGTGGCTAGACAAAGAAGTATATTTTGACTCATTTTTGACCAAATTAGGAGAAATGAACTTGACCAATAAAAGCTGCTTCTTGGCTATCCTGCTGCTCAGTCAGAGTAGCAATAGTCAATATTAGTGGAAAATACAATTTCACAGTCCCAAATGGACAGTCAGGAAGAAATAGGTCTCGTAGGGTGAAGTCTGTGTTCACTGTCCTAGTTATCAATCAGCTTCAGGAACCAACTGAAAATTCTGGTTTTAACCTTTAAGGCCTATGGCAGGGGTTCTCAACCTTGACAATTTTAAGGCATGTGGACTTCAACTCCCAGAATTCCACAGCCAGCAATGCTGGCTGTGGAATTCTGGGAGTTCAAGTCCACATGCCTTAAAATTGTCAAGGTTGAGAAACACTGACCTACGGAGATTGTCAAACATCTACTTGCAGGACTGGCTCTCCCAGCCAGAACTGGCCCACCTTGAGCGGGCTTGCTCTGACTCCCTTTCCCACATGAGTTTAAGAGGAGGGAGGCACAAAGCTCCACCTTTTCAGTATCAGCTAGCATTTAGGGAATACCTTGTTCCCTGAGAAAAGAGCACCTCCGCCAAATATTACTTGCCTTTTGTAAAGCGGTGAAACTATCTTGTTCCAATAAGGCTTGTGGGGTGGACAGTAAATTTGTTTTGCTCTGGTGCCATCATTTCCCAGGGACATCCTTTCCCAGGTAACCACAAAGTCAAGTTCTATACTAGCATATGAGATTTTGCTTGTGAGCAGTTGGCACTCAGGATTTCCCCATCTATAAAAGTACTCACATGTTGCCCCTAAAGGACATAGAAGTTCGTCATATCAGAACATACAAAAGTAACACCATGGATCACCTCTACAGCTGACTGTAACATCTGGGTTGTCCAGATGTTCTTCCTTACCTCTGTAAAGACTTTAACAGAGAAACGGAGGCCTGTTACAATATGTAGAACAGTGGAAATGTCCATACCATGCTGCATCCTGAATAGACTGTTAACATGCTGTAGGTGACTAGCCCTGTTTAAACCTCTCAACAGTATGAACCAGGATGTACTGTGAGACTTGACATGCACCTCTAGGTGCTATCTCTGTCCCAGTGGCACTTCCAAACCAGAACCTGCAAGTTACAAATGACTGTCCTTTGCAGGTGGCTGCCAGTAGGTTTCAGTGAATACCAAAACAGGCTGTGAAATCAGTGTATGGGGCTGCAGCATCGGCACATTCTCTGGGGCTCATTGTCCTCCTCTCCCAGCTTCTGCTTTCCTTCATGTTTATACTTCTCTGCCTATCGATTGGCCTGTTCTCCAGCCCTGCATCTGAAGAATCTACAAAAAAGATTCCTAACTAAACACTGTCCTGTTTGGATGGGGTGCAGAAGGGAGGGGAGAGGTTCTGCAGAAGAGACTAGGAAAAACATGCTGTTATGCTCAAACTTTTCTTCTTTGTCATCTAGAATCAGTGTTGCAATCCTGTATTGCCAGGCAATACACGCTGAAGGTGATGGAATCCCTTCCAATGAAATATTTCCTGCAAGAACAGGCTGAACCTCAAGCACATTCTACCTCTAAGCAGACAGAACACCGTGTAACAGCAGTCAACCCTGCTTAAGTCAGAGCAAAAGACAGGCAGGCATTTTTAACTCAGTGAAAAGAATGGTGTGGTCCAAGAGTGCCGGCTGGGCCCTTCCCCCAAACAAGCCTCAAACCAGACATGCAGTTTAGCATTCCTCATCAATTATATCCTCTTTATTACCCGTTTGTAAAATTAAGCAGCCCGCTCTCAATAGGACGTGTAACTCCTGTAACTTGAGAGGACACCATCATTGCCATCACATGGTATCTACCCCCCTCCCAAAGCCTCAGAGACCACCCAGAGCAAAGTTCCTTCAGTGGATAAAAGAGCAAGCAGGCTGGAAAATGGAGAGCAGTCACTAAGCTATAATATAATATGCATGGCCCTAAAACCACCTACAAAATCCAAAGCTAATAAAAGCTCACTCATCTAGCCTCAATTTATACTTTATTAGGCTCCCAATAAACCATCCCAAACCATTAACTTTATAAATGCCACATTTCCTGCAATCTACTTAACTAGGATTTCTCCAAACCTACATACACTTCTGTACAAGTGTGCCTCCACAAAACCTCATCGCTATGGCTTATACTCTTCAAAACTTACTTGAAAGTACAACACAATTCTTAATCTCTTCTGTTGGCATCCATCCTTCCATTTCTAACTCTTGCAATAGTTGTATAGACTTCCACTCTACAGATGGAGCATTTGGGCAAGAGTGTCTTTAAAAAAACCTAAACATATGATAGAAATCCTGAAAATGCACAGCATAAAGTTAAACTTTCTTCTTCTATTTCTAGCATTCTCGTTCCAACATCAAGTCAAGAATGACCAATCTTATCATAGAATTTTCCCTTCACAGCAAGCCTATGTTTGAGAATGCCAGCATTTTTGCAGTGGTGCTTCACTGTATTTCTTCTGCCACTGCCAAGGATCTTAGATCATACTCAGGTAGAACCTCTTTAGAGTGCAGATTCAGAAGACCAAAGTAATTATTTTCAAACTCCCAACTATTCTTTAAGATGTATTTTTGTGTTTGTTTTCAAATAGCTGCATGGACACCCAAAAATCCAAACTCCAAATTTTGAAAATAATCATTTTAATGTGGGGTCTTTGGTGTTCTTTGAGCTTGGTGGTTTTCTTGCAGACATTTCATTATCTTGCTAGTTAAGATCATCAGTTCTAGCAGGAAGTCATGTTTGTTTTCAATTTATATTCTAATAGCTTGCCCTAGGGCAGGGGTAGGCAACCTTGGCTCTTTTGTGACCCGTGGACTTCAACTCCCAGAATTCCTGAGCCAGGCATGCTGTTTTCAATCGGAACCATTTTGATCTGATATCAGGGGACATACATCACAAAACACAATGATCTCTCCCACTCTAGTAGAAGTACTGGATTACAACACCCACCAGCTCCAGCCAGCATGTGAAGTATGTAAAGTTAGAAACATCTAGAGAGCAGCAGAGTGGAAAAACCACTGGTGAGATCCAGTAATGCTCCAAACTAATGAATCAGGGACAAGAAAATTCTGCTGGTTCATTACAAGCTCATGTAGACTAATTCACTGAGACAGCCAATCAACCATGATTATTTCTCAAAGACATCTTTCCATTATTTATCATTTTTAAACCAAGGGAAACTTCCAAAGTCATCATTCTAGAAATTATCCATTAGTGAAATTCTTTATAATGATATTTCATATATCTGTGGCAGCCAAAGAAAATCAGAGACCTAGATAATCAATTCAGGTTATTTATTTAGGTTTTTGACCAATCTCTCCTGATGTGGATAGGATTATGTACCTGGATGCATGGGAGAGTTATTGGGTCACACTTTAGAACAACTTTCAGAATTAGATTCTTAAGTTAAAGGCATACAGTTTCAAGTAGTGTACTGTACTGTACGTACTTGACAATATGTCAAAAATTTATTTTCTCATATAATCATCAAGGGGAGACACTTGCACTCATCAAATGGCAATTGATTACAGTTCTCTGTTAAGCAACCTTGAATGTCAAATAAGTGCACTATTTAAATTAGTCCTTACAACCTTGTTTCTAATGTCCCAACATCAGATCTGCTTTCTGTCCTGGTCTGAGCATCTTCTTTTGGGTAACTCTCACATCAGCACCATCCTCCTGGCCTTTCCTTGCTTCCCAGCCTATTTTCCATCCTCCACCCTTCCCTGGCCTCTCCCCTGCCCATGCCAGCTGTGAACACTGGCTTGGATGGGGCCATTGTCTTGTGGACATTGGGACAGAGGAGGAGGGGAAGGTGTGAGCAGCAACACAGTAGAGCATTTGTACACTCCCCAGGGCTCTGCCACAACCGTCAATGGCCTACTTGTCAATTCATGCGCTAAGATGGAGGAAATCATAGCACATACAAACATCAGCATTTGATGATTGTGAAGGTGCCTGCCTAGAGACACACATTGGCCTATTGATAAATCAATTTTATTTTCAGTCTTCACTGTTAACATCACAAAACCCTGTATTCCATCTCAGGACAAGAGACAAGAAAGGCTGCACTGAAATGAAGCCCTTCTCATGCCTGCCTATGACCCTTGCTCTCCCATTTGACAGTCAATTCCTATCATGCATCAGAGATCACTGCCAAGAAATTCCTAATATTATTCTTTTATTTGACCCTTAGCATAAAAATCCCAAACTGATTCCAATCATCGCAGTCCCATCACTTCCTCAGACAGGCAAAGGGTCCCTCATTTCAAACAGAACATGGACAATAGGTTAACATTCATTTATTCTATCATTCTTCAGTTTTATGTAACCTGTAAAAATGCGCAATTTTACATTTCTACTCGACTGAAATAGATGATCCCAAAACTTTCACTTGGGAAACTCAAATGAATAAACCCAAACACATCTCTTGGTCAGATAAGGGAAACGAGCATTAAGAAGAAATGTAAGAAAGAAATCAAAGTTACAGAACTAATCTACATATATTGCTGAGACATGATGTGGTTTGTCTAATTCTTAGGGTATCGTGTCTATTCAGCACTATGGCTTATAAACTTTATGACTGAATGGATTGTGTGAACCAAGTCAATTGTTTATTTATTAAATATCGGAAAACTAAATATTAGTAAAGGATAAGAACTTGATTCTTCTTGCCAAAAGAGATTTCCCAGATAGTTTCAATTATGTTGCAGTTCAGCTGCTCACTAATTCAGATGATCAGTTTAATACTGGAATAGCTGCTTGTATATTTGCAAATATAGTTAACAATAAATGAAGCATTGATAGAAGAGAACACTTGTAGCTCAGGCTTGAACTATGGAGAGCATCCTTGATGCTCTCAGACCTTGGTGGTTTTCTTGCAAACATTTCATCACCAAACTAGATAACATCATTAGTGCACTGACAACCTTAATGAAATATCTGCAAGCTCGGAGAACATCAACCAGTTCAGGACTCCATTTATAGATGAGTTGCTGTTCCATAGTTTGGTATGTATGATTGATCACTGCCTGCTAACATAAATATCAAACTGGGGAAAGGATATTTCAGCCATCTCTCTCTCAGATCTCAAGAATATGCAAGAGCAGAGAGGCATTCCAATACTCAATTCAAATACCCCCCCATCCTTCCACAAATCAAAAGAAGCACATTCAAACACAATATCATCTCACAAAGCTTCTATTCCCACAACCAATCTCTTCCCCTCCATTTCAAGCTGATTTAAATTAAAAGTCTGCAAAGGTTTTTGAATAAGCCAATCATTATATCATGGCTCCTCAGGAGCATTCTCCATGGCTGCAAAAACATCTGTATTGGTTGACATACAGATTCCGTCAAGACCTCTTGTGTTAAACATCTCTCAACTAGCTGAAAAAAAAATGTACTTGTGGCAAAGAGCCTGAATTACAATGCTATAATAGGAGAAAACAGAAACTACAGTACCCTAGAAGGGTAAGTCATTAGATAACCTGTTTTAAATAATCAATGCAATTACTTTCTTCGTGACTATTACAGAACATTGTTCAAAATTGTATCCAGTTCACTTTGCAACATGACACTAGTGAATGTAGTGAAATCTACTGGATAGTTTTGACTGTGATATAGAAAACCAGGGTTCAAACCCCCATTTTATCTAAGGCAGAGCCTTCTCCTTCGAGGATTTCTCCATGAAATCCACTTCCCAGAGCAATATGTTTAGCCTCAACTCCCTCAATAAATCCATCTCTTTTTTCAAGTTTTTGCCAATGTTTTTATTTTAATACTACAATGTTTAATTTTGTCTTGATTTGATTCAGTTGTTTGTATCTTCATGTTTATCAAAAGAAAAAAAGAAAGAAAGAAAGAAAGAAAGAAAGAAAGAAAGAAAGAAAGAAAGAAAGAAAGAAAGAAAGAAAGAATGAATACAGGTAATTCCTTTTGTAAATTAAGAGTCTACAATGCTATGTAATATTGATCTAGCAGACCTCTATGATAATGACTTTATCATTAGTTATACTGAGTTGGACTTCTGAGAACTGTAGTCCAGTCCTATCTAGAACATCATCACGTAGTCATTTTTCAGCTTCTTCTGCTGCTAACTAAAATGGTGAAATGCATACCAAGAAGTGCAGATTTCAGTATAGTATTATTGACATCAGAGGGGGTTCTGGTGGCCTGCCCTCATGTTGGATTGTAGCTTCTATGATTCTTTTTCTTTGATCATTCTTGCTAGGGTTGGTAAGATATCCATACAATCCAGTCTGTCTGCTCTGATCTGTACATTCTCTCAAATACACTTCAGTAAAATAGATACCAAGATTTTACTCAATCATTTTTTTTCTCTGTATACGTTAGAGTTTCTGTATCAGAGTTCAAGCTCCAATGATTAAAGCAATTTGTGATAAAAAAAATTCAACAGTAAAATAGGTTGCCAATTAATAAAATGTGTAATAGACTGGCAATCAATACAACTTGCTATACCAATACAACCTTTTCAGCCATCAGACACCATCATATACTCTATCACAATGATCTCAGAGTCAAAAATAATCAAGGAGATTTCCCGTAAGACCACAAGATCTCAGAAGGTCTTATTCTTCTGGTTTATTTGTGGGGCTAGGTGCAGCATAGTCAATCTCTGTTACACAATATGACATGGTCAGCTTCTGTTATATGAATTTTGCCCAATTTTCTACTCCTCCTTATTCTTTTTATGACACAAGTTGCTTCTATCATCACATAAAATTAGAGTGTCCCAACTACTATGTGATATGAAACATAAGGATAAATGATACGTCCATTGAGGAACTGGCAATTTTATTGCGCTGTTTACTGCCAGATATGATAAATCCTGTATTAACTTACACCAACCTTTAATTCTTTAATTCCTATCTGACATAAGTTTCCTTGAACCTTAGTGCTGAAAATTATGTTCTATTGTCAACATTTATGGCTTTTGACAGAGATAGTAGCAGTCAAGTTTACATGAGCATCCTAGCTGACTCAGAATCTCATTAAAAACAAATAAACCTAAAACCCAGGGTTATCTTCTCTGTTTTTTATTATTATTCCCACATGCAAAACTGATAACCTTGTTTTTCAGACTCACTTCGGAACATTAATCAATAGCAATAGAATCATCCCTAAGACTGATCAGTAACATACATCTTCCTACGGTTTAATTTATTTTTCCCAAGGAATAATCTTATGAAGACTTTTGCAGATATAGTACTATCTCTCTAAAAAGTATCATTTGCAAAATAAGTAGATAGGTTCAGGAATATGCTCGCCTCCCCTGATTTCTCCCTGGTGCAATTTTCCACTCCCTTCTTTGCTCATTTTATATTTTAGCACTATATCTACACTGACACTAACCTTGTCCATTTTAACCAGCAAATTCACAATTCAAGGGTGCCTCCTGATTTTCCTCATTTTCAAGAACCTGATGTTAGACCAGAAATGAGAGATTATAATTTATACAACTGAGTGGGTTCATACAACATATTAAGTCACCAACTAATCAATCATGGTTTTACCAATGTGATATACAATCTAAATGATAATTGGTAGTAATTTATTAACAAAGGGACATGCCAGGGTGCTTGTCAAAACTAGCAGGGACAGCCCTGAAGAAAGAGGCATGCAATGGCTCTTGATATGATGCTAAGTTTCATGCAAGCAAATCAAACCAGTTTAATTAACTCTACTGAAGACAAAATAGCATTTTTATTTACTTATTAAATTTATATGCCACCCCTCTCACCATCAAGCATCTGTGGATGGCTTACAACAAGATAGCATGTCACTTATTCATGGAAGACATAATCCATAGTGTCTTCTCACCATCACCTAATTTAATCTCTTCAGTGGTAAAACAAGTCTATAGAATATCTTCCATATTCTTAATCCACCCCTTCCTCTTATCTTAATACAAAATAAGTACTGTATTGCTTTCTCGATATTGAGATTTAGACTCTGGCACTGAAACTGCTTTGGTCATCCTGCTAGATTATCTTTATGAGGTGAGAGATAGGCAACTGCAATTTGGTTGATTCACCTGGACCCTTTGGTGGCTTTTAATATCATTCATCTTGAGTAGTTCTTATTTTATTTGGGTGACCATCTCTAGAAAAGATGGAGGGATTTTTGCTTATTTCTATAGCATTTATATTGTGGTTCTGCAAAAGTCAATTTTATCCCCACATTAAAATCACTGAGCGAAGCATTTGAGTTAAATTTCATCAGTATATAGATGATACCCAACTCTTTCCCCTTTTCATCAGATCCAACTGAGGAATGGAATTACTGAATCAGTCTTATGGATGGGAGGCAGAAGCAGGCTTTTCTAATGATAGTCACCCAAATTTGGAATATCTTGTCCAACATGGTATGCTTGGTGTTTTATTATACTTTATACCAGTATTTCTCACCATGCCAACTGTGCAATTCTGGGACTTGAAGTCCACCCATCTTAAAGTGGCCAAGACAGAAAAACATTGCTTTATACTATGTCTTAATATATAGTCAATTTATTATTTTACTTATTTGTTTTGCTTACTAAAAATAGCTTTGATATTTTTTAACTGAGAGGAGGTCTATACACATTGACAGATAAACGGAGAGACAGACAGATGGATGATAGACAGACAGACATATAGGAAAAATGCAGAAAGATTTATTCCTCTTAATGCTCTACATATCTATTTGGCAGATGAATGCAAAAAGGAGTGCTGAGGAAATAAAGGCCCATTCCATGAAGATGAATGGTTAAGTGTTGGTATGTTTAATCTATCCAAATAATTCTTCAGGGTAACAGGGAGAAGAATATTTTCTGAGGGTTCATATTTTAATTATATGGATATGATTTTCAAGAATATATATGCCCCTCCTCCTGTTCTCAATCCAGAATCTATCTTAAACAAAATTGTTATCTATGGAGATCTCTAGTTACAGGAAAAGTCCTTCTGCTATTCCCTATTCTGGAAGGCATCTTCTCTAGACCATATACTATAGTACTAATCAAATATCTCACATTTATCTCACATTTATTTTTTCCAATAGTATGGAAATTATTATTAGAGATAATATTTTAGTATTTTAACAGTGAAAAATAAATTGACTGTTATAGTTCATGCATGCTGGCTGAGATTAATTTGGAACTCGTCATGTGTGAAGAACAGTAAAAATTATAATTTCAACAGGAACTAGATGGACTGCTTAACCAGTTAGGGTTAAATTGTTAGTATTTAGGCAGAGAACATTTAGATTGAGACATGAAGTGTCATTTTCTATATTCCATACTAAAAGTTATGTTTGGAAAGATCTTTGAAGGACAGAATGCTGTCCATGGTTCTGGAATTGTCATTCATCTTCTAAGGACACAGACCACAGGCAGGAGCGTCTGAGTTGGAACAGACATTTAATCATGTCAATCCATGAGAAAATGGGGGGATTAGCCACCTTGTGATAAACATACATCTTCTTTATCAAAAGGAGAAGAGCATGTGCTTCAATACAATTTCTTCCCTCTACACATGTTCTTTTACAAACAATGAGAAGAATGGTAGCAAATAATATGGAGCAAAGCTTAGGGAGAGTTAACAATAGTGTACGGATAAGTAGATTTCTTTTTAACAAGGTTTATATACATCTGATCTATAACCAGCTCTGTCCCTTCCTCATCGTCCCTTTCTCCTTCCTTCCTTTCACTTCCTAGTGTTGTTACTGTGTGGCCTTTTCCTGCTGTCCAACCCCATCCCAGAATCTCAGCTAGTGATTTCTGGCAACATACAAAATAAAACAGTCAAAATACATTAAAAACTAATGTAAAGTTTTTAAAAAGCAAGATTAAAAACAAGTAAAAAAAACAGAATTGGGGCACAACAAAGAACAGTATATTTCATTAGCTGTCATATAACCATGTAGCAAGCTTCATTATATTATTTCTCTTTTACTACAGACTGTACTTGTTTAGTCAACGTGAGTGAAATACCATTTTCACATGGCAAAAAAAAAGAATTCTATTTTTTTCAAGCTTAAAGGGAAAACCAAGTTATTTCTCATATAGAAAAGCTTTTTCTAAAGGGACAATCAAGTTTAAATTATTTTTCTTCCTATAATAGTTGCCTGTCATCATGCTTTCTAGAATGCTTATATAGATACTTGGTTCTTTTCATAAATATAATAAATAACATATAATACATAATCTTTATTGTTCTTTTTTACTGTGGGCACACTGTCACACATTTAAAATGAAATTCTGTTGCCTTCTTTCAAAAGTATACACATACATAACACACATGCTATATACAACATATCTATATACCTAGACCCTTACATATAAATATTAATCATTGTCCATCATGAATATATAGCGGAAAGAGGAAGCTTGAGAGTTCACAAGGTTAATACTGTATGGAACAAAACTGTGACTGAATCTGGATGTTCTGTTTCGGACACCATGAAGCCTCCTCCCAGAATATAACAAGGAAAACAGGTTGTGAAGAGGATGTGTAGTAGCAGACTTCCGGTTCCGGATTGTGGCACTTCTAGTCGTACAAAGAGACTCGTCTCCTCGTCGGCTAGCTTCCCTCCGCTGGTAGACCCTTATGCGGGACGAAAGTCGCCCTGGAGGGTGTGACTTCTGTTGAGGAGGCTTTGCTCAGCTGTGGAGGAGCTCCTCCAGCTGTCCGGGCCAAATTTTGAGGGCCGACGGAGAAGAATATTGGCCAGTAAAATGGCTGATCATTTAGCCGCTACAAACCGCAAGTCAAAGAACATCTAAGCTTGAAAACCCACCATGGTGAATCCGGGTGAGACTCTTTTTTTGCTCCTCTCTTTATTCTATTCTGTTTTGGTTTGGTTTTTTGCCTGTAAGAGCCCTGTTGGAATTATTTCCCTGGCTTGGAAAAGCAGCTTCTACATGTTTGGGAAGAAAGGTGTTGAACAAAAGAATAGAATAAAACTTTAAAGACTACATTTTTCTTTATATATGTTTTGGGGTACTGAAAAAATTTTCTCCTAAGAACTGTACTATTAGTTTATGCTGGTGTTCTTTTTTTGAGCAGTATTATTATTTTATATTGGAAGAATATTTCTTTCTCCACTTTTTCCTTAAAAAAATAGAAAAAAGGAAAAAAATGACTCTTGAAAAAGATTTCTTAGCTTACTGAGGACATCTACTAGTCAAAAGCTAATATTGTAATTGTTGACTATTTGGAAATGAGATGGTTTTGGCCTTCAAACTGTTTTTTAAGAGAAAGATAACTTGATGCAGCTGAACAATTTTTAAAATGGAGCCGCATTCACATTTAAACTGTAAACTTATTCTGGAAAAGATCTATGAGTCTAAAAAAGAAATATGTGCTACAATGAAAGAATTTACTACAGAATTAAGAGCCAGAATCTCTCCTTTAAACTTCAAAATTGACTCTCAGATTACATCTGACTACTCTATAAAACAGATTACACAAGAAGAGGACTTAACTGAGAATAAGATAAATTGATTTTGCCTTATAAGCAGTTCACTTATGGTTTTAAGGACCAGAAAAAGCGAAGACTGAGATTTGAAATGTTAAAGCAACGAGACTTTATGGTTAAGAGAAACAGAGGGCCAATGCAGAGGCAACATGGTTTTCATTGATCCAAATGATACTGCAAGCAACAAAGAGACTTATCAGCTGGAAGGGAAGCTCTGCTATGGAAACCTACCTGGCATAAGAAGAAGGCTAGAATAAGACTGAAAAGAAGTGAAATTTAAAATTTTATGTAATGGATTAAAGGCAATCTAGAACTATGGATTGATTTAAGGACTAAGATTATGAGATAATGTAAGATAAACGGGTGACTAATGGAAGATATATATCAAATTGACTAAGAATGTACTTTTGGGATTGATAGGTTTATTTATATGAAAATTATTATTTCTAATAAGATGATATGTTTGTTTGATGCCCAATTAACTGAAATGATTTAAGGTCTGATATTATCTTGTCAGCTTAAATAGATTGATTGATGGATTAGATATGCATAGGATAGATCAATATTTTAGCTTAAAAAGGAGATATTTTTAGGTAATGAATTAAAGGTAATCTAGAATTATGGATTGATTTAAGGACTAAGATAGTGAGTTAGAAGTAAGAGAAAAAGGGGTGATTAATGGAATATATATATATTAAATTGATGAAACATAAAATACCTAAACACTTCAACCCAACCAATAATAACACAAAAACACCACCCCACCCACTTATCAAACCCCAAACCAACACAATAGATATCCTTTCTACAACACAATCCTTTTCATCAAACCTAATTAAACAATTCTAACACAACCATGACAACTCACACAACCAACACACCATGTTCTGATATTCTCTCACACAGAAACAACAGCCCCCCCCCTGACCACAACATCCAGGACACAAACATCCAAAACATAAATCCTGCAACCTCACAAGACACTCACACACAACAAAACATACACACACAACACCTAAGTAACAACAGAATATTAAGACCAAGACCAAAACTCCCCCCTGCAATGAAATATGACTTATCACATTCAATGGAACAAAATATTACAGCCGAATTCCCAAACACCACAAAATCACCCACAACTAATAAGCATAACAAATGAACACACACAAACATTCCAAATAACCATACCCAACAAAACACACACACACAGCAACCCTACACCAAACAAACTATACAATCCAAGAGGCTGGCTAAAAGGCGCGCTGGATCTACGCGCCAAACAGCTGACAAGCGCGACTTTTAAAATAGTCTTGAGACTGACTGCTCTATGCCGTTAAGAGCTTCTTAAGCACGTTATGTGCACATGCCTTACTGCAACCGTTTTTTAACTGTTATGTAAATTTATGCACATACTCCCCCTTCTCATTTAGCCCTTTGCTCTGATGATGTTAACAGGTTGTTAACGAAAGCTCAGTAATTAATAAAAAAAGCCTTTTATCTTACATCCCAGAGCTCTTTATTTTTATCTGATTGACTTTAAATGTCCATACCTGGGATTCCAATATTCAAAATTATTAAAGACATATTAAATTGATTAAGAATGTGTTTTTTTTAGAATGATAGGTTTACTTGTAAGAAAATTATTATGTAATGTTGAGTTAATCTAATAAGATGATTTGTTTGTTTGATAACATGGATGTTATTAGTTATGACAATTAATTGGATGAAATTTGAATTCTGTCTAATGGATTGAAACGACTTAAGGTCTGATTTTATTCTGTTAGCTTAAAGAGATTGATTGATTGATGGATTAGATACGTATAGGATAAATTAATATTTTATTTTAAATAAGGCATATTAGTGGAAGAAGATATAAATAAGATTTATGATAAAATTAAAGAACTAGAATATATTTGGAAGGGATAGCTGAATTGATAATGTTTGTACTTAAAGTTAATTTGATTATGGTAGTGTAAATTTATAAAGCTTTAAAAACAGGTTTAGGTTGAATAAATTTAAGCTAGAATTAGACTATTTTAAATAAATTACGTTACTTAAGGGAAAAAGAGAGGGAATACCTGATCTATTGATTGAATTATGTATATATGTTTTGTCTTTGGATGTTTGACTACCCTCACACCATGGTGTGTCTCGATTACTTTGTCTTAAAAATCAAAAAACCAATAAAATTTGTTTTTTTTAAAAAAAAAAAGAGGATGTGTAGTGTCCCAGACAATCCTGCGGGCCCTGCTCAAGCAACACTTATATGCTATGTCCTGTATAGAAGGGAGTGAACTGCCAATAATTTTCTGCCATCCTCATCACTCTCTGCATCGCCTTTTTATCAGAAGCAGTGATGCTTCAAAACCAGACAGTAATAAAATATGACAGGATGCTCTCAATCGTCCCTCTGTAGAAAGTGGTAAGGACAGGGGAAGGAAGATGTACTTTTCTCATGCGATGCAAAAAAAGCAGGTGCTGCTGTGCCCGCCTCACCAGTGTTTTGCTGTTGAGCAACCAAGCCAGCCTAATCGTAAGCTGCACACCCAGAAATTTGATGCTACTAACCATCTCCACAAATGAATTAGTAATACATAGAGGAGTGTGGCTGTGCTGCCTTTTCTGAAATCAGCAATGATCTCTTTAGTTTTTCCAATGTTTAAAACTAGGCTATTTTTCTTACACCAATGCACCAAACACTCTACCTCCTTGTGGCAAGCACCATCATTATCATCTTGAATAAGTCCCACAACTGTCTGCATACTTCACAATATGATTGTTGGCAAATTTTTCACAATAGTCATGGGTCAACAGAGTGAACAGCAATGGACGTAGGACGCAGCCCTGGGGAGAACCTGTGCTCAAGAAAATGATGTTAGAAATATTACCTTATTGATTAAATATATTTCCATGTTATCCAATAATGTTGCTGCACTTTTAGCTATGTTTTTAGTTAGATACGTAATTGACATTCCATCTATAAATTGATCTTTAAGTGTACTTTCACCCATGTTACCTTTAATTTAATGCTCTAATTAAATAAATTTAGAAGTATGAAATAATCAATTTTCTCATCTTTTCTTTCTCATATTTTTAAAATGATCCCAATTTAATCTCCAGCATCTTTAGATAAGGAGCTAGCTGAAATCTGAAGAAACACTGCCAATGATACAGACAATAGTTTGTTATATGAATCCATGGGCCAATTTTGTATAAAAACATTTAATGTATAACTGAGAAACAAAGTTATTTACAAGAATCCATTTTGTAAGTTTATTACTTTCATCAATTATTTCCTATTTAAATACTAACACTTCACAGTCTTTTTCACTATTCTAGCATAGTATAGAATAAGACTTTTAAAAAATATTACCTTTAAAGCTACTTGAAAAAGTCTATTTTCTACCCAAAAGATCTGTTGCTTGCTCATATAAAATATATTAAAACCGTTCAAATAATTACAATATTCTTCAGTATTGTAATTCTTCTGTTAACTATTTAAGAGGGACTATTAGAAACATTGAATATCATCCAGTTTTTAATTTTTTATGTAGTTATAAACTTATTTATTTATATTTATCCATGTATATTTAAATGTGCTGTTGTTGTTAGTTGCGAAGTTGTGTCCGACCCATCGCGCCCCATGGACAATGTTCCTCCAGGCCTTCCTGTCCTCTACCATCTTCTGGAGCCCATTTAAGCTCATGCCTACTGCTTCAGTGAGTCCATCCAGCCACGTCATTCTCTGTCGTCCCTTTCTTCTATTGCCCTCAATCTTTCCCAGCATTAGGTTCTTCTCCAGTGAGTCCTTCCTTCTCATTAGGTGGCCAAAGTACTTGAGTTTCAACTTCAGTATATTTAAATATTGCATAGTATATGTCCATTTGTGAATGTATTTTATGTGACCATTTTTGTGTACTTTATATTTCTTATGCATCTTTAAGGGAAACAAATGATCTTCAAATGTATTTATTAAATTTTTTATTAAAGTTTTCATTACAAGAGAACATCTTATAAATGTATTACTTAATATTTTAAGTAATTAAAAATTAACGATTAAACTTCTGTTTGACCTTATTTTATTCATGCCATTTAAACTTGATTTATAAAATGCTGTATTCTTAGTTTATGCAAAACATTTCAGATAGACTAATCGCCTATTATAAAGTTAACAGATGTTATTAAATTCCCTTGATTTTTAAAAAGTGTTTCAGAATATAAGCATAATTTCTAAGGCCAAACCTACCAGAGAAAATGTCAGATTCTAAATCTGTTTCTTATAAAATCTACCTTGTTTGCTTTTTCCAGTTCAATCAGGATATCTGTGAACATGTTTAAATAGCTGCTGCCTAGAAAAGATATGATAGTGAGTTTCAAATATCTGAAGGGCTATTATGCTAAAGATTGGAAATCTGGAATCCAACTTTAATTGGGCAATTTGACAGAAGAACACACCAATTTTCTACAGGCTCTCTTTGACATGAGGGGCTTACAAGAAGTCTAACAAGTCATAATCAGAGATGCTGCATTTCAGATTGCTACCGAGCAGCAGCTGGGCTGGAATACATCACTGGGAGACAAGCCAAGGATAGGTAATTTGAAGGGACCAGCAAAGATTTTTGATTTTCACTAGTTTTAATCATTGATCAAAGTTTCTCCATAACAAATGCATCAAAGGGCTATGAGCTCAGCTCCACTTCAGCACCCATACCAAATCTATGTGCACATCATTCTTTACAATCATTTGTACCTGGCTCCAACTGATGGATCTTAAGAGGAAAAAGCAAGGATGACTTGGCAAGCTTGGAATCCATCCTCCCATACGTGACCTTCAGGCACTTCCTAGCTATTATTTTATTATTACCGTATGCTCCTTTACATTATTACATTTCTTTGTATACTTTGAAATACATTGAATTAACAAGTGTAAAATACATTTTAACAAGCTGTGCAGGCTTTGCCACAAATTACAAAAGTTCATATCTGAATCCCATGTATGAATAAGTATATCATAATTATGCAAGTCTATGATTATTAAGTTGATTGAGTTTTATTTATTAATTCATTAAACGTATTTATATAGCTGCTCAGCTCATACATAAGTGACTCAAGGACGCTTACATTTTTTTAAAAATAAAAAATATAATAAAACCATTAAAAAAAACCCTATACTATCCCAATGACAGCAATGACAAGAACAGAGATACTGCATAGGATTGCAGCTTTCATTTCTACAGCAGGTATACAACAAATCATTAGGAAAGCTGGTAGTAAGCCTGGAAATAGAAATACAGTAAATAAAAAATACATAAACACAGACAAGTTATAGGAAATTGTTTTAAAATATTTTTTTCAAAGTTACCATAATTAGTTAAATACTATCTATCTCTCTGAATGCATAAGACAACTTTGTTAGGACATAAATTACATGCACATTTGTTTTCCATCTCCTGAGGGAACATTTGACTCACCAACTTTACCAGCCTTTGCTGCCAGAAATATTCTAGACAGTTCATTTTGAAATAAGTGATCTTGTTTACATGGAAAACAGAATGCTTAAGGCATAGGTCTGTTAATTCCTTTTTCTTTTTCAAATTATTTAATATCTTTAATTTCTGTAGCAAAGCAATATTTAATTTTAAACAAAAAAAGGATTTTTTTTAAAAAAAGAGTACAAATTAAAAATACAAACTAAGGAGGAGAGGAAAAGAATCTATCTTATATTTTATTCTTATCGATAGTCACTAGTTTATCAATGAATGCATATATAAAATTATGAACAATACAAGGTATTACCGTATGATATATTGCAATAATATCCCGTTAATTGCTAATCCTACTGTTACTAGTCTTTTGTCCAGATGTAATTTTGTGCTATAAGACAGTATATGAACACATTTGAAATATAGCAACCATGCAAAGAATATGTTATAACTATGTGTGCAGGACAATGAAGAAATTGCATAAATTACATAAAAGAAATGTAAGAGAAACTGGTAACTGAAATTGCTCTTCCATTATTTAACATGGTCTTCCATTTATTTTTTTATAACTCCATTTGACTAAAACAAAATAAGGATACAGCTTTCATGTCAATTTCAGATATTCTTGTCTGTCTTGCTTGATATAAGGCATATATTTAAAGTTTGAAAGAAGTTTTAGTGTGAAATGGAAGTTACAGAATTGGAAGTATCCAGTATTATCCACTTTTCTCCTCTCACTCCATCATGCATTCCTTAGAAATCTATTAGTAGAGAAAATGTGTCAGAAGTCCTCCAGTATTTTCAAACATGCTGTCAAGTAAAAGACTTGCTGCTAGAAATCAGGAAAGAGCTGTATTCTCAATCTTTGCCCTTTCTGAGAAGGAATAACTCAAACTGTACACACTGGAAACAAATGAATTTATAGCAGTGTTTTTAAAAATTGGCAAGTTTAAGATTTGTGGGCTTCAACTTCCAGAATTATGGGAGAATACTGGCTGGGGAATTCTGGGAACTGAAGTCCACAAAAAAGTTGCCAGCTTTGAAAAACATTGATTTAGACCAACTCTGGAGCTGCTCTCAGTATTAAATCAGCATTAAATAACCACTGTATATAAACAGGGAGCAAACCCCACACTCACTAGCACTGATCATGTTACTTATTTGGGTAATAAAACATCTGTAAGCAAATAACCAAGTTTAGAGAGCACCAAGGACTCCATAAACGCACATCTCAGGTTAGAAATTCTCATCTTTAGAATGAGACAGTTTCAGAGGTCTATAGGGAGATAAGGGAAAGACATCAATTTTGAATTTCCCCTCTGATTTTGGAGTTGTTCCTTTCACATTAGGACAAAAATCTCTCCCTATGGCTATTGGGACATTATCCCATAAATGCCCCATTACCTGCAAGTCAGGCTGCAAAAAATGGGAAATGTGCACTTCTGATACAAATTAAGCAGAACTTTTTTTCCAGATATTTTCTCCACTAAGCACACATAGTCCTCAAGGCACACCAACAGTATTCAATGCCTCTTTAAACCATGTGTAAGAGAAGCATAAATCATAGTCTTTGAATATTTACTCATTAACCAATGAAAAAAAATGTAATTTGAATTTGCTTTAACTTGCAAACCCTATTAGCTGCACTGTGTTTGCTCATTAATGTAGCTGTGAGATACAGATTCTCCACCCTGAATTGGGAAGTTCAATGAACTCAAGTGTGCCTGGATCCCATGAAGGCAGGATAAAGAACAAATATCTTTCTTCTTCCCTATGACTCATCCATTCATTTACCTTCATAAGCCCTGACATTCAATATAATGCCCCCTCCACACTTCGCAAAAGAAAGAAAAAATATGATAAATGTGCTCACTAGATTTGTAGGAATTAGGATTTTAAAAACTCTTGAGATAAATTTAAATTATACAGCAACAAATGTCTTTTTAACACATGCCATACATACCATAACAAATGTAGCAAACTAAATATATCCCTTCATTTAGAACTTGTGTTTTAGAGCTACTGACACAAAGACTCCATGTTCCTCCCTAAAGAATTTTCTCCTGCCATTTTAAGCCATGACACTGACTGTGTATCAGACAAAGTTCAGTGAGATAAGCAGCCAATATGAGGAGGCTTCATGTTACAATTCTACAAGAGAGGGTATCACTTGCTCATAAAAATATGCTTCCTTGTTCTTCTGAAAATGCACCAGGTGGTGTTTGATATAAAAGCTCCCCATCATTTGTAATTCAGGAGATTTAGTAATATTTAGTAAATGAAATGAATGGTTCACAATCTTGTTTATAACTAGGATTTTACTACAGATCACTGCTCCCTGGAAGCTGACTAAGCTTGTAGCTTACTTACAAGCATTTATACTACATGTTTATATGTGTGTATGCATTTATAAATAGTGTATCTACCAATACAAATATAAATGAGGAATTACTATAGATGCCATGTTAGTTCCATTTGTATAAACCTGGATTCACTGCTGTAAAGACAAGACAAAGTTAACACAATTAACACACAGGACAAAAGAATGGGAGCACAAAGACATTCCAACTTAACAATTTTGCGTTCAGCTATGTATGGTGTGGGCCAAGCTAATCTAGCAATATAAGTCACTGCCTTTGCTTATCTTTCCTCAGTTGCCTCTTTCCATTTGCGGTAGCTGTAGACATGGCGAATGTTCTCCAGTTAAATATAATGGACACTTAAAACAACAATAACAACAACAATATCATCTCTGGAGACCGATTTGAATTGATTCCCTTCAAATCTGGCAAGAATCCAGGGAAAGTTGAGTAGCTTTAAAGCTGTTCCTTTTTATGCTGCAGTAAATTGCTGTGTAAAGTGGGTTTATAATATTAGACAGGCTTGACCCCTTCCAAAAGAGAAGGTATAAGCAGGACCAGGAAAATGCTTCAGGAAAGAACAAAGATGTCCTCAATTTAAGTGTGGTTCTTTTGAGTTTGAGAAGTAAACTGATGATGGGTCATAATGGCAGCTGACATTTGGTAGATGGTAGTCCGGTAAGAAAACTATAGAAAGCTAATTAAGACTGCTTGCTTATATATAAAGCTGACTCATAACTGGGTTGTGTGTTCTGCTTAGTATGGCATGTAACATCCCCCCTCTCCCGTAATAGGTTATGGTAACTAGTCATAGAACTTTGTTCATTCATTACTGTAACCCCAGCAACTGGCTGAAGCAACTAAAAAATTCAGCACATGAATGATAAGCAGCTACAGGCACACTACCTAACACATGGAAAGTAGGTGTGAAAAACATATTTTTCCAAGCACCTACTCTTCTCCTGTGGCCTTTACCCCCTTATCTAGTGCAGCCATCTTGTTGTGGGATCTGCACAATATTCTCCAGAAACTAAGCAAAAGGAGGCAAAGTATTGGAGAACAAGACGGGAAATTCCACCAGAGAAGGGTGGGTTGATGGCACTACATACAGTTATAAGTAACAGCATATTAGTGTGACATTAGGATACTATTTTTGTCTCAGGAGAGCCGCTCCTTTCTCTCCTGTTCTCTGGCACATACACACCAAGTTAATAATTTCTCAGTTTCATATAACTCATTGGGGTTCTTATCAAAGAGAGCACAAAGTCCAAGGGCAAGGACTCAGCCAATCAACACCATCTTTGTAGGGAAGCAATAATTTACCCAGAATCCTTTTAACCGCAGAAGCTCACAAGAATCCTTTCAGATACCAAGAAAAAAACAACAGTGAAACTTTCCAATAAAGCTGACATTTATTAAAAGGCAAAGCCAGTTCTAAGAACGCTTGTGGCGTTCAGATACACTGATCAATAAATGCTCGTGGCATGGATCCTGTTCAAAAGGGAAAGAAAATAATGACTGCTTTTAATATGATTCTATGGAATCTCTATTTACGAAGAAGAATCTTACAGGTGTAATTTTTCATCCCTATCCCAGAGTTATCAGACCTTACAAAACCTTATCAGGGTGATCTACAAGAAGCCCAAAATATAGTCTTTCTTTTATTATCAATATCTCATTGTTCAAAGTGCAACTGCAAAGGAGTATTGCACACAGTTTCCTAAGGAATGCGCATTCAAATAGATCTGAAATACAATGAAGGTATACAAGAATGCTCTTTGTGTAGGGTTCATGCAATCCAATAACATAAAGAAAATATTATGGCTGCATGCTGTGTTTGTTTTAACAGTTCCCCGGAGCAGCCTTTCATTTCTGTTCTTATTAAATAAGAGTAAGTCAGGGGGGAAAAGGGAGGACTGAAGAAAAAGATGCCTTCTTCTTTAACAAGGAAAGAAGCCAGATTCACTGCATGATTATTAAAAGCTTTTTTGTGCAAAATGAGTGGGTATGTGAATATATTTAAATCACACTATTAAAATAAATTGCAGAAATTCAGCTATTTAATCTGGATTGCTAAGGGAGGAGTAACAGGTGTGCATCTCAACACAGTTGCTCTACACATCAAAGGTTCTGAGTGTGCATCCATAACAAATCTAATAAATTAAATTCAATCTCAGAAAGGATTAAGGAAGTTTCCCATCCAAGGTCACAATGCTCTAAATTGCTACTAATCAAAATTGACTGGTACTATATGTATCCATGCTGGCAACTTTCCTATCTACAGTACAACAGTTTTGGGTTTTGGTTGTTGCTTTGTTTTTGTTTTGTTTTTTACAATAAACCCTATTTAATAACTCTGACTTCTGAATTGGTTGATGATGCTAACACTACCAGAGCAGGTCTCGCCATGCAAGTTTTAATTTATGCAGTTACTGTGATTACTCAGATACTCTTCCTCAACCTGGGACTCTCCAGACATGCTAAGCTTCAACTTAGCATGTCTGGAGAGCAATTTAGCATGTTTAATTCTACAGCAAATGGAAGCAGGGATTCCAGGAAAGTACCCACAGAGACACACGAAGAATGCTACAGGAAGGCACAAAAAAGCTTAATAATAAAAGATAGTCCCTACATAGTTTGTAATGCAGCTTAAGAATCATTGATGTTTTGCTGTATAATTTTACATTGGAGTAAATAAAAACTCTCTTGGCCTTTTTTTAAAAAAAATCCAAATCTTAGGAGGACATTCCAAAGAGGTTTTTCACCTTATTCGGTCTCCCATAATCTATCTTGGCATGCATTGTTGGTAATGTACAGTACACAGAATATGTCAGATACATGAAAAATATAGATACACAAGTATAGTTTACATCAGTTATTGATAAACCAAGTGCTTATAGTCACAGAACCCCAACACTAAAACATGCACCAATTGTGAATCAATTATTTCACTCTTGCTCCTCAAAAGAATCAGCATTTATAATCTAACTGGAACACACAGTTCTACTTTAGTTATTTGTATCTGTTTATGCTAGAATTTAAGTCTACTCTTTCTGAAATAATAAAAGGGAAGCAAAGGGAATTGTTTTCTCACCTTATTTGCACAACAGATTCTATCTGTATCCGTTGAGCAGAAATTTGTTACTTATAACTTCATTTGGCCAGTTTGTGCCCAGAGGATTGTAGAATGAGGCACAAAGGTAGGCTCCTAGCAACCTAAGACTGCAACCATTGAAAAATTCAAGATTCAAGTGTACAGAAGAATTATAGTTTTAGTAGTTTTCTCCATAAGTTATGAAATATTGCAATAGCATAAGTTTAATGAGACCTACACAAGCAATTCCCATTTGGATAATGCAATACAAATAAGAACCCTTTTTGGATCAAAAGCAGCAACTTGTGTTGCATTCTGCTAGCAGATTAGAGAAATCCTTTTGGTGGTAAGGTAACATCACTGAAAAGGGCATGCTACCGTTCACACACACACACACACACATATATATATATATATATATATCCTGAAAAAAATGGGAGCTTTTGTGCTCCCATCGCAATCCTTAAAATTAGTTGAAATTCCAACTTAAGTAAAAAATTCATGTTGCTCAAAATCATGCTATTAATCTATCACCAACAGGTGCCTGTTCCAGGAGTTGCAAATGCCCATGCTCACTCACTGAGCTACAAATTTTCCCTTTTTCCTGTACTAAAAATAGGGACACAGCTAGTATTTGAATCCAGTTCCAGGCAGTTCTTGCTTTCATCTATATCCCATCTATTTTTAAGAGGTGCAAAAAAGTGTACATGGATTAACTCCTTACTTTGTTCTTGCAACAATCCAGGAAGGGACAAGAAAGGTTCTCAACTGAAACCTCAAAAAGTGGCCATTCAGTGTAAACAACACTAAGCTCGATGAGGCATTTATTTTGTACTACAAGCTTTTTATTTTACATTGCCCATGTTCTATGTTTCCTTTGACTGTTGTGCAACAGTGTTCACATGAATTGGGTCATATTCATCTTGTCTTAAGAATAAATACAGAAATTAGACATGAGGGTCAAACACAGCCTTGATTTGTTTCTAACTAATATTATGGGACAAGAACATTCACTTGAGGAGCTCTATTTGTGGTGCAATGATTTAGACACCTAATCTTTGAGAATTCATATGCTGTTCTAGAGAGGCCTAGAATTCCTCCAATCTTATCAGAAGATTCTCCAACTTAAGACCAATGCATTAGCATCTGGGGACATTTAAGAGTAACAGATCCAGGCAAATCTCAGTTCAAATCCTCATTCCTCAGTGATATCCTTAATTGGATATTGTTAAGACAATTCCTTCTTCAGTCTAGTTTTTTTATATTGCTATGGACATGGGAAAAGAATCATGCATGCCATGACATGTGCCTTGGCAAGGATATGTGGAAAATTAAATAAAATTAAATGCATTTACAAATGCATTTGTAAACAATTATCATTGTTTTCAAAAACAAAGTGTTTCTAGAGAGAAGTCACAATTAATGAATTACAACCATGAGATCAATTGAGTTGAATAGTATCCCATTTAAACTTGATGTGTGAAATTGCGTTCATCTGAACTGAGTAAGGATAGACAAATAGATGCAGTAATGGTTATAGTTGTGGCAGGAAGTTTGAGAAATAAAAAAAGCAACTTCTAGGATTTGCCCACTGAATCACACTGAGGATCAATGGGAATTAATCATTAGAAATTTACAATCATGAATAGACAAAGAAAGGGAAAGATCTAATTCAGAATCAAGAAGGCCTCCCTCTATACAATCCTATATTTTTATAATTAATACTTCTGTGCAATCCCAAGAATAGTTTGCTATCCTTCTAAATGTAGCATTTACTACTTGCATATACACACCATCCTGCACCTTTGGCTTAGAAGGCCCAGTCTCTCACCTCTTTTTAAAACAACTGCTCTTTAGTCTTCTGACAATTCAGATAATGGATGGAAGCCTCAGTTATCCCTTCCTTTCTCCAGCATACCAATCCACCAGCAAGTCACCAGAAATGAAATAGAACAGTCAATCAGCCTTGCTGCTTCACCAGAGAAGTGCTATATGCTGCTTTCACTTACCTGTTCGGACCCAGTGCATCTTGACTGTGGCAACTTCCAACTCTCACACGAACTAGGAACTGATATCCTATTCTAGCATCACCTTAGATTATTATTTTGTTTCTCTGACCTGATCTAGTCACTGCCTCTAAGATTTTCTATTTCTTATTTAAAAGGCAAGGAGGAATGCTGTCAGGAAGGGAGACTGCCAACTCTTGACAGCATCCCACTCTGATTAGGCACATACTGGGATTTGGGTTGCAAAGGGATTATTGAGAAGAGGCAGTCATGTGCTTGTGCTGTACCAGGTTCCATAAGACCCCTCTGTCACAGAATTCCCATGTAAACAAAGTATTTGTAGGAAGCTTCTTAACTTACTGATAAATCACCAGCCAGAACTAAAAATAAGAGGCCATCCTACATGCTACTAAAGTCTCACAGTAGGGATTTAAGTCCCATAACAGATTCTTGGGGCATTTCAATAAAAGTTCAATAAAAAAAGTTCTTATCCATATACTCAGCTGCTGTATCTGTGGTGGAATTCTGAACCCACTAAGAAGTATCACTGGAAGTAAATAAAATAAGCAAAATGCTCAGAGCTCAGCCAACATGCTGCCATGGCTTGCAATTTTAGCCCTAAAAACATATACAAGGAACAAATAATAAAAACAGACTAAAGTGAATATTTTTCTCCTCAAAGTCAAATGAAGATGGGATCTGTCAACAGTACCCCACAGAAACAGCAGTGTGAATACATGGGTTAGATCAGAGGTCACTTTATGACTTGTGGGAGTTGAAGTCCACAAGTCATAAAGTCGTCAAGGTTGGGGAACCCTGGGTTAGATGATAATATCTGTAATATCTCTCCTATGCATACACAGCCTTAGATAAAATTCCATGAATGGAACATGGTGATAATACACCATAATCAAAACATCATATGAAAGCTCTGCTGAGATAGTGGGGAAGTAGTCTAGTGGTTAAGGTACCAAACTAGAAAACAGGAGACTGTTAGCTTTTGTCCTGCCTTAGCTGTGAAAGCCAGCTGAGTGACCCTTGGGGCCAGTCCTTTTCTCTCTCAGCCCAACCCACCTCACCGGGTTGCTGTGGAGAAAGTAGTAGGAGGAAAGTGTTGTGGATATGTTTGCCCCCTTTAGTTATTTGTAAAAATAAATAAAGATAGGATACAAATAAATAAAAACAAAGTAAAAAATAAGAATAAATGGTATGTTTGCTGCTGCTGCTATTATTATTATTATTATTATTATTATTATTATTATTATTATTATTATTATTATTATTATGGATCATCGCACAGTCAGCCAGATGTTCAGACTGGATTTGGCATTTTGCCTACCTATCGAGTCCTTACCAAGGACCTGGGATAAGCAGATGTGGATGTTTGATTTTATTACAGATATCGTCGCAGGATGGAAGCAGTTCCTAGTAAGGCCGCCTTTTGCAATTGACTAATAGCAAATTTGTCAATACCAATGGTGTTCAAGTGGTGCTCCAATTGTTTTGGGATTGCACCCAAGGAACCTATCACTATTGGTACTACCCTTGCTTGCTTTTGCCACAGTCTTTCTATTTCTATTTGTAGGTCTTTGTATTTTGTTATCTTCTCCAGTTCTTTCTCGTCTATTCTGCTGTCTCCAGGCACTGCCACGTCCACTATCCAGACTTTTTTGTCTTTTTTATCGACAGTTGTTAAGTCCAGGATGTTATGTTGCTGGTGTTGTTGTTGATGTTGTTGTTGTTGTTGTTATAGTACCCATTTGCTTCTACCAATAAACTCACTGTGCTCTTCCTTCACATCTTACTCACATAACCAACACTGAAGGTACATCCATATCAGAGACTCCTAGAGTCTCATGGCTGAAACTGCAAGAAAAGTATAGAAGAGCACCTGAGTAAGAAAGCCCAGCCTGTCAACCCAAGCTTTTTATCTGTTTTATATTCTGAAGTATCCAGCCACTCAACTGGGTTTCCAATTCAGCTCCTTTTTGTTGAAGTAGATAATTTCAATCTTTACTAGAACACCTTAAATTAAACTTTTTTTCTTGTATAAACTTCAGATTTTTTAAAAAATTCAATTCTATCTCTTTTGTTTTCACTTTTAAAGTATCTGCCTCCAATGCCAAGCTCTATTAAAGTTTTCAGACAGTTGCCAAGCCACCCTTCTCACTCCCCATACACCATTTATTCTTCCTTTTAAGCTACTCTGCACATCTTTCCCAATGTACATTCTTTAACAAGCCCTTATCTCATAAATTAGGGAAGAGAGCAAGCGGGATCCCAAATAGCTAAGCTCTGTTGTAACTGTTTCCCTTATATGAGTGTTAGATGGAGAGGAAGGTAGGGTTACCAGCAGATGCCAGCCAAGGGTCAGACGCTTCTCCCAAAACTCCCTAATACTCCCCAACTCCTCTTTGATATAAAATACAAACCTTCTACGTAAATACTCTTGAAACACAGCAGACAGAGGAAAAATAACTGAATTCTTACCTGTTTCATCAAATCTTTAATACACACAACTTTTTTTTACCTTTACAAACACACTTTATTTTCTGTTTTGTTTTTGTTTTTTTTATCCTGAGAGAAGTTAGGCAACTGGCCGGCAAGTACTACCCAAACTTTCAATAGCCTGCAATGGAGAAGCAATGGGCAGCACAGTCTTTCAATATCCTTACACGCACAAAGAATAGTTTCCCACAGAAAATTAAAAAATCAGAGGATCTGAAACAACCTTTTCCTTTTTTACTCCATGCCTGAAAAGTAAAAGACAAAGGCACATGCCACACGAGCTGTTCCACCCCATTACAACCTATTCCAATATATTTACTGCTCAAGCAATTTCTTGGCTTCCCTGTTTTTGTCACCAAATTCTCATTTTCATCCTGTTTTGCCATTCCTGATGGAACAAGTCATTGCTCGCTTGCAATGAGTGAGGAAGAGAATGAACTCTAGCAAGCTTAACTGTAATATCCTTTGTCAGAAAGGACAGGAGTATTTATTCTAAATTTTATGACATGTGTTTAGTACTCATTCTTTAATGTTTAGAAATATTTCTAGCAACAATTCAGTAAGAATAGCACATCAGGGATTTATTCAGTTCACGTTCTATAAAAAGAAATTAAAAAACAAAATGGAAGCAGCAGAGCACTTGTCTTTCAGTCAGATCCCAGAAGTGAAGTGGAATTTGTTTATAGAACTTGTAGCTTTGGGGATTGAATATATTCAGTACTGAAAATATTCAGTAGCTACAGCATCTGGAAAACTGATAGAAACCTTTACTACATTTGATTTACCAAATGTTTAGCTTTTAAACAGCATACAGGAATTCCATTCTCTTTTAACATTATCGCTTTGAAGGATGGGGAAAAGATGGTAGTGTTAATAAGTTCCTTGTTGCAAATAGTTTTTAAGTTTGAATGTTCATTTGTTTCTTTAAATGAAGAATAATAGAATCAGAATGCTTCAGCAAGTGTTATCTTCCAGATGTTGCTCATCAGCAATGTCTGTCATCTCTTATTATGGGAACTGAAATTCAACAATTTTTAGAGAGCTGCACACTGCACATCCGATTATTAAATTTCTATATACTGCGCAGCTAAATATTAGACTTTTCTATTTATAATTTAGTATTCTCTCCAAAACTCTCAAAGAAGTACTAGATACCTTTTTGCCCATCCATCTAAATAATTTGTTTCCCATAAAATAGGCCAGAAATGTTGTTCACCAGTTTTCAAAGGGTACATGGATATAGGAAATATGCTTAAAAATTAAATAGTAGAAAATGAACAGATCTCCTTAACTCAGATTGCAATTCATTGTGAACTGACTGAATATCTGAAATTATTTCTACCTATTATAACTTGAAGAATTCACTATTAATAATGAAACTAAATTTTCTTTTTTAAAAAAGAAAATACGTTATAAATACAACTAGTTTGCAACTAGTTTTGAAATCACCAGAATATTTTCTGTACACAGCCCACAACTGGTCTTGAAAGTTTGTCACAAGGAGTAGCCATGAAGATGAAACTAATAAAAAGTAATAACCAAGAATTGAAAGAAAACTCAGGAATTCAATTGTATGGATTCTCCAAAGACATGAAGTGATAAAGTAGAAACCACTTTGGCCATTAGCTTGTTGTCTTCCTCAGATTCTCAGCAAAGAAAGAGAACAGGACTTCTTTGTTCTTTCCTCATTTTAATGGCATGGTTATGGAAACAACAGTACTGTAAATATTGGTGTGCTTTTAAATTGATACGTTATTTCTTTCATAATTAGTTATTTCTGTAGCACAGAAGAATGCATCATTCTATACAATGGAATTCCCTCATGATAAATGCTGGAGATAATTAGAAGTTTTAGGAGAGAAATCAACTTTTCAAATAGTTCACAATCACTTGCCAGGATGTAGAGAACAAGCTTTTTTAAAAGCCAAATAAATAGTAAATAAGAGAAAATACTGTATTCAAACTGTGCTGTTAGAAGATGGATAAAACTATTTTTGGACAGTCGATTAATAGTTTATCATCTTATAATCACAGAACTGGAAAGATCTTACAGATTATCTAATCCAACCCCTCCTTGATGTGTAATCTATAATACAGAATAAAATTACTACTTTTTTTCCCTAACAATATCCAGCCACTGTTTAAATCCCTCCCACAAGGTAGAACAAAGAAAAGGAAACATATCAATCAATTTCTGTTTTACTAAGGAGATAAGATATATTCAACTACCTTTCTTTGCTTTACATGTTGGAAAAACTAATCAACTTTGTTTGCTTAAATGACCATAGTTACTTTTCCATTTGTAATCCCAATTTCCTTTAAAAGATTGCCAAAAATCTTTGTAAATCAAATATTTATGCCAGATTCTAATTAAAGCTGAAACCTGTCCTTGCAAACTTAAATTTGCTAAAGATTACTCAGGATGATCAGATATATAGCAAAGGGGCGTTGTCTTACCTGAACACCTTTTCTCAGCATGATGATGGAGAATCCACCGGTGGATTATCTCAGCTTTCTTGCTCAGTTGAGACTAAGTCAGAAAATTGCCATGCCTCCCGCTGGGCTGGACTGTACCCAGATGTTTGACCAAGTTGAAGCAAACAACAAAGTCCGAAGTGTTGGCTCCTCCTACCCGATACAGGATCAGACGGCCCTTAAAGGGTGGGTGTGGATTCTCCATCATCATGCTGAAAAAAGGCGTTCAGGTAAGACAATGCCCCTTCTCCAGCATGATGAGTAGAGAATCCACTGATGGGACATACCAAAGCCGCTCATGTCCCTACGGGAGGGAACCAGTCTGGGCTTGTGTCCCACTAGGTGAAAACACCTGCTGCAACACCCTCCGGCCAAACGAAGCATCCGAAGAGGCAAACTTGTCCAACTTATAGTGCCTGATGAAGAAGGGGAGGACCAAGTTGCCACCTTGCAGATTTCTTCAATGGACGCCTGTGTAGACCAGGCCGCTGATGTAGCCGCACTGCGAGTGGAGTGAGCAGTGATGTATCCAGGAACCGGTAGGGATTGAGATAGATAAGCACGGGCAATGCCCGCCCTAATCCACCTCCCAATGGTCGAAGAAGAGACCTTCTGACCCATGGAAGAGGGCTGGAAGGACACAAACAGGGCCTTGGACTTGGGGAAGGTAGAAGTCCATTTTATATAACAATGCAGGGCCCTGCGCACATCCAGTTTATGCCACTGCCTTTCCAGACTATGGAATGGATTGGGACAAAAATTGGGAAGTACCACCTCCTGGGTCCTATGAAACCAGGTATTGACCTTCAGAATGAAGGACGGGTCTAAACAAAGGACCACCCTGTCCTCATGGAAAGTGCACAGATCACTCCTAACTGAAAGGGCAGCCAACTCCGAAATGCATCTGGCTGACATGACTGCAATTAGGAATGCTACTTTCAGTGAAAGGAGTCTTAAAGAATAAGATCTGATGAGTTCAAACGGTGTTGAAATTAGAGCCTGTAGAACCCATGACAGGTCGAACCGCTGGTGGTCTGGCGTTAGTTGCCCCCTTGAGGAAGGCGCTTACCACTGGGTGCTGGGCTAAAGGAACCAGATTGTCACAAGTAAGCACCATGGATAAGGCCGCTACCTACCTGCGGATAGTGTTAGCCGTCAACCCCCTATCCATACCTTCCAGCAAATAGTCCAGAATATTTTGAATGGTCACTGAAAGAGGCTGGAGGTGGTGCTTAGTGCACCACAGGCAGAAGTTTCTCCATGTTGCATCATAAATCCTATTAGTAGAGGGGCGCCTGGAAGCTTGGACCATAGAGATCACCCTCGACAAATAGCATTCTCTGGTTAAATTCCGCCGCTCAAGTGCCAGGCGGCCAACTGGAGCCACTGGGGATCTGGGTGTTGAAGGGCCCCTTGGCTAAGGGAGATGCGCTCTGGAGGAATCCTTCATGGCAGTGAGATGGAAAGCTCCACGAGGTCAGCAAACCACGGGCGTCTCGGCCAATGTGGAACAACCAAGATGATCTCCGCCTGCTCCTGAAGCACCTTGCGGATGGTCGCCGGGATCAGGGGGAGGGGTGAGAAGGCGTACAGTAACTCCCTGGGCCACCTGCTGCGAAGAGCGTCCATTCCCTGTGCACCTGGGGAAGGGAACCTGGTGAAGAACTTGGGCAGTTGAGAGTTGGTTGGGGAGGCAAACAGGTCTAACTGAGGCTGGCTGAACCTGTCCAAGATCTCCCTGAACAGAGCTGGGTCTAGTCGCCACTCGGAGTGGTCCACCGTAGACCTGCTCAGGGAATCTGCTTGTTGGTTCGCCTCCCCCGATATATGCTCTGCCCTGAGCAAGCTGAGATTGGTCTCTGCCCAGGAGTTCAAACTGTGGGCTTCAAGCATAAGGGACTTGGATCAGTCCTTTCCTGTCTGTTCACGTGTGCTTTTGCTCCCACATTGTCGGTTAACACTAGAACATGTTGTTCCGCCACCATGATGGTGAAGTGATGCAAGGCCAGATGAATGGCCCTGAGCTCTAGCCAGTTTATACTGTGGCTTAAGTCCGAATTGGACCATCGACCCTGAACCAATTGCAAATGGAGGTGACCCCCCCCCATCCAAACACGCTGGCGTCTGTGGTCAAGGTGAGCCTGGCAGGCTCCTTGAAGAGGGATCCCTTGGCCATTGCCGGGGAGGTCCACCATCGGAGGGAAGATAATGTCTGGCGTGGGAGCCTGACTCTCCTGTTGGAAGAGCTCATGTTCAAATTCTGAAAGGGAAGAAGGAACCATTGAAACTCTCTGGAGTGCAACCTGGCCCATGGGACGATCCCCATACAGGAGACCATCTTCCCCAGCAACTGTGACAGCTCGACTAGAGGAACTACCCTCTCCATTCGGACCTGGTGTATGAGGGTCCGGATGCTGTCCTGGCATTCCTGGGAAAGGAAAACCTCACAAAGGTTCGAGTCTATGACTGCCCCCAGGTGGAGGAGGTGATTTGAAGGGACCGTGTGGCTCTTTTGGAAGTTCATGGAGAATCCGTGAAGTTGAAAAGTCCTGATGGTGAATGCCAGGTCCGACTGGGCCAAATGGAAGGAATGGGACTGGATAAGGATATCATCCAGATAGCATTGAACGCGCACCGGGATCATTCTCAGATGAGCGGCTAATACCGCTAAGATCTTCGTGAACACCCGTGGGGCCAAGGAAAGGCCAAACGAGAGCGCTTTGTACTAACAATGCCGGTGCGCGTAACAAAACCGGAGGAATTTGCGACGCTCAGGAAAGATCAGAACGTGCAGGTAAGCTTCTATTAGGTCTATGGAGGACAGAAAATTGCCCCTCCTGATGCTGGCCAGGATAGACTTGAAAGTCTGCATCTTGAACTGCTTGTAGGCCAAGTGGTAATTTAGTCCTTTCAAGTCCAATATCGCCCTCCAGCCCTCCGAGGCCTTTGATATCACGAACAGAATGGAGTAAAACCCCTGTCCCTTCTGTTCCGTGGGCACTGGCTCTATGGCCTCTATCTGCAGTAGATGGGAGATGGCCATGGACATCTTGGTGGAGTTCCTCATGCTGGGGCAAGCGAGGAAGCGTCCTGGAGGTATGGTTAAGAACTCCAGGACAAGGCCGTGTCGAGGAATCTGTGGTGATGGCCTCCCAAATGTCGGCGAATAGAGATAGCCGACCACCTATGGGAGAGGTCTCCCTGGAGTCATTTGTTCCGTCTATACGGACGGCCTCCGGAGCCCCGAAAGGGCCGTTTAGACTGTACTGGGCCCTGGTTCTGGGGTTTTGGCAGTTCTGCTTGCGATCCTGTCTGGGAGGAAAGGATCGAGAGTTACGGGACCAATTCCAGGACGGTCTGGATTGAAAGGGCTGTCTCCAGTCCCAGGTCAGCCCGGCACGAAAAGACCCTTAAATACGTCTGTCCATGGGGCAAATCATGAATTTGCAAGGCAGCTCATGGTGTTTCTAATAGTGGTATGTTTCTAAATGGAAACACACCACATGACTCAGTAAAATCAAACAGTAAATAAAAGAGGGTGAAATAGATAAAGGGAATCATGATAATTTTTTTCATTATTTGGCCTTGGAAAAGTTCGAGAAGATGACAATCTAAAGGGCAACTGCCACATTGTCCGATCTTGAAAAGCAATTCTTATACTACCATAACTAATTGCGGATAAGCCCATCCTAGAATTTTTATACATAGTGACAGGTGGAAAATGGCAAACTGTTCCTGTCATTTATAAAACCACACAATTTTAAGGCCATGATGTGTTTTAAAGATCTTAAGCTCTGATTTGCAGGTTAAAAAAGGAACAAACCTTTGGGGGTGCATTTTGGAACTTAACATTTTTGGTTTATCCATGAATATATATGGTAGATCATTATAACTAAAGTGAATCACTTAGCAGGAGTAGTATAAAGTTGGGTTTTAATTGTGAGTTGTCATTTGTGCGTATTTTTCTTCCAAATTTCACAATTCACCTCAGTCTGGACTTTGATAATGTAAATTTTGTACACAGCAAATCAAAAGTTGATGAGAAGTTATTCCTATCAAGTGTTCTTATTTTAAAAACAATCAGGAACATCTCATAAAAAGAAACTAAAACAAGGAAGAGAAGAATATATGGAAACAGGGTGATAATCCATATCAGCAGTCTCTTTTTTACAAATATTTCCTTCCACTCATCTAACAGAATACCCAAATAAAAAATACATTACATGAGAACCAAACAGAATTAGCTAGCTACCTAGAAATTTGTACACTCTAAAGAGAAAATCAAACAACTCAGTGACTTGTAGGAGCTAAATAAGTCCTACTTCTCATAGTCTTGTTACAAAAGTAACAAACTACTATCTCATTTTCACACTGTACAGGTTAATAACATTGGACAAAATAGTTTCTTAAAAGATATAACTGCAAAGACTCCATCAAACATACATGTGTAATGAAGTTCAACAACAGTGCATCATTTTGATTTTACTTTAAGAGTGACATGCCATATTTCTCCCTTCAAAATTAGTCACTGTTACTTCTAGAGTAAACCATTTAAAAATGCAGATGGGGAAGTTAGGATGTTATGAAGGATGTACTTGAAAACTTTGGAAATTGGTAATATTACTCTATATAGTAAATCAACAAGAGACTCTGAATAACTATAATAATAACTATAACTATAATAACTATAACTATAATTACTTGGGGATTAGTTAATTTGTCATCCCTTATATTTTAAAGTATTTTAAGCAATGAGATAAAGCATGAGAATAAGCCACAATGCTTCTTTTAAATTTGTGATGACTGGAGATTCTTTAAAAAAATAATTAAAAGGTATTTTTGCTTAATATAAATAAAAATAAAAATAAAGTCAATGGAAAAAGGAGGGAAGGAAAGGGAGGCAGAAAAAATGGATAAATCGAGGAAAGAAAAAGAAAAGAAGGAAAGCAATTTCTTTCAGTGGAATAGGATATATAGTACAGTTATAGTATCAATTTTTTACATATTTAAAATAGTAAATTAGCCATTTCTGTAACCATGATCTACTTAACCATCAAAACCTAAAATCAAAGTTTCATTTTTTTTCTCTTTTGAGCAGAAAGTCTAAAAGCAGTTTCCAAGTGGAAACCACACCACATAAATTCGTTTCTCTAATTAATGCAGTTAACTTTGCTATTTCTGTCAGTTCCATCATCTTTTCAATCCATTCCTCCATTGTGGAAATTAACACTTTCCATTTTTGAGCATATAGGATTCGTGCTAAAGTATACGACAACAAAGTTCCAAACGACAACAAAGTTCCAATTTTTTTTCCATCGATTTATCCAATAGCACTTTAAAAAAACCTTCTGATTTCCACTGTAAGTCCATTTTAAGGATAATCTGAATTAAAATATGGATCTGCTGTTCCCCATATTCCTTTACTTTATTACACATCCAACACGTATGATTTAAAAATACCTTCCTTACAAGTTATATACCCAGCAAACATTCAAAAGACTTTTGTATGTTTTAGATAATATATCTGGTGTTAAATACTATCAGTACACCATTTTATAAAAATTCTCTAAGATTATAATTCAATGTATATTTCAGTCATTGGTCTACAATTGTTCCCACTGGTCCAACACTATATTATAGCCAAAATTTCTTCCCCATTAAATCGTACAATGCTTAACATATTCACTTTCTAAATTTAATATCAGCAGCATTTTATATACTTTAGCTATAAAGTGTTCATCATTAGCACACTACAATTGCAAAATCATTTTTAACAGCTTTAAAACCAGATAGTTTCTCATCGGAAGTAAACCTTTCTTTCAGTTATAAATAGGTAAACCAGTTGCCTGTATGACCTTTTAATTCCAAGTCTTTTTGTGACTGGGGATTCTTTTAAGCAATTCTGCACCACAGTATGAGTAGATTTGAATTAGAGGCAAGGAGTTGGATTTGATGGGCTGAAGTGGTGTCTTACAATATTGTTAATTATTATAATTAACAATATTGTAAGACACCACTTCAGCCCATGAGCATAGGCAGCAAACAACTGTATACAAAGACCAATAAGTTGTAAACAAATGTATACAAAGACCATAAGTTGAAAGATATTAGATGTGATTTATTTGGTCTGCAAACAATTCTTTTTTCAGTTTATTACCATTTCTATGAATTGCTCTAGTTCATTTGCCACATCATCACTACATGAAGAAGTTGACAAGAAAAGAAGTATTGAGGAAGAATATAAAATATTATCAAATCCTGGATTTGATCAATACATTACTTTGACATCAAGTCACCCTTCCATTCAGCCAGTCCACAACTAAAGTGTGCAGGATATGACTTAAAAATTATTCACATAGGATACCACTTTGGAGTGCTCCCCCCCCACCTTACTATTTATTCATCGGTAAAGTAGTTTGATTTGAAGTGCTAGTTTTCTGAAATGGAATCAAGATCAGTGAAATAAGTCATATTTCCCATGAAACCACAAATACAAAAGTTCTGCTAAGAAAAGATGGTTCATAGCACCTTACAAAGGAAAAATCACAGGAGAATTTTGGAACTATCTAGAAGAAAAGGTTTATAAATAAAGATAAGAACTATAGCAAAGAAAATCTTGAAACACAGCACAAAAGTAACTTAAAGAGACAAAGACCTAAAAAAAAATTCAGGAAGAACATGCCGACTTAATTTAAGATAAACATTATTATGCACTTAATAAAAACTTATCACCCTGCAGGGGGGCTGTTAGTTTTTCAAGGACTGAAATAATACATTCCTCCTCTGGGACTAATAGCAGTCTGCAGGTAAGGAAAGAGGCAATTTCAACAGAGAAAACAGTACAAGAATCAGACTCCCCTATTTTGACTTTTCTTATCCCAAAAGTATTGAGATTCCTGTAGCTATATTAAAATAAAATCATATTCCTATATATACATTAAAATAAAACCAAATTGCCTTATATTAGGTAATTTAAATATTGAGCACTCAAGTAATACATAACTAGTCTTCCTTAAGAATAAGTTCATACAATATTTTTCAGAAAGTGAAAACAGAGTGTTGCAGCTTTTCAACAATGAAAAAAATAATTAAAACATCAGAAAAGCTAATGTTCTTATGTCATAATGATTTGCATTAATACTGAGGGTGCTGCAAGAATCATTATTTTTGCTCCCAGAATTAACATTTTAAAATATCTACTCACATTTTATGAGTATGCATAAAATGTGAACGAAACAGATATATTTCTTTTTGTATCTCAGAGTCAGAACTAGCTGCCAGCTCCATTTGTGATCAGTGGCAATCAAAGATTTGCAAACCACAACACAACAGGTACTATATGCTGTGAGGAAAGGATCAAATCCCTGAATTTTTCTGGATATGAGAATTTCCATACAATTTAAAATTCAAAAATAATATCCATCACAGGGTATTATGACATCATGGTAACAAAATGGAAACCATGTAGGAAAAATTACATACAGGCCTTTGCCATGTTGAATCGGACACACAGAAAGGGAAGGAATCCTCATTAGTATATAATCTTTTACAAAAGATTAAGGGACTTCTCAAAGCCTAGTAAGGACTGGATAATGTTGACATGTGACAAATGACCTGAGACTCACTTGAGAATGACTGTGGGATTTTAGAATGAATATTAGGATCGATGTGCTGTATTATAGGAAAAAGTAAACGGTAACTTTGCACTTTCTGATTCTATTCCAACTGTCAGCCCATATGGATTTTCTAACCAATTATTAACAATTAGATGTATCCAAGATGACATGATAAAAGGTTCTAGAAATTTGGAGAAAAATGGTGGAAGGAACAAGATCCTGACACAATCACTTTTGACTCTGCTCTATAGTTTATTACTGATTTAACTATTGTGAATTTTGGTTTAAAAAAAATCCAGTGGTTTTATACCTGTGTGAGTCGTATCATAGTTCAGCCGTGGCCCTCAAAGCTTTCGTCTTTCAATTTGGACACGGAACCAAGCATTAACAAGACCAATGAGCCAGCTCAGGATCGCTCGTAACACGTGACCCGTATCAGACTGTAACGCAAGGTGAGCTTCGAGGGGCAGAAGAAAGTAAATAAAGAATCGAGGCGTGCAATTTCAGGAGACGAGCGGGACTTGGCGGGGTACCGGGAGGGGAAAGGGAATCGTTCAAAAGCCCCTCGCGAGGCGTTTGCGATATGGTCCGGATTCCCTTTCTGACAGGGCCCGTGGGCAGCTCTCGGCGAGCGGTCCTGGTGCCCCTTCAATGCATGGCGTTGCCCTTCTAATTCGCCTTCTCGCAACCTCCTTCGCGCGAATCCAAGAAATCCTATCTTTCCCGCCACACACCTGCGGTGCTCGACACGACACGCATTACTTGAGGCGCCGCGGCCGCCGTCCCCACGCGCCCTGTTCCCCCAAATCAAAGAGTAGCGGCGAAGGAAACCGGGGCTGGCTTTGCCCTTCTCCCCACCCTGCACAACATGCCGGGTTTCGCACTCGCCTACCTTCGAAGAAGCGCTGCAGAGCTTCGGTCTCATCCACCACCTCCATAGCTGGGCCATGCACCAAGCGGCCGAGCTAGTCGCCGAGCCCGCACAGGGGCATCCCCCGGGCCAGGGCGCCTCGAGCGCGCAACACCGGCGCCGCGCGCCCCGGAGCCCTTTCGCCCTGGGACTTCGGACTAGGCTCCCCGGACTCTAGCCCCGAGCTGGGGCGTGCCTCCGTCGCCTGAGCAGAAGCGACACGCTTTCCTCCGGGGCGATTGACTCCCAGGCTCCCCCAGCCGGCACTTCACGGCGGCTTCCCCCCCACCCCACCCTCCCCACACCGCTTGGCAGTCAACTTTGGATCTGCGGACGCCCCAGCCTCTCCCCGCACGCCCTCCTCGCCTCTTTTTCTCCGCCTTCTCCTCCGCCGCCGCCGCCGCCCGCCTCCACTGCTCCTGCTCTCTGCTGGCCAGAGCGGGCAAGACGCGAACGGCTGCCTTCGAAGTCGCTGTTTTTGTCTTGCCCTGCCATACCGTTAACTTAAATGGTAAATTTACAAGCAACTAAAACACATGTGTTACTCGCTGCTTCATGAAATGTGGGTTGTGTGGCATGACAATGTAAGTTTAGAGAATGGTTAACAGAACAGAGCTGGAAGGGACCCTGGAGGTCTTCTAGTCCAACCCCCTGCTCAAGCAGGAGACCCTATACCAGACAAGTGGCTGTCCAGTCTCTTCTTAAAAGTTTCCAGTGATGGAGCGACCACAACTTCTGAAGGCAAGCTGTTCCACTGATTGATAGTTCTCACTGTTAGGAATTTTCTCCATAGTTCTAGCCTGCTAGCTCTTTGATCAATTTCCATTCATTGTTTCTTGTTTTACCTTCTGGTGCTTTGGAAGACAGGTTGACCCCTTCAAATATCGGAACGCTGCTATCATGTCACCCCAGTCTTTCTTTTCACTAGACTAGACTTACCCAATTCCTGCAACCATTTTTCATATGTTTAGCCTCCAGCCCTCTAATCATCTTTGTTGCTCTTTTCTGCACTCTTTCCAGAGTCTGGTTCACTCTTTCCAGCAACTAGCTGTGCTCCAATCTACCAGCCCAGTCTTAAGTTCAGCAGGTGTACAACTGAAAGAGCATTACGGAAGACTGACGGCAGAGGGTTTTACAATGATCGGGGTTGCAAAAATCTGGGTGGAGACTCACCAGGAAGAAGAAGGAAGCCCTATATTTCTGAGCCCTATATTCAAGCATAGCTCCTCTTGTCTCTTTAACAAGGTTCAGCCTTTTAAAATAGCTACCTAATGCTTGTATGAAATCAGGATTTGTTGAGACTGTTCTAAAATTACAGGGAACCTTCCACAAAATCTGATACTGGCAACCCTCGACTTACAACCACAATGGAGCCCAAAATTTCTATTGCTAAGTGAAGCAGTTGTTAAATGAATTTTGCCCCATTTTACAACCTTTCTTGCCATAGCTGTTAAGTGAATCACTGTAGGTGTTAAATTAGTAACATGGTTGTTAAGTGAACCTGACTTCCCCCTTGACGTTGCTAGGCAGAAGGTAGCAAAAGGGGATCACATCGCTCTGAAACACTGCAACCATCATAAATCTGAGCCAGTTGCCAAGTGCCCCAATTTTGATCAAATGACTGTGTGGATGCCACAACAGTCATAAGTGTGAAAAATGGTCATGTCACTTTTTTCAGTACCATTGTAACTTTGAATGGTCACTAAATGAATGGTTGTAAGTTGAGGACTGCCTGTAGCAAGCTGAAGTTATATCGCATAAAACTGGAGCAGTTCATATTATTGACACTACCCATCCTGCTGCAGCAGATTAAAACAAAGAATGTCCATGATATTGAACACACTGATCTACATAGATTTCCGTGCTTGCTCCATATAAATAAGCAGGACAGCTGCTAATATTCTAAGAAAACAGAGATGATCAACTGGCTTTTCAGGTCTTCCAACAGTGAATTTCTATTCATATGCTGTTCTTGGTAAAAAAAAAAAAAATACAGGAGTGCTCTACCATTTATTTGTCCCACACAATGCCTTTGCCATTGTCACTAAAGGATCATCTACCTCCGACCTCCTACTGTATAGCTGCTGCCCTATATGGGTGCGTGCTTGCTTTAGCCGAGCAGCTGAGATAATTTTCCTGCCTTGGAAGACTTTGCTAAAAATATATACTCTTGGCATATACTTCCAACATTTTCACTCATCCCTCCCAGGATGTCAGGTGCTGAAAGACAAGGTCCAAATTTGAAGATTTAATTCAGCTGCCTTATTGCTAAAAACCTATGCACAGGAATCTTCTCACCTAATGGTCAGCATCTGCTTAGAGTTAGATATGGGCCAATGGCATTTAAGGGGGGTTGGACTTAGTTCGCTTGTGGCTATGTAGGGATTATAAGATAATCCCCCTTTTCACTCCACCCCTAGATTCTACTATTTCTACACAGGAACATTCACACACCAGAATAAGGTAGCACAGGAGGATTTGGGAGGGATTTAAATATATAGATTTATTTTAATACATACTATAGATGAGACTCCCAATTTGATTTATGCACCACAACTTCCATTAATTAGAGTCAGTGTAATCAATTGTAATTATAGATGTTATCATGTGGGTGATATAGGAGATAATATCACATGCATTCTTAGTTGATACATACATTACACTAAAATAAAACTTTTCAAAATATAGTTTAAACCAATCATGCATAACATGATATGTCAATCCAGACATGAGATGCATTGCTAAATTTCTCCCTACTTAGTTTCAGAAAACCTCACTGAATTCTTCCATACTTCTGCATAAATATCTCAAAGTGGTATCTACAGAACAATCAGGAAATTTCCTAACTAGGAAATAACTTCTAGTGAATTATTTCTGAATTAACAAATGTTGATCCAATAATATTGACATTTATGGATATTCATTTTTGGGAGAGACCTCCACAATATGCAAGTGAAGCAAATATATAAGGTCTTAGAAAAGACTAAAATGAATAGATGTAGGCTTATGTTTTAACCTCCATTCTTAAAACCTGTCAAATGGGTCTTATTTTTTTTCTGAATAGGACATGGAGAGGATTTATGTTTGTGTTTTTCTGCAGATGCGCACACAATCAATAATAATGCCCAAACCACATTCATATAGACACACACAGAGAGTACCATATCTAAATGAAGTTACAGTTGTCTAACCACAGTTAACCAAAGGCAGAGGCCCTGCCAGAATGAGACTGTGGGCCCATTCTCTTCTGGACAGATAAAGTACACAATGAGGTTTTGTCCAGCCCTGCAAACTAATTCAGAAGGGCAAACTCTCTGTGTGTGTCCGTGTCCATCTATCTATATAAATATATGTCTTTGATATATACATATATATTCTCTTTCACAGCTGTGCAGTGACAAATTCTTCTTCAGGGAGGGGGCAAAAGAAAAGGAGGGCCTGTGATTTTTCTGAAAGCAATAGGGCTATTATTTCAGAGTTGGAAAGCAAAACTCAACAGTATTTTCCAACTTCCCCCCCTTTCCAACTCCTTCTCTTAAGACAATTGTTTTCCTTCGCTCTTTCCCTCCCCTTGTCTATCATAGAAACACCCTGCAAGCAACCAGGGAGGAAGCAGAACATTTTTGTTCATTTCTGTCAGCCTCAGCCCTGAAAGCAAGCATTTCCCCATAGGAAAAAAAAGGGGAAGTAAAGTAATGGTTTTATGGACCCAAGTCCTTAATTCTATTGAATCTGGTAAGAAGATTCTTACCTTATAGCTCGAAGTTACAATATCATAAGGTCTTATTCCTTGGCTATAATTTTCTTAGGATATTTAGTCAAAGTGTTATCTACTGCATTATTTCAATTCACATGCTTGTTGATGTTATCAAACATGTTCATATTTGGTGAAGCAAAATTTATTTTTGCAGAGGTCATGTTTACTCCTCCTCAAAATGTGTTCTGCTGTTTAGCTTTCATTATTTCTAATGGTAGTCAGGAAAGATAATGATTTCTTCATTGTCTTTAGTTTTCTCTCTTTCAAAGGTGCCATGCTATGTTGGCTGCATTCCCGTGTTCTCTTAAATAAGAATAAATGCCAGAAATGTGTACTGTTAGGTTCATTAGCCTTAGAAAAAAATAACAAAAGATGAAACTTCTTGGCAATATATCTCATGTTATTTCATCCACCGATACATAAAATATGTAAACAACATACAAAGCTTCTGAGAGTCAAAGTACATATTGAATGATTCTGTTGCTTTATTCAACCGCTAAAGTGGTACTGATAGGAACAGATCTGAGGTTCCCTAAGTTGGCGAATGTTATTGTCTTTTATTGTTTGGCTTGTTTCTCCTAGTTCTTTTTTCCCCTACCATATTAGAAGAGAAAGACATACAAATATACTGGATGTTATTTTCTGCTGATAAGCAAAGCAAGTGATCTCTTAAGTATTGTACTGAAGGAAAATCATGGACCTTGGTTACATAGTTTGGCTCAACTCAGATGAATAGTCCATGAACTCCATTAAAATATGTAGTGCTTGGTGTGGGTATTCCAAGATGACAGGTGGTGATTAGTGATAGTTTCCCCCCAACTCAAGATCATCTTCTACATGCAATAAAGCACAAACCCTATCTAACTTTTTGCTTTTGTGATAACTCTGAATGGAGTTTTGCCTCTGATTTCCATTGGGGGAAAAAAACTCAACGATCTTTGCTAAATTCTTACCTAAAAGAGTGAATTGGGGAAAACATCACTCTTTGTATCTTTAATCAGGAAAAGCATAATAGAAAACTATGTTAATAAATTACAGAGGCATTGCCAGCCCTAATTCTCAAAGTTGTATCTGTTGTTCCTGGGCTTATGTTTGTTTGCTCAATAAACATGTAAATAGAGGTAAAAGATGTTTATATTAGTATGAGTTTTATCTAATTTCAGGATTGGCTGTGATTGGAAAAGGGGAACAGTAGCATGATTTGATGGTATTATAGGAACTATTAGATACAATATAGTGGAGAATGAAATTCATAAGCTATATGTCAGAGTATAACTGCAACATCATTGCATAAAGTATAAGGATTTGAAACTGGCAGAGACTTGAGTTATTAGAAATGTTTATTACAATAAGTTGCTCAAGGGTCTCTTGATGTAGCCTATACATTTCTTCATACAATTTCTTTTCCTAAATTAGTCATTAAGTAATAACAGTGAAAAGGGATGCATTTTTGATCATTTGATACAGTGGATAGCTTAATACTTAATACATTGACTCCCAGCTCACCGACTTTATTGCCTGTTATAGTTGTAACTAGAATACAAATCATGTAATTTGCAACCAGGATCACCTCCTTTTTCAACAGTATCAGAAATTATTTTTTGGCCACCTCAGAAATTGAGAATGGAAAGAATAAATAAAATATTTGCAAAATTTAGTCTATACTTTGACAGGCTGATATCTTCCTAAAACTGACTAAATCACCTTTACATCAAGATTCTGTAGATGCCAAATGTAATACTTAGGTTTTCAGGGTTCATGCCAAAATTTGAAGAAAATAACCTTGCGTGAGTTTTCTGTTTCAAAGAATTGCAACATCTGTATGTTACCAAAATGGCATCTAAATGTGGACAATAACTTTCTAAACTGTGTTGATATGAAAGTAGGTAGAGTAATTCAGCATCTCCAATTAACTTCTTTTGTTAAGAAACTTCAATCTTTGGTAATTGTTATTTCTTTAGCCTTAAAGTCAACGAAAATCATAATCCTTTATATCAACGTTACCTTGACATTTTCTATTACCATGAACCGAGCAACAATTAGTTTTTATATTAGAGCTCTGGATGTTATTGTAATATACTTTTCCAGGAGCTGAATTTATCTCCTCCTTAGACCTGGGGCAGCCCTCATTGAGTTTGGTTTCACAGGTTGGAGGATTCAACCAGCTTCTGGTCTGTTCCTAGCTTTAGAGAACTGCAACTTCAGGAAAACAAGGAGCACATTGTCAGCCCTTTGAGGTAGATAAGTCAAATGTACAAGAGTGTGTCTAATCCTTTTTGGAAATGTAAGCAGTCTGAAAGTACTTTTTATCATCTCTGGTGGTCATGTAAGAAAGCTAAAACATATTGGAGTCATGTATGTTTTAATTCAGAGAAATCTCAAATTGAATGTACAATTGAAGCCAAATGTTCTTTTAGGTTTGATGGACAAATTGAGAAAAAACATTGAATTTGTCTTTATATTCGACAACAGTGAAGTTCTTTATGCACATAGGACTCACAAATACTTATAATGGAAGAATGGATGCTGAAATTAATTGTTGAAGAAAATGAAAATTTTGAGAATTTTTTTTTTTTGTCTAACTTTGTTTCTATTTGGAAATGACTTTTGGATGTTTTGCTTGAAACTAAAAGAAATGAAACTTTAATATTAGGATATGAAGATTAGACTTGATTAGAGAAGTACTGTGTGTTATGATTTATTTTAATTGTATTTTTATGCTTGTATCTGTACCAATGAAAATTGTTATTTTCTTTTATAGTTTTTTTCCCTTTTTATTTGCATTTCCCAATTTTGCTGTCTTCCTGTACCTTCTCCCTTTCCAGTCCAATTTCTTTTGCTTTTTTTGCTTTTTTTATTTTCCTATGTTGTATATCGTTTTATTATATATAAAACAAGACAGTTGAGTTTTGTCCCATTTTACCTTTCTTGTCACAGTTGTTAAGTGAATCACTGCTTTTGTTAAATTAGTAATGCAGTTGTTAAATGAATCTGGCTTCCCCATTGATTTTCCTTGTCAGACGTTGATCACACAACCCTGGGACACTGCAATCATAAATACATGCCAATGGCTAAGTTTTGACCACATGACCATGGGAATGCTGCAACAGTCAGGTGAAAAACAGTCATAAGTCACTTTTTTCAGTGCCATTGTAACTTTGAATGGTCACTAAACAAATTGTTATAAGTTGAGGACTACTTATATATGGTGACTTTGAGCAAGTTGCAAAGTAAGTTATTGGGGGAGGCAAAAAGTAGAAAGGAGGAATATGACGTATTCTGTGTTCAGAATATGTCTTTAAAATATTGGAAATTTATGAAGACATCAGGAATTATGGGGTTTTCATACATGGGGAATATTGACAGGTTTATTCTACAGTAGTACTAGATAAAGCAAAGAGTCTTGGAGCAGTTTGGTGGAATTATTCTGGAATTGTTTTACTGATAATATAGATAAAATTATTTTAAAAATAATTTTAAGTGTGTGTAATAAATTAAATATATCCATGTTTCCCTGAAAATAAGACCAGGTCTTTTTTTTTTTTTTGCCAAGTCTTACTTTCAGAGGATGTCTTACTCACCTCCAGCATCGACATTCCTGTCCAGCCTATCCATTTCTTCTGGGGCCAAAGGAGCAGCTTCATTCTGCAGCTGCATTTTGCAGTCAGGCCTTTCCAGAAGGCCTCTGCAGCCGAGTACTGATTCAATCCATAGCTCAGTCCTTGGCTGCAGAGGTCTTGCAGAACCGAGCCATGGATTGAATCCATAGCTTGGTTCTTGGCTGCTCAAGCCTTCTGGAAAGGTCTGTGACTGAGAAATGCAGGCCTGACTGGTGAGGATGCCGTAAAAGAAATGGGCCGGTGAGGAGAGGCCTGGCTGCAAGGTGAGTGTGGGGTGAGTGGGGCAGATCCACACCCCTACTCCCACCCTAGCTTGATTTTTAAGTTTGTGCCTTGTCCCCAAACTAGGGCTTATTTTGGGGATAGGGCTTCTATTAGGCCCACCGCCAAAAATCAAGCTAGGGCTTATTTTCGGGGTAGGCCTTACTTTTGGGGAAACACGGTATATAATTTTTGCCATTAATTCCGTCATGTTTTATTATTGTTTGTATAACTGAGAAATGGATTTGAAACTAGATTTTTTGCATCATTTTAAACTGTTATAAGATTTTTGTTTAATAAAACAAAAATTAAAAATGCATCTTTAGTAGTATTGCCAAGAACGCATTTTATCACATAATGCACCACTTCTGAGTAGCATGGAAGGTGGAAAATAGAAAATGGGAGGTATCTGAAAATTAAAAAAAAATGGTGTATTTAGGTGTATTTTGCTATGAAAGGGGTGGGGAATGGAAAAAATGTTTGTGTATATGGTTCGGTCTTAAGAGTCAATACAGTTTTGCCCAAGAAAGATTCACTGGAGAAGAAAGAGGTGTAAGTAGAAGCATAAGAGAATACACTCTACGTGTTATGAAACATATCTCCATATAACATCTATTTCACAACTTCTGATTTTTACATGTAGTCCCCTTAAAGAACTGAAAATAAGAGCAATAACTATTAAACATGCATCTTGCCTTTTCACTGATGTTTCCACTTTACAGGAATATGGATCAGAAAACTTCAGTCTTCCATGAAGTTTCTCAGAAGGACTGATGTCTTGTAAACTGTTGTTAAATTTAGCTTCAAATATTAAACTTGAGAACTGATACTTTGACTGGGATCACACAACATACATAAATGTAACAAGTTAAGTTTGATTAATTTTAGGGTTAAATGTGGTTGAATGTACTGTGTGAATTCATCCATTAAGTTGCATTAGAAAGTATCTTAGTCTGTTATAACATGGGGATAGGCACAAGAGTTTGCTTTTGAAGAAAGAATAGGGAGGTACCCAATTGCCTTTGGAACAGTAGTCTGAATCATCTTTAGTTGTTTATTAACTTTAGTAGTTAGTAGTTATTATTGCAGACTAAAAAGGGAGGTTAACCTCTGAGGCCCACACTGAGACTCACAAGTTTACAGTTTACCTAATTTACTTCTTCCATTACCAAGAATCTACAGACATGGCTACCTTCTTGAGTATAATTTGCCATGTTTTACTCATCAATGCATACATTTAGAGAATTTCAGTTGTATAGCCATACAGTCAGTTCCACTGAATTTTAGGCTTGCACACTATAAACCTCAAATTGTAGCTAACAATTTTGGGATCATGCTTAATATTGTATCAGTATTTAGGATCTACCAAATGGGTTTCTTGCTGAATAAATCACAATTGCCTGGGATTACACATCATCATGCCAAGAACTTTATAAAATACTAGATGTAAATTTACACAATTTAAGCCAAACCTATACCAATCTTCTTATGACCATAAATACAATAAGACATAAAACCAGGTTTTTGTTTTGCAGCTAGAGTTCAGAGTCGAAAATTTTTACTTCAGGTCATCAAAAGATATGAACTTATTTATTTAATATTGCTGCCAATATACTGCTCTTCCTGCCTTCACTGTAAGAGACTGTAATTGATCTATCATACTTTTATAGTCCAGGAAAATGCTTTCATTTTTTCCTCTAAATTTTTGAAAGATTGATGTTTGCGGAGAACTTCACCAATCATTACAATGGGATGAAAAGTACTGTAGTCATGCTGTTTAGCTTGCATATCTGCTTTAGTACAAACAGAATAAATGACAATTTCATTCTTAAAGCCATGCAAGTTGATGTATATTTAAAATAAAGAGTAATACACCTGGTCAGTTTTATGAAAGTAATTGCGTATGGAGCAAGTAATGGCTAGATAACAGGAAGTAGGGATACCTTGGCTTAGTAATATATTGATTTAAAGAGAAATAATTATATGAAAACTTCTATGCAGAGCTTATTACATTTCCTTTTATGAAATTCTTTGCACAATTTTTAGTAAAATAAAGCAGACAGCTGTGTTACGACTCAGATTCCTGCCAGGCCACAGACTCACTGAATCCATCCCTACTTTCTCCCAGCCTCCATTCTTCCTTACTGAAGTTGTAAAATGGGATTCGTAATAATCATAATTGTGAAGTTCCATTTCAATATGCAACACTAGAACAACATCCTTCAAGGTAGCATTATTGCTTTAATAAAAAGTAATTATATTGTCTGTTCAATAGATCAATAACTCTCAATTTTTGTACTTTATCCTAGCATTTCTATTATAGTGGCAAAAACCACTGGCTTCTTCTCAAGTATGTATATCTATTCAGGAGGCTTCTTTCTCTGCTGATGACAATTGGTTATTTCTTATGCATTCTGGATTTATTAAATTATTACCTTAAAATTTTAACTTCCTTTTACTTAATCATGTGTGCTACTTTCAATGCATTTGGAAAAGGACAAGATTAGAAATGTTAGAAACATTTCCAAGATGAATATTACTCTTTACAAGTCTTTTCTTGGTATTTCTGTGGTTGCAAAAGATACTTACCAGAACAAATAACATGATCACTCAGACAGGATACACTGTCATCCCTATTTGTTTATTCCACTTGCTGTTCCTCACATTTTTTGCATTCTCTCCTCAAAGTGAATAGGTCACTTTTGTTAAACAAACCAGATGGGAGATTGCTTAATTTTGTGTCAGCCCTTCAAAGATTGATGCTTTCTAGATTTTTGACTACAACTCCCATAATCTCCATTTTACCTGTGGCGATACCAGCTAGGTATTCTGGGTGGTAAAGTCAAATCTCAAGGCACCTGGCTGGAAAAGGCAATCTCATAAGAAAGCTTCCCTTAGTTGAGGTAATAACTTTTGGGAAGTGAGATTGTCCTCTATTTCTATCCAGCAAAAGGACATGAACTATAACTGGTGTCAGCCAAGCAAGAACATGGATAGGAAAGACATTTTGCCTGGCTTGTACAATATGTCGTTTCTGCAGTGATAGGCATACTTTCATGACTCTATTCCTTTGTTCCAGTTGATAGTATTCTTGAGTTATAAAGAACCATGAGGTAATTAATTTAAAGTGGTAGCATAGGTAATGTAGATATATTAATAAATGAAATTTAAATTTATGAATAAATAACTGGCTTCACAATTAGATTCAGATTTCTTTTTGATAGTCTGTAACATCTTTCCTTTTATTTTGATTTCTAAATAAATGAGCTTGCATCATTTTCTTTCCTCCCTATGAACCTTTTTTCTCTTTAAATAAGTGCAAAATGTGGCCCATTTCAACTCATAAAATTCACTTTTACAGCTTTCCTTCTGAAAGTTACATTGATTTAATTTTTGTCTTATCATAATCTACTGCTTAGTCTCCTCCCAATTCTTACACATTTTTCATTTGTATCAATAAAGGTGCTCCCATGTTCATTGCAACCAATGTATCGGATAGGAACATAGATCCAGTTTGGTTTAGTGGTTAGGACACTAGATTAGAAATTGTGAGGCAGTGAATTCTAGTCCTGTCTTAGCCAAAAAGCTAGCTGGGGGATCTTGGGCCAGTCCTTCTCTCAGCCTTAGGAAGGGAAAACCACCTCCAAAATACCTTGCCAAAAAAATTGCAGGGGCTTGTCCAGACAGTTACTAGGAGTCACAATGACTCTAAGGCACTACAGATAGATAGATAATTGGGACAGATATCTACTAGGGCAGCAAAACTACTGTATAAAGCTTTGAGCAATCATGAAACAGAACCTAGTCACTCAATGATTTTTTAAAAAAAATTCTATGGTGCTTCTACTTGAAAATGTTTTCCTCTTCATCCATGGACATAACTCCAGTAAGCTTCAAATACATCCATCTGCATTTAGATTTTGCCCCCACCCCAGATGTATCATGGCTTCTATAGGAACATTAGTGGTTAAATAAAATACCCTGTGGAAGTCATATAAAACATTTCAAAAATGTTGGCTTCAGCATTGATTTACATATATCTAAAATGTTAAAGATTATGTGGATCTTTATATTTATGAGGAAGATGGGCTGATGTTTCTATATGCATTGGATAAGCTGATGTTTCTATCTGCATTAGCTAGAATACTGGACCAGTTGTGTCATGCTTTCCTTAACTATTTTTTATACAATTAGCTTATGTTTTATTCACAATTGTATTTGCTGTTTAAGATCCAGTAATTGCTCTGTTTTGGGGATCTTTATGATAATGAACTGGGATGTCTTTTCACCTTCCTAATTCAGAGGTACCAAGGTGGCTAGGGTTAGAGATAGTGATGGGCAAACTAATGGTGTGATATGCTACAGGCAGATCCTCTTGTTCTCATTCTAACAAAGGAACACAGGCACAATCATTCCTCTTTTTAGCTCCATGGGGCATATAATGCTGGTCAATCCCTTTATCCTAGACAAGGAACAGGATAACATTAAACAGTGGAACCTTGGTACTCAACTGCTTTGAAACTCATCCAATTTAGTACTCAATGCATTTTGATGTGAAAATTCTGTCCCAATACTCATCGTTTGTTTGGTACTCAATACATAACCTAGAACCTGTCAGTGTCAGCTACCTTGTGACTCACTATATTATCCCTTATGGGAAAAATTTGTTTGGTACTCATCATTTTTGGTACTCATTGCACCTCTCGGAAACAATTAAAGAGGAGTACTGAGGTACCACTGTATATCTCAACCATGCCTCAACCACAATTTCATACATGGAGGTATACAATATACAGAATTGTTATATACATATATATTTATATAATATGTTATAATAATTTCTTTCTTTCTTTACAACAATGTTAGTTTATATTTTCATACATAGGCTAAAAAAGTCACATAATGGCACAGATAGTGCTCAGAGTTCTCTATAGCCTTCATGCTGGGACAAATTAGAACAGGAATCCAACAGATAGCATTCCTACAAAAGGTAAATGAATGACCTCCTAAGAATAGCAATACATGAATGTTTTGCTGCCTCTTCAGCCACTACATACAAAGAATTCCTAGAACCTATGGAGGGCCTTGGAATCAAAAGATATGGATGAGATTTGGTATTCTTCTCCCCTAGAGGAAGACGAATCTGATTAAATGTTCAAGAAGCAGGAGTCCACTGATAAATGCCTGGCTCCAACATGCCCCAGCAGAAGAAAATAATCAATGAATGAAGGATACAAGCAGGGCTGCCATACATAGAAAATTGTATGATTGTTTTTGAAGGAAAGGCAAGAAAAATAATTATTTGTACAGAAATTTTACAGGATAGCAAAAGACATTTGGTAATGCCCCTTGTACAAGCATGAGTCCAAGATTCCATACTCAAAACAGTCTTCCACAACACTGATTCCATATGAATTTCTTTCACCCACACAATAGTAAATGAACATATTCAGTCATAAAGAGAATACTACCTGGGTTTCTGTCCCTTGTATCAGATTATGGAGGTTGTCTGGCAATTAGCATTACAAATGTATCATCATAAGTTTAAATTGACTGGAAGGATGGTAAAACACCTTTCCTCCTGTCATGCCCAGCACTGGGGGAAAAATAAATGAAAAGATCTGCTCATCAGCATGTGATTGATGGTGAGCAGTTCTATGAAGAAAGCTAACAAAATTGAGATATCAGCGACTTACTTTAAAATGACCGTTGAAAATTAAGTATTAAAACAGCTTGAAAATTAAATATTGGATATTATTGCACTATCTCAGGTAAAGTATCTGTCTGCAAGCCAATGAACATTTCTGATATGAATAACATTGTATTAATGCCATCTTTTGTATGATAGCACTGTATATTTGAATTGCATGGAGTGGGACAACATATGATAGACAATGTGTTTGTGCATGAATCTGATAGTCTGAATACTAGTTTGATACTTGGGACTGGGACATATCTCTCCAACATAAAGCTTTTTAGCAGGAAGTCAAGTTTCTGAACATCTGAGCCTCCTTTAATCTCCCATGCACGTTAAATGAGTCCTGATAAATAAGGAAGTTTGTTGTCTGTATGTTACTTTTCTTCCAAAATCACTTCTGCTAGCATCTAGTTGACAACATTTTCTTTAGGCATGGAAGATGGACTGAGGTCCTTTGCACGAAAGAAATTTAAAATCTTAAGAGCTTTCTTATGCATAATAAATAATTGAAACACACAGGCATCAAATAAGAAGAAAAACTTAAGAATTTAGAATGCAGGGTTGATTTTGAAAAGGAATCATATCAACCTAGATGTCATTTTTACATGAATGAAGTCAAATGAAGTTGTATATGAATGAATTCTTTTCATTAAAAACTTTTAATCAGTTGCAGGATTAGAATTTGGAAGTGATGGAGTGGACTCACACTCATTTCTACATGCTTTCAAGCAGGGATTTTTTTCTAAAAAAAAAAAAAGGTGCTGGAACTCACACATGTCATACAACCCGCCTTGCCTACCCTACAAGGTTCCATCCAAAAAAGGTGCCGGAACTCCGTTCTGGGCATTCTATGAGAAAAAAAAGCCCTGCTTTCAAGTATGCCTCATAATCAAAAGGGCCAACAATCTCAACACAAACGTTGACTCTGATGTTGTTTATTTCCTAGGCATTGGCAAAAGCCTGCTTCTGATGAGGAAACCAGAGAAAGGAAAAGATATTTTGGGTATTTGACCAAGTATAGTGGCATGAAGAATGTATTGTCTGCAAAAGCAACCCTCTTGCCAATTAGAAGAAAATTTGCCAATTAGAAGAAAAGCAATGTGACAGTATATAGAGATACACTAATCAAAATTATTTAAGTCACGTTCTAGTATCTCAAATCAATCCAAGGCACATAAAAATAGCATGGACCAAGGGGGGAAAATAAAGAGAAAATACCATACAAACAAGGTAGTAATTTCGTTAATGATAGTTGGATTTAACCTAAGAATGTCCTGTTTATACTTATGAAACTTGATGCTTTCCTCCCCCAATGAAATTACACAGCTATTATTGGGTTGCTCCCCTGCGCAAAGAAATCCAAGAAAGTAATTTTATGTCTATTTATATTCTAGCTTATTCTTTATATTCTAGTTTATTCCTCACCCATTCTTCTTATAATCCTTCATGAACACCTTCAGAGGCTTGCCATAGAAGTCTTTCCTAAAATACATATTTGAGCAATGTTTGAAGAAAATAGAGAGGCCAGTATCAGATATATTGTGTAATATTTTGGCTCCCAGTCCATTTCATAATCTTAAATCCTAAATAGTTTAAATCTCCTCAGTATTATCTCCTTAAGGGAGTATAATCTCCTTAAATCTGAGTAGCCCCTTAAAAAAAGGGAGGCAGGTGATGCTCTAGGAATAGTCTCAAAACTCCTGCATTGCCATATTTTCAGCACTGTCTACAGGTATCTTTCTAATTTTCCAAAAATTTTATATTGAGAAAAAAACTTTCACCAATATTTTATTTCTTGTGCTAGATTTTTTATTTTTAAATATTACTATACCTTATATATTACTATCTTTTTTGTAAATCAGAAGAATATTTCTTAATGTGTGATAAAAAATACCATCTACAATTAATAAAAGTAAATCAGGCCAACTGTCAGTGCCTTACTCTCAGAGCAGCAGTGCTCCAAATGTTTCTAGCACAGCTCTTTCTTGATCTTGAAAGGTTTCACCCAGAGATGCCAGAAATTCATCCTGGGCCTTGGATATATTTTTGTTCCTACCTAAAACTCTCCACCATGCTACTCCACGGACAGCTTTGATATAATGGTGGAGAGAATTATCATTCATCTGGAAGTTCATGTTATGGCAGTTCAGCAATACTAAATATCATAGCAGATTACATATGAAATTAAGGAAGGATTACAAGGAAAGGATTTCAGATGACAAAAGCATATCCCAAACTGTAAAGTGGTGAGTGAAAAGTAGCCTTTTTTTTTTTTTTTTTGCTGAAAGGTATACACAGGAGAAATTTTGTTTCTATGGAAATGTTATTACCACAGAATGAAAAAAAAATATATTCACTTCAGCAATGAATTTGAAAGAGAATATTTCAACTGTACTCTTAAGAGATACAAACTTAACAGTATATTTCTCCAATAATGTACTATCAGACTACATAAGTTTTTATAAATTTATCCATGTGAATTGGAAGCTTTAGTGGGAAGTCAGGGCAGAAATGCTTCTCATGTTCATAAAGACAAATAGAGATTAATGATTTCCATGTTATATTTGATGTTAAAGAGCTCTATAACCAGGTTTCTATGATGCATCGTATTACCATACGCTGCTCTTGCTACAATGTGCCTCTTTAAACAGCTAGGGTTTGCCCATAATGAAATAAATTTCAAATAAAAGTAAAACTGTTTTGAGCAAACATCCAATTAATCCATGTTCTTTGTGGAACCTCAAAAATTATTTTATAAAAGGTATTTTCACAGAAAAAGCAATATGTAAGTCGCAATAAATTAATGGAAGAGTAATTTAAATTACTTACCAATAAGACATAAGGTTTACAATGGCCATAATAATATACAAAACTTAAAGATTATTTCACAGTGATTTTAAGATAAGGAGATTTTCATCTGTATATAATGATGCTGAACAAGACCATCTCAGATACAAAGAAGACTAGTACTTTTCTCACATTTCTACAAAATTTATTTCAGTCAAAGTTCAAGTTAGGTCTATCAGAACGGACTGCACTTGAACGATCATTAGATAGCAGCAAAGAGATACAGAAACTGGGCCAATCTTTGTTCTTATCTAGTGGTAATCTTGTTTTCAAGCAGTTCAAATTTGGGTGCAGTTATCTAATTCAGCCAATATTAATTTCACAAAATCCAATGCTATTAAAACACAGCTTATTTCTAGGCACTGTGATTGTATTTTCAGTTACTGTCACATATGTGTTGTGCGTGTGAAGTGGTGGTCTATTAGGTAGCTTGTTCAGAGACTTGCCTTAAATTCATAGATGAGGAAAACAATACATTATAAATAAAGACTGACAAATAGAGGCAGCATAATTTTGGCTGCAATATATTTTGGAGGATCATTAACAGAAAGATGGAAGTATTGGGGATAGAAAGGATATAAATGCACTAGCATAAATGCACTAGCAGCTAAGACCTGGCTCTTTAAGAGAAAAAAATAGAATAAGACTGTTCCATGGGATTGGCTTTTAACACTTATTTATATAAGATTATTTTGTATCTATTACTACTACTACTACTTCTATTACTGCTACTTTGGGTTTGAATGCTACTATTCTTGTCAGATATGTGCTTTATCATTTGAGGTTAGCAATGAGGGGAGCACAGCAGAATACAAATGCAGTTAAATAAATAAAAATAACATAAAACTCTGCATGGATTAACCAGAAACAGTGTAAACGTCTACAAATAATTGTGCATTTTCTAGAGGAAATAAATGGAAGACAACTTGGCTTGAAATAGGAAAATGTGAGATTTTAGCATTCTTAATTCTTATTACATTATTAGTTATAAAATTTTCTCCTTTTCTTGAAAAAGATTTGTATCACTCCTGAATAAAAGTGATACATGTTCCCTATCCTTACGTGGCCTTAAAGAGAGGCAAAAGGATATGACCAAAGACAAAGAGCAGAACAGCTATTACGTATTAAGTACCAAGACACCAACCTTCAAAAATGAATACATAGATGTTTGCATAGCCAATGAATGGGAAAAGTAAAAATAATGAACACACTAAAGTCTAAGGGCTTATTGAGAAAGAATTTTATGTTTTTCTTGTATTGATAAAATCATAATTATTTAGAACTGAACATTTAAGGGAAGAAGCAAACTTAGTGTCAGGTAATTAATCCAATCTTAGAATTTAAGCAATGAGAAATAGAAACCAAACTAGGCCTCGCCATTCAGCTTCTATTTGCCAAAAAAAACTGAGGGAAGGAAAGGGGGAAAGAAGGTGAAATGTTATATAAATAAAGTTAAAAAAGGAGAAATAATAGAATTATTGCCTATGGTGTAAAACACCCAGAATAAACAACAAATTTATTTAAAAAACAATAAAGGGGGGAGTATGTCTTAAATATAAAATTGGATTGCTATACATTACTATAAATATAAAATTAAATTATCACAAGGTAATGCCAGGATAGCCTCAGTAAACACAGATTAGAGAAACTGAACTGAAAGATCTAAAAATTATTTTAATGTTAGCTGAGTTAAGGAAATAATCTGGAATAAATTTAGCAGCATGTGTTTTATTTATAATTCACTGTTCAATATTAGTTTTGAAAAATCTTGTGATAATAACTAAGGACTCATTACTTACTATGTGCTTGAACGTCCTACACAATGTGTTCTAAAAGGTGCTAATTGACCCCATGGTTAAAAGGATTCTTAAATTGAGGAAACTAGATGAAGATAACACAGAAAGGTTAGCGTGTATGGTTGTGTCTCAGTGGGCAAGATGGGCCTCCAGTTTTCAACGACTACATTTTTATAACAGGGTTCAGATTTGGATACAGTGATTCAATGCTATTATTGCTTTGGGTGGAAAATGTATTCCAGGGTGGATTATCTTGTGTCTATTCCCCATTAGAGAGAAAATCAAATAAAGTGTTTTGTTTTCATTTCTCTAGAATTTTCTAATCTCTGAAACTATGTACAAATACTACCCCAACTTCTCCCACCTCTGCCTTCCAATTCTTTAAAGTTTAGCAAACATTTTGAAGTGAAAGCATTTGGGGCTAAGTCTCTAATGGAGTGCACATACATGCACATGTGCAAATCTTCCCAACTGATTGATGGTTTCATAACTAAATGCCTTCTGGACCACATAATCTGAATGATCTGAGTATGCAAATAATGTTTAAAGATAACATTTATCAGAACAGAATACACTATGTTCAATAAGGTATCTTAATTTGTACATTTTGATTTCAATGATTTCAATGTCACTTGATTTCAATATTTCAATGTCACTTACTCTACTAGCATTAATACTAGGTGCTAAAGAAAAAAATAATTACAATTCAGAAACAAAGAACATCAAGATAGATTGTGCAAAAAAGCTGCATATTTCTGTTAAACATTTCTAGGTTTTAATAGACCCCAAGTTTGAGGCTTGAATATAAAATATGATTTAATTAAATATTATAAATTAAAATTTATGGAACATTAGTTAGATGTTTTCTGGTGAAATCATTTCAGTATTTTTCAGTTTAAATTTAAAACTTCTTAGAGTAAGCTTTAATCAAGGACTATTTTGCTAGTGCTGTTATTGTTAAAGCCATAAATCAATGGTAGAATACATAATTTATCTCTATAAAGTCCCTGATTCAATCTTTAACAAGTCTGAAACCCTCTGCCTGAGACACTGGAAAAACATGACCAGAACAGCCAATCCTAGGCAGGATGGACTACGGAAGTGTCAGATGATTTCATAGGATTCATTCTGTACAATTTTATCTTTAGCAGCACACATTACACAGTAATACCCCTCCCTCCCCAAATTTTAAGGATGGACCTTCTAGCTGCCATCCATCACCTTTCCTATTAAGTGAATGCTGGCTTTGAACTAGAGACAATACATCAGGTTTCCTGAAACCGTAGGGTAAAGCAAAATTGTAGCATATAGCCATTCCTCATAAGTATGTTTGTTTTAAAGCTGATCACTGATACTTCAAAATTACAATTGCATAGTAGGAGAAATGGTAATTAATTGCACAAAAAAAAAAAGACCCAAAGTTTTCAAAATACATGAAGGAGAAATTATGTGCTTATCAAAGGCATTATTCAGCAACACTTGTATACGTATTTCCCATGGCAATCTGAAAAACAAAGGATGTGCTATTTGGAAGAAGAATTGTAATTTGAATATGGTAATTTGAATACTTGGAAAACAGGCTTGGAACAATAGCACTCTCATGGATAGTTTTGAATTTTAAAATGCGGGAAAGCTTGATAACAGAAAACAGGTTTTTGAAACAGTAAGATGACTCCAATGCTAACTAAGATGAAATGATGACAAAGAGAAGGCATCAATTTAGCATCAAGAATACAGGGGAAAAGTTGATAAAAGTGTAATTATAATGAACATGTTTGAAAAATTATAGAATAGGAAATGAAAACTGCAGATTATTGAAAAGGAACAAAATTATGGAAAGATTAACGTATATTTAAAACCACATGAATTACCATAAGATGAAGTTTCCATTCATCACATTTGGCACAACTCTTTTAATAATAGGATTTATGTCTGAAACAAACATGTTCAGAAGAACTAACATAACACTATTGATCTGGGTAAATTTTAAGAACACCTTCTTTCAGTTATCTATAATGGAAACAACCTTCAACTAATTCATCTGAACAGCAATAAATTATTTTAAGCTGTGCAATTAATTAAACAAAATGCAAGTTATTATGTTTTATGTACCTGTTTCTGATTATATTTGATGATGGCTACCCGGTCATTGAAATTTTATTGTTAAAGTATTTTTTTTGTTATACACTTATATTTAAGAACAATAAAAGACTTATTGATAAAATGTGTCAACATATATTCTTTAGCCACATTCAGAGATTGACAGTTTGGAGCCACCCACTATATTTTTTGAATCTCTGTCCATTAGGCATAATCCCAATGTACACTGCTGTGCAAAAGATCCATTTTCCCCATCTGTGCTAACTTAGAACATGTTAGCTGAAAGATGTTTTTTGTGAGGGCATCTTTGGCAAAGCAGCATCAGCATATTTAAGGAACTTTTGTATTTAGTACTTGTTAAAGTGCACAAATTCAACTTGCTTGTGTAAATCAGCTGGCCAACTCTGCTTCAAACATTCATCCGAATGGTATAATTTCCATTCAAAATCTATTAGCTATTAATATAGAACAATAATAGATTATAACTAAATAAAGTGGCACTTTTCAAACCTAGGGAAAAAAATTGATGAAAATCAATGTTCCCCAAGGTAGAGGGAACATACATGTGAACAGTAGCATTTTCTAGGAATGACAGAGGTAGAGCAGTACCACATTTAGGCATGAAGCTCAACAGGCCACTGAATTTACATATCAGTTGTAGATCATTTCCAGTTAAAATGAAATTAATATTGCTGGATATGTTTATATACTACTTAGATTTATATTAAAATTGTCAATTAGTGCTAAAGGAATGTGATAAATAAGAATATAATAGGCAAATGGAATGTTGTGAACTGATACTATTAAATGTTCCCAATCAATTCCCATTTTACTACAGCCACTCAAGGTTAGTTGAAGAATATGAGTCACGGGAATGTGTTTCTCCTTTTGGAACAAAAATTCCCAAATTATACAGATAATCTGGGATCAAGTTAGGATAAATTCTTGCTGCCCCAGGCAAGAAAATGAGCAAGAAACATCTTAAGGATACTGTCAAACAACTTTAAAATAAAAATAATAACCACCCCTAAGAAATGACAATAAAATTGCCTTCAGGTCAGATGTGACATTGTAGTGCAATAGCTTCATCTACCACCAGGAAAACAAATTAAACTCTTCTTCAAGCAAAGTTGCATCAATTTTCAGTACTCTCTAAATCTAAAATAATTCTTTTAAGCAAGAAGCCTATATTATGTAGCCTCAGTATTTTTTTTAACAACACTACCTCAAACAATATATCATAGAGGCTTCTTTCAATTACAAGCATAAACCCTTTCTTTTTTTCCATCTGATGTTCTCCTGACCTAGCTTGGGAAGATTATTTAATTTGTAAAGTGCTTTGATGTTTAAAGAATTCTCTAGATGCTAAATATTAGCTAGGACTATCCTTAGATAACCATTCGATATTAGCAAAAACAGAAACATCAACTCTGGATTTTGCAAACCAAATATCATAGCCTTAACATAATAACTGAATATAGTTCAATTTACAAAACATTGCTTTTATGAGATTAACTGACTTAAACCACCCAGTTTAGATTGTTTATCTCAGATCCTTAAGCCATTCAATCTGGAGCATCTAATTCAGTGGTTCTCAATCTTTTTAATGCCGCGACCAACTGGTTGTAAGTCAAGGACTACTCAACTGGTACAGCACTATTTGCAGAATGGGACTTTTGGCGAGCTCAGCAGGGCAGAGACAGCCTGGACAATTCCTATTGGCTTTTGAAAGCCAATAGAATTAGACTCTATTCAAGAGAGTCTATTCTATTGGCTTTCAAAAGCCAATAGAATAAAAGGGAGTAGCACAGCTAAGGAAAAGGGGGGAAAATGGCGGACTGCATTATTTGGCGACCCCGTGAAATGGTCGTTCGACCCCAAATGGGGTCTGGACCCACAGGTTGAGAACCACTGGTCTAATTCATTATAAGGATCTGCACCTTAAACTTACCAATATCTCCTCTTTTCCAAATTTCATTGAAGTATTTATGTGCTTTCATCACAAAGTATACCTGAATGTTTGAAAATACAAATTTACCTTTAATAGCTCAATATTATTTCTACTTATTAATTTTATTTTATAATTTATTTATTATTCTATTTATTTCTTTAGTGAAGAACACGTGGTTACCTTGGCCTGGAGTAGGACATAATTATAGTAATCTAAATGAGTGACAACTACTATTGTGTTGTACTATGTACAAAAGACAGATTTTTTTTCCTCAAAGATGGATAGAATTGTTCTTGACTGATGCAAGAATTCCTGGGAAAAGAGGAACAAACTGGAATAACCCTAAATCATTAAATTAACATTTTTCAAGTGTAGAAATTTATAATTCTAAAGCACAATCACTTTAAAATAGGGTTAACCTGTCTCACTTAAGAGTATATAAAAACAAAAGGCCCCAGTTTCAACATATCCTTCATATTGTAAAATCAGTTACATTAATGCAATATAAGTATATTATTATAACCAAATTTTGCAGTCCAATTCAATGCATTTTCTCAAATGGAAGTCACATGAGTTTACTGCAGACCTATTTCAAGTAAATTGCACTTATTTCAAATAAATGCAGTGTTAAAGTATAGAAGGCAACAACTTGAATGTAGACAGTCTCCTAGAACTAAGACTGCAATTCTAAGCACACTTACCTGTGAAAAAAGTCTCACTGAGCCCACTGAGACTGTTTACAAGTAGATATGCAGATTATCTTATCTGTTACACAAAGTGTACAGTTCTTCTCAGTTTTCTTCACAACGTACAACTTCTAAGCATAACACAGCATACTAATCATTCATGGGAGCTTAAAAAATTCCTCAAAACCACTTTATTTTAACAGCCTACTCAGAGGCTTACAGCTGCAAACTTAAGGGATTTACTAAGGACATACTTCATGACTTGTGAGATGAATCTAGTATAGTTTGTAGAACCCAGACACAGTATATTGAACTAGTCTGTAGTTAAGAATTTGCTGCGGCGTTAATGTCATATTCAGTTATATTTTAGTACAAAAAAAAGGACTGTAGATCAAGTATATTTATCTTCTACACAAATGTTATTTCATCCCCAATTTCACCATTGGAAAATCCCTGCAATTTTACACAGTGTCACCCTGTTGTCATGAATTTAATTGTGAGCACCAAATTGCAGGATTAATAGCTGAGATGCAGGAGCTGCTGTTGTGCAATTACCTCATATTCATAAGCTCATAATACTCGGTTGGGTGTTAGGATGCATATACAGAGGGTTAATGCCAACATTCCAGTCTTACTTTCTAGTAAGGACATGTAATAGCAATTCTTCTTACTTTTTCCATAGTTGAGTTAGGCCCCATGTCAATAGAGAAATGGGAATCGCGGAGAGCACATTTTCCCCACAAAAGTAGATATTTCCTGATTACCTCCCAAATGTTTAGTAGATATGTAAACATACATGAGATTTCAATATGCAGTAAAAGTCCCTCTTTTTCCTGAACTCAGAGACAGATAATATTATACTGCAATTATAAATGGGAACAAAATAGTTCCATACTCAAGGACTTGGGGAATAATGCAGGGCATAGGCAAGCTTCTTGAAGAACAAAAGGTAGTTTAGACCAATCAATCCATGCAAATAAAGATATCAATTATACTAGAGAGCAAGATTGTCTCTATTTCATAGTGGTTTGGGGAGCTGTGCAACAATGTGAGACCCAAGAGACTGTTCACCCCTCCAGTGGGTGATGAAAGATGGAAATGGCCTTCAACTCTCCGGCACATGTATTTTCTTTCTTCTTAGAAGAAGAGCGGATATCACTGAACACAGAGCTAATCGGAGGAGCACAGGTTGCCCCATCCCAATTCTCACTGCACCCAGTTAGGGTTTAGAGCAGGTGGCTGCATTCCTCTGGAACACAGTCAATGGCTATAAAACAGGAGAGCATGTCATAAAAAAATCATGATGACAACAATAAACAGATACTTGGATCAAACATGACACACTAGTGCAATAAAGCCTGATGCCACAATTTCCTTGATTTTGACATGACAATTGGGCATTATCAGACCTTTTAGCCTCAGTTACTCTAATCATCTAGCCCATAATTTCAGCAGGAAAGGCAATGAGTCTGCCTTCTTGTTAAAGAAATATGCTGAGGTAGGGAAACCAATCATCTAAGTTCAGTGAATGAGACCCTGAAAAGCAGCAAGCTGCATTAGGCAGTGATTTTCTCCCTAACTAAAGAACGTGACCCATGATGTGGCATCCTTCATGCTGAAATCCACTGTAGTGCCATTAGTGTAGCACCCAGGAAGGGAAATTATACTACCCCATGCATTTTCACTCATTCCCACTTGCCAAGAGACCAGCTCCTCCAAGTGCTATCCCAAGATTCTCTACTATAGGATTAGCTATTCTGCACCTTCTCTCCTATATTAGAGGGCTGAGATCACAAGGTCTTCTTGTTTGGCAGGATTGGTCATATTTCCAGTAGGAGTGGAAGTCCGGATTTTGTCAGTGGTGAGGCATTCCTGGCTACTCATGCCTGTAGGAGTGAGGTCCATAAGCTCTCCAGAAGAACTCAGAGGGAAAGAAGGGGAAACAGATATGCCTGAGGAAGGATCTGTTGAGCCTGCAAATAACCTGGGGGGCTTTGGGACTAAGTTGGGTTCATACTGTGCTCTTAGCAAGATCTCTTGGTCACTGACTGACTTGGGAATCTCAGCAAAATCACTGGTGCTGTCCGATACCATCATGCAGTAAATGTCCTGAAAGGAACTGCTTTTGCTGTCCAGGTTAAAGAGACTATCTATAAACTCCGCAAACTCCAACACTTGTGGGCTGGGGGCATCACTTAGCCTCCCATTTTGGAGGGTCAATTCTTCTGGAGTAAAGGAAATATGATCGATATCACTACCAGCGCCTTCATCACTGCATCGCCGCTGAGGAGTGGTGTCTCCACTGTTCTGCAGGCCCTCAGGAGGCTGAGTCTCCTGGGAATGTTTGGAGAGGCTGTCAGCAGCAAGCAGTTCTGTCCGTGAGCTAAGGGAGGGGTTCTCCTCAGGAATTGCTGGATCAATATAAAAACAATGAGTTTCATCTTTTTCCATGACTGCATGGAGACTGGGTGAGCCACGGATGCTACGGAAACCAGAGGAACGCCTTGAATCAAAGCTGTAGATGGATTCATTATCAGATAGGCTCTCCATTGTAGCAAGAGGAGCACGCCGGTCCTGCAGTTCTACAGACAGGCGTTCCTTGGTATCTAGCAGCAAGATCTCCACAGGATCCTTCTGCACTGGTGACAGAAGCTTGGTTTCATAAAACCCTTCCAAACTGATTTCAGAGTGAGCCTTACTCCTGCAAAAGGAGAATACAAATTATATGAGACTACGATCAGACTAGACTATAATTTCCTGGAACAAGCTACAGACGTGCATACAGAAGGCATGACTCTTTAAGAAATTACGATATTCACCAACAGGATAGCAGGAAGGAATAAGATCACCAGCTGCCCTCGTAAGCCCTTCTAGAAAATCAGAGCCATATCCTTACTTAGTACTGCTGTTCCTTCTGTCCACTGTTATGTCTCCAATTCCAATCTGTACAGAAGGTCTACTAGACAGGGGTTGACTCAGGAAGATTAATTCCGGGTTGAGGTCCACTTCTGTAGGACTCACCATCACTTTGGCTGCAGAAAGCAAAGCTGTTTTGCCCTTGTTGTAATTTTCCAGGACCTATGTAAAATAAATTAGTGAATAATAACTTTGCTGTATTTTCATTTCTAATCTATCCTCTACTGTTGAGTAGTGTTAAACAAATGCTAAGACAAATCACGTTAAAGTAGCCTATAATGGATCATGTGATTTTTAGTATAATTAACATCTTACCAATGGCAAGAAAGATAAGAAACTATCATACCCTGGGAAAGTACCAGCTCAATATAATCAACAGACATTCAACTTGTTGCTCAAATGACAATTGCTCTCCCTCCCTCTAGTCTCCTTGCCAATTACAGTAAACAATGGTATTCCAAAGTTATTTTCAGCAAGATATTATGGCAGATGTAAGTAAGTAAATGTAAGCACAGACTACTTTATCTTGGTCTGGTTTTACAAAAGTGATGCACTTGCATTTCTCAGTACCTGAGCTAAACTGAATGAATGTGTATATGACAGGTCCTTGATGTTCTCTGAGCTTGTTTTCTTGCAGACGTTTTATTACCTAAACTAAGTAATACCATCAGTGCATTGTGTACATGTGTCTATATAAACGTAGATGCACTCATGAAAATTTTCTGCTACATTATGTTGTACTCTTTCTATATCTGCGAATCATAGAATCTACATTAGTTCTCCTCATCAAGATACTCAGCATGATGTTTCTAATTGTTTACTCATCATTCAATCCCAAAACCATTGAATGATTATTACCTTGTTAAGACCCTCCATTACTACATAGGGCAGATGTTCATGCAGCATTGCTGGAGAAATTATCACTTCATTAAATGCCTTGTTGTCTCCCCAAATGGCAAAGTATGTAGGTTCTTCCTGATCACAGAAACTATAAAAGATATCAGATGAGGCAGTCATTAACCATCATGTCTAATTACTTTACCACTTTATGAGGCTACCCTGTGATACAAGCAGAGTAAACAGAAAGAATTCATTCAAATCTTGTGCCTTGTAACTACAGCATTTTCCTTACATAACTTTTTTATTCAAGAACCAGGATGATTAATAAACTATTTCATCGCATAACACTGCATTTTATTGTGTAAATACATACCAATGTTATACAATGCATTTCCTCAGACACATGATTGTCAGTAGACATTAAGCATAACTGTACTGCAAAGCTAAAAATACTAATGAAAAAGCATCAGAGACATGTCCAAATTGTAGTTCTAGCTGAACTATAATTACATCTGATTCAGAAATTCAACTTTGTAGCTTATCTTTCAACTAATAAAGCAGATAACTCAAGTGCTTTGTAGGATGAATAGATAGTGAATTGCCTTTGTTTAAACAATTTGGATGGGTGCTGTCTTTCTCTAGCTCAGTGGTTCTCAACCTTTTTAATGCTGTGACCCCAACTGGTCGTAAGTCGAGGACTACTCAACCGGTCGTAAGTCGAGGACTACTCAACTGGTGCAGCACCATTTGCAGAATGGGACTTTTGGCGGGCTCAGCAGGGCAGAGACAGCCTGGACAATTCCTATTGGCTTTTGAAAGCCAATAGAATTAGACTCTATTCAAGAGAGTCTATTCTATTGGCTTTCAAAAGCCAATAGAATAAAAGGGAGTGGCACAGCTAAGGAAAAGGGGAAAAAAATGGCGGACTGCGTTGTTTGGCGACCCCCGTGAAATGGTCTTTCGACCCCAAATGGGCTCCCGACCCACAGGTTGAGAACCACTGCTCTAGCTTTACATTTTTTGGTTATGTTTGGGGTGGGAGAAGAGGAGGGATAGTTATTTAATTTTGCTGTATGTGTGAAGAATAGGTAAAACAAAATCACAATTCCCTGGGAAGTAATAATAACAACATATACCGCAGACCTATATTTTTCTTCCTAAAAAAATTGCGATATTCTCAATATTCTCCCACTTACCAGCACTGTTCAACAGGATGATTATGAACCACATGGATAATGTGTCCTGGAGGGTAGAGAGGTGTGCTGGCTGACAGGGCAATAGTTAAGTCACTAGGATGTGCCCAGAGGCGGTTACTGGTTATTGAGTTCCCTTCAAGCTCTTCAGGGAGCTCAGACTTGGGTATGCATTTGGTTGCACCAACTATGATTCTCCACTATCCAAAAAAAAAAAAAAAAAGGAATGAAGGAGTAGCCACTATTAAAAGCTACTATATGAAAGAAAACAGCAGTCATACCTTTTCTCATGGTTTTAACCTTTAAAGTTTCTTGTGTGTGTGTGTGTGTGTGTGTGTGTGTGTGTGTCAGAAGCCACAGCTTGGTAGACTGAACATTTTTGTCCACTTAGATCAGTGTTTCTCAACCTTGACAATTTTAAGGCATGTGGACTTCAACTCCCAGAATTCCACAGCCATTGCTGGCTGTGGAATTCTGGGAGTTGAAGTCCACATGCCTTAAAATTGTCAAGGTTGAGAAACACTGACTTAGATTTAACATTGTGTACTTTTATTCAACTAGAATATGTCAATCAACAGAATAGCAGAAATCCATCAATACAGTATACTACAGCTGCAACACCATTTTGTGTAATTCAGACATTCTGTTACTCTTGCATCTATATTTATTGATTTATTCTAGCAAAACTGTGCTATGGTAGTTAAAATAATGGATAAGGATTGAAGAGACCCAGGTTCAAGTCCATTCTTAATCACAGAAGTCACTAGATAATTTTGGGCCAGTCACTTTCTCTCTGTCCAATGTAATCTCAGGGTTGTTGTGGAAAATACTGGAAGAGGGGGTGCTATGTAGACTTTTGTGAACTCCTGGGAAAAAGCAGGATGTATATCTAATAAATAGATAAATACATATGTAGATAGTACAACAATATGCTAAGATGTGTATATATATACTCTTTACTTCCTTAACCTTTAAAAATCATCCTGACACTTAAGCAGGTTTAATGGTAAACTATCTTCCCCCAATGATATATTAATACAACTGAAATACTATGCAAGGAACACAACTTTGAATAATGTATCAGTTTGAGAATAGGTCCTGTTAAGAATTCTATTTTTTTTAAAACTAGAAAAGCAACAATAGGAATACAATGGAAAATAAATGTGAAATGTACTATACATGTTTAGAGAAAATTGATATAGTATGTTTCTCATAGTATATTACTCCATTGTTGATTGTCAAAATAAATAATTCATAAATAAATACAATAATTAGGTTAAATCATTTTTTCATACTTGGCAATGTCATCAAACTCTGTAATTCTGGAAGATGATTTGTCATAGAATGAAAACTTTTTAAATATCATTTTTTTTCTTTCCCAACTGTTTCCTGTTAAGTAACTGTACTTCTGTTAATTAATTATTACATATTCCTATAAAGTATATAAAGTTGGCTTTGCACATGGTTACAGCTGCTAGGAGACTTTATATTCTCACTTGAACTTGCACATAAACTTCTTTAGAAGAATGACAGATTAAGCTATAGGAGTATGTAGTATTGTACAGTTTTAAATTGTCGTACATCTTACACTGCCCAAAGTTGTAAATTTAATAAATGAATGAATGAATAAATAAAAATGAAAGCAGTATCAACTCTGTATTTTTTAAAATGGTCTGATAATTTAACATGAAAACAATTTATGGATTACAATTACAATTCTACAGTTGGACCCAAAGTGTGAGGTTCTCTTACCAGCCAATATCAAAAATACATCATTGCTGGGAAACTGCCAGTTAGGCTGGAAGTGGGGACGTCAAGCATGGGCTTAGCTTTTGAGTAGCCACAAAAGGCATAAACCTGTCTGCCCCCAATAGCCACAAAGCCTTATCTAGTTGTTTCCAGGGAAAGGCAAGCAAGTCTGGGGAGATTCTTGTAATTTAGGTGGAGAATAAAGTTCCATGCTTCAGTCATTGATTAAAAAACTGATTAATACAATTACTTTCATTTCAAATAGATTTGAAAACTTTTTACCTTTGGTTTATTACTTCTCTGCAAAACATCAAGAAGTTGTCGGCGAAATCCTTCCAATTGTGAAAGACCAATCCTGAATGATAAAGAATATCAGATGCAATGATGCAGGTTTAACTATTATGAGAATCATAAATAGAAAAGCAAAGAGAGATTTAATCAGATATAACTTACCCATGACATAATATAAGGGCAAATATAATGGAGTTCATCCATTATCCATAAGATAGCTCTATTTAAATACTGTACGTTACTTATAACCAAACAAGAGTTCAAGGGCTTAGCAAATAACATGTGCTTACTATTCTAATAGTAGGAATCCAAAAACATACAGATGACCAAATATGTGCAGGAAGAGTTACTATATCTAGGACATGAGTGATGTTTTAGAGCTCACATTATAGGTGAACTAAGCAAGAAAATGAAACAGATCACTATTCATACCACATTTTCCTTTATGAGATTATGAAAATATGCTTCAGTAGTTTTCATTCACAGATATCATATGTTATACAAATAAATGACAGGTATTAGTATTTCTGCCTCTATTGGGAAAATGAAATATATTAAATGTGATTATTACTGAAAGTCAATTGAATCTTCTTTTCTGTAGCCATTCATCCCTTCCAATATCCTGGATTTTTTATAAGAGTCAAAAATAGCAATGTGGTGTTTGCCAATTTTTTGCCGGGAGGATTTGCAGTATAAGTTCCCCTTTGCACAGAGTCTATCTCGTCTTCACTACAATTTCCATTATAGTGAAGTTGCTTGCTCACCATCACTCATTGTCTTTAGCTGTCAACATTCCTAATATAACTACTTGAGAATGATTGCTTCTGTGAATAAAAAGAATACTGGGCAAAGATTCATAACTGCATTCTAGCTACAGTGACAAGGAAACTAAAAAATAGCAAATAACAATGCACACATCTGAAATGAAATAACATTCAGGTAAGCAACAAATGATAATATACATAAAATAATAAACTGTACACAACGATAAGATGACACAGCTCACATAATACAAAGACGCTAGACAGAAGGAAGATGACAACACTCAGAGATCAAGATAAAGTGCATAGATGGGAGATGGCACGGAAGATATAGCCAGGAGATAATTCACAGGTGTAAGATGGCTCAGGAGAAGTGACCTGGGAGAAAGTACAAATGTATAAATGACAGCATAAATAACTAAGGAGGTGGTACATATTTGTGCATATTTCACCCTTTTCAGTAATAGAGGCAGCTGAGAGGTTAGGAAGGGTTATGTCAATACACCAGTATGTGATACCTTACAGTAGAGTATCTGTTTATGGAAAAGATACAATAAAATGGGTAGATAGCTGGAAAAAATGTCAAGGAAGAAGTATATGAATGGCTGTTAAGTGGGAGAATGAAACTGATATTAACTGGAATTGAGACAGGCATTATAGCTTAGTATAAATAGAAGAAAAACGAAATAAAGAATTCTAAATTAACTGACTTGCCTGGGAACTAGGTCTTTGCCTAGCACAACTGCAGTCACAAATTCTTTGGAGTACTCCATAGCATCCTCGCTGTAAGAAAAGGATACAAGAAAATGGTGCCAATATTTAACTATGTAAAAAAAAAAAAGTAAATATAACAAGTAAGAAATTAATGCTCCAGATCAAGAGGCATGGTGGCTCAATGGCTTAATGAAGTCTCTGCTCTAGCGGTTTGAGTCCTAGCACTGTGTAGCAGGGTAAGCTCTCGTCACTTGCCTTAACTTCTGTACACCTAACAGTTGTGGTTGTGGTGCCCATTTACGACCCAGCTCCAGGAAAGGAAGGGAACCTAGGATGCTGCTGCAGGAAAAGCCACTCGTCTTTCTTTCAGGTGCTAAACCAGTTTGCCCTCTTGTGGTGGACCTTGGGAGGCACATGAGCGTATCCTACAACAGAGCTGTTAAATTGGCAGCCAAACTACTACTCTGCAATAGCATTGTGGTCTCCTGGCTACTGTTACAATGCCAGATGATGCAGATAATGCAGATGATGCTGATGCTGATAATAATAATAATAATAATAATAATAATAATAATAATAATAATAATAATAATAATAATAATAATAATAATTGGAAGCTTTGCAGAAGTTTAGGTTTGAATGCAGTAAAAATAACTGAGAATACCAAGCTGACAAAGTTCTTGAAAATGAACAGGTCAAGATCCTGTGGAACTTTCGGATTCAAACAGACAAATATCTGGCCCACAACATATTTGACATTACTATTGTGGGGGAAAAAAATTCTGGTTCACTGATATTGCAATACCAGGTGATGCATGAACTGAAGAACTAGAAAAAATAATGAAATATCATGATTTGCAAACTGAAGTTGTGCGATTGTGGAGGAAGAAATCAATGGTTGTACTAATAGTGAGTCCTTGGAGTAACACCCAAAGGGTTATCTAGATACATGGGAATTTTAAACTTATTAGACCTGAATATTCTTATTTTTTTAAAAAAAACCCACCTTACCCAAAACTGCCTATATATTCAGATGTTACCTTAACAGCTCTTAAATCCTTGATTAGGACTTGAACTGTTAAGTTTTTACCAGTCCCAGACTGTGAATCAAATTGAAGATGAAATCAATAATAATAATAATAATAATAATAGTAGTAGTAGTAGTAGTAGTAGTAGTAGTAGTAGTAACAGTGGTAGTAACAGTGGTAGTAATGCTCCAGGTTTGTATTATTGATAATGTACTTCTATATCAAGAGAAAAGCAATTTGCAGAGAATTAATTTTATTCATAAAGTTTTCTCCTGGGAATCCCAGTAGATCAACTGTTCGCCAGTATACAGAAATCTACACTAAGATAGGAATACCTACTAGAAATCACAAAAGAGATCTAATAGAAACATAGGAGGTTACAGGAAAATGGAAATTCAATGTTGAAATACTTTACACATAGGATTTTAGTGTGACAGAAGATTTATATAGAGAGAATATATATTCAGGAACCAATTCCATAAAAAAAAAATTAGCTACCAAAGGCATTAGACTGGCTGATAAACAGAAAAGTACCAAGACATAGTTGAAACATTGGCTGAATCATTTAATATTGTAAAGGAAGCAATTAAAGTTCTAACAGTTCTATGATAACAAATGTAAGAGAAATAAAGATTGGAGAAGATCAATGTACTCCCCCCCCCAAAAAAAGGGAAACGCAAGAGGATCCACATATTACCAAATCCCCGGAACTAATTCTTCACACAAGCAAAGTTTTGCTTAAGATCTTACAGAGAAGACTAGTGCAAGGTATAAAAAGAGAAATACCAAAAGAATAGGAAGGTTTTTTAAAAAGATAGGGAATATAAGATCAACAGCTAACATAAAAAAATAAGGGACAGAGTAAGAAAATAAATGAAAGATGTTTATTTTGCTTCATTATTTATATCATGCCAAATTGTGAGTTGTACTAAGGAGTAGCCTGTATGCCACAACATCTGGTTATTCTTTATAAAGATAAAGGAATCTTTATAAAGAATAAAAAATTATTGCAACCACACAGTTTGGAAAACTGTGTTTCAAAATGGAGGAAGACAAGGTTTTATTGTGTTCCCATACTATTTAACTTGTATAGCAAGTCTGGAAGAGATGACAGATGAATTCAAAATTGGAGGATCAAACCTAATACATTGGGATGAAAGTGAACAGCTGAAAGACCTAATTATGAAAGTAAAAATGGAAAATGAAAAAAGAAAAATAAGGTATAACATTAAATATTAAGAACACAAATGTAATGCAAACAAGAATTCAAAGTGGGCATACAGAATTTTAATTGTCTTGGGCTCAAAAATAAAATTGGATTGTAAAGAAAATAAAGAAGAGATTACTCCCAGGGAAGAAGATATGGATAAACTTAAGAAAAAAAATCAAGAATAGTTCTATTTTGGTGATTTCTCCCCTCCCCCCCCCCATCTAAAGAGAATATTTAAAGCATTGGAAGAATAAGAACAAGATTGACATCTTTGAATGATGACTCTGGAGAGCATTAGTATGGATATTCTGGACAGCAAAAAGAATCCATCAATGATTATGTTCTGTTAAGGTGATGATCATACTCTGGTTTATATTCAGGTCATACATTACTGTTAGACACTCAGAGTCAAGAGAGAGAATCTGAAATGTAAGCAAAGCTAGTAGTTGGAAAATTAGCATATCACAACAAAGATTGATCACAAGTAATTGAAGCTTAATCTACAGTTGCTGAAATCACAGAAAGACCGCCAGGCAGAGATTTAAATTGTGTAGTATGGGCCATCTGCTCTGAGTGTAGTTTTGCTAACTGCTTAAGAACGTTTGGTTTTTTAACCAATTTATATGGCAATGCATCTCTCAAATTCAATTCTTAGTGGTTAATAAAATTTTAAACTATAGGACCAAACAATCAGCAAAGACAAGGATTAATTGGCAACCAAGAAAACCAGCAACAAACCTATCTGGGCTCACCTAATTGGGAAAAGAATCAGGTCTTAAAAGCTTTCAAAATGCCCAATAGGGTCAGGGTTCACTTAATGTTATGTGGTTTGGTATTCCAGAAGACATCCACTATAATACCATCTCACAATCTGCAAAATGTATATATATCTCCTTTACTCTTGGGGGCTGGACTTTCTTAGGCTGGAGGGGAAAGGGCAGAATAACAGAATTGGAAAGGAACTTGGAGGTCTTCTAGTCCAACCCCCTGCCTCTTCCCCGCTAATTCCAATTTTCAGGAGGACTGATGATCCGATCTCAGTTTCATCTGGTGGCTGTGCCTGGTCTATTTGTTCTGGGGCATGTTCCAGCGAAAGATCTTTCTCTTCATCTTAGGATTTAACCAGAGGTAGGTATGACACATTAACTAGCTTATGATACAACCTCATGATGGACGAGAAAAATCAACTGTACTTGGCAAGGTTGTGGCAAATAGAAATGGAAGATAATGGATAAGGTGAATGAACAGAATCAAAGAGAATTCTGCTACACTTATGGGTAAAAGTACAAAAAGATTTATGATTGGCAAAAATTACAACTATCGTTGCTGGGGAGAATTTCAGTAGTAAAGATGAATGTTCTACCAAAGTTTCTTTTTTTGTTTCAGATGATACCTATTTTAAAAAAGGATGCTAATTTGGATGAGTGGCAGAAGGGTATCAATAAATTTATCTGGGGTGGGAAGAAATCAAGGGTAAAGTTTAAGATTTTACAAGACACTCGAGAAAGAGGTGGACTTAAAGCACCTAATTTGAAATTATATTATGATGCGGCCATTTTAACTTTAGTAAGCGATTGGCTTAATTTAACAAATAAAAATATTCTTACTCTTGAAGGTTGGGATTTATTATATGGCTGGCATGCATATTTAATTTTTGATAAGAAAGTAGATCTGGTTTTTAAGTCACATATTTTAAGAAATGCTTTACTTCGAGTCTGGAAGAAGTATTATTATAAGTTAAATTATAAAATACCTATTTGGGGGATTCCTGGACAAGCAATTCAGGGGGTTTCTACGGGGGTGAATTTTGATAATATTTTGTATAAAGAATTACTTATTTGGTCAGGTACTGATTGGCAACTAAAGTCTTCAGATTTGTTAAGGCAAGAAAATATTTTACAATCATGGTTTCAATATTTGCAAATAGTGGAGAGGTGGACCTTAGATAAGAAAGTGGGAATCACTTTAGCAGATAAAAATTTGGTAATTCAGATTAAAGATCAGAAATATGCTCATATTAAAAGAATTTACAATGAGAATAAAATTGGATTCGGAAACAGAGTTAGTAAAAGATTATATGATTAAATGGGCTCAGAATATTCAGGAACCGATTTATTGGATTTATGGGAGTTAATTTGGATTAGAAATGTTAAATTTACGCAGGCTCAAAATCTGAGGGAAATTTTTTATAAAATGTTTTATAGATGGCATCTGGATCCTAAAAAGTTGTCTTGTATGTACCCGAACCTGCAACCTAAATGTTGGAGATGTGGTAGCTTTGATGCAACTTATTTTCACGTTTGGTGGACCTGTAAAAATATTAAAGCCTTTTGGATTATGATTTGGTGGAACATTCAAAAGGTTTTTAAAAGGAAGATTAAGTTTACTCCCCAATTATTTCTTTTGGGTATTTTTGTGGATTTTGATGCTAAAGAAACTATTTTAATGTTGAATTTAATAACAGCAGCAAGATTATTGGTGGGTCAATATTGGAAGAAAGACTCTCTGCCTTCTTTAGAAGAATGGGTATTTAAGGTTTCTAATTTAGCAGAAATGGCTAAAATTTCTGCTTATTTAAAGGATCATTCACAAGAGAGATATGTTATTGTATGGAGAAGATGGATAGAATATGTTCAGAAGAAATATGGAACTACAAAGTTTCATTTATTTTATGAGTAATGGATTTGTTTATAAAATTATGATGTTAAAGTTTGAAGACAGTTAAGGGTTAGTATGATTTTGATTATTGTATAATTAGTAAACTTAAGTAGATTATGTTTAATATGTTTGTATAACCCTGTACTCGGCTCTGGGAAGTCGGGGTGGGGGGAGGGGGATGGGGGAGGATGGGTTGGAGGTTAAATAGGTCAGATAAGTAGAAATAGTTTTATTGTATATAATATTGATGTTTCAATTTGGAGAGAGGAATTGCTCGGGCATTTCCCCTGGACTGCATCCGGGGTGAGAAGATAGGAGGAAGGGGAGAAGTAAGTAGGAAGGTTGAGGAGAGGAGGAAAGGGGGAGATTGAGGAAGAAGAGGAAAAGAGGGAAGTGAGAGAAGAGGTTAGAGGGTGGATGCAGTTTGGGAGGAAATGGGTGAGCAATACCGAAAGTTGTGTGTATAAATTTATTCTATTCTTTATCTGAAGTACTCTTTATGAATGTAATGAAAAATCGAAAATAAAATTTTTTTACAAAAAAAAGAGAGAGAGAGAGAGAGAGAGAGAATTCTGCTACAATGACTTTGGAAGAGCTGAGGATTAACATCAGAGATAAGTTGCTGAATCCGGATCATTGAGGATATGATAGTACCTAATGAAGTAATTGATATGTAGCATAAAAATCCTTCCACTAACAGGGGTTTTTAAAAAGTCAGTATCTATCCTAAAAATTAAATAAAAGCTTGAAATTATGTTGCCAAAGTTTGATGAGATCACTTTTTTGTGATCTTGTTGCTATCCCTCTGCTGATGCATCCTAGGAGTGCACTGTCTCTTTTTGGCAGTTGTAGCTCATACTTTAGAATCCCTTATTCTCTTACTTTCTAAATATACTGTAGATACCTACCTTAAAAGCCCACCTGGTGGAGAATAAGCAAAGCACTTTAGAGTTGGATACTGTGGACGTAGTAGAAAGGACAAAATGGCTGCAGTGCCTGCTCCTAAGGAATGTCCCACTACAATTAGGCCATAATGTTTTGTTCCTCTGCCCTACAAAACAAAAGCCTGTTAGATATTTGAAAAATTAAGGCATTTCCATCTATTTATGCAGTTACCTGCCATTTTTTTTAAACTATTTCTCTCAAACCACATTGTAAAATGTATGTTTTAATTAGCATTGAAACAAGCATTTTTCTTAAAACTTGCCATTCTCATAGTAATAAATTGCAATGTAATATTTAAAGAATAAAAAAGTGGGGAACCAAAGAAAAAAAGTGGCACTCAGATTGATATTTTTTAAATTAAACAGAAAACCAAATAAAACAAATACATAGCTTCCTACAATAGCCAATGAGAAACTTCCAAAACATTTACAAATAAGACTTCTTAATCTTAGCAAACATAATCCATAATCTTCTAACAAATTTGCTACAATTTCTCATAGTTGTTTCTTTAAAATACATAAATAAATCAATTCCAAATCTTTCTGAACTTCAATTTAATTAAATTTAAATTAACTTAAATAATAATTTATTCATTACTTTGAATTAAAATGATCTTTTCAATAACTACCACTCAGCTTTATACAGGGAAAAACTCTTGTTTTCAGATGATGTCTTTGAATTTTAGTGGTAAATGTTTTCTAATAGCAAATGCAAAAAAGCTTGGGAGGCACTTGCAAGCAATTGATCACTTTCTCATATTCTTAACAGTATAGTAAGATGAATGAGAAAACACATTGTTTGGGCTTCTTAATTACTAACATTTTAATAAGTGATGAATACATTTTGCTTTAATTTTAGCATCTGTAATAAGGGACCTTTTCATAAGAGAAATAACTATGACATAGTACAGTATTTACAATTAGTCAATTTACCCAAGGTGCCAGAAGAATTTAAAACTCTTCTAAATAAAGAGATAACACATTTAGAGCTCTCGGTTGCAATTAAGAAACAGAAGAATAATAAAGCACCTGGGCCAGATGGTATACCTGCAGAAATGTATAAAATTGCACAAGAATCTTTAACTCCAATGCTGTTGGACTTATTTAATGAGGTTTTAACCCAAGCTAAAATACCAGCTACATGGGAAGAAGCCTTCCTCACTTTGATTCCTAAAGAAAACACAGACCTGATGCAAATTAAGAACTATAGACCCATTTCTCTTTTAAATTCGGATTACAAGATTTTCATGGCAATAATGGCACAAAGATTTGAAAGGTTTTTAGTGGATTTTATACATACTGATCAAAACGTCTTTCTATCTAAAAGATATATAAGAAACAATATTAGGACTGTTTTGGACATATTGGAATATTATGAAGTACATAATGAAAAGCAAATGTGTTTAATTTTTCTTGATGCACAAAAAGCATTTGACAATGTAAAATGGGATTTTATGTTTAACCAATTACTGTATATGGACTTCGGGGAAAATTTTTTAAATATGTTTAAATCAGTTTATTCTACGCAGGTGGCCAAAGTAATAATTAATGGAGAATTGACCGAAGAGTTTCCAAATTCAAAAAGGCACGAGGCAAGGTTGCCCACTATCACCATTGTTATTTATATTATCTCTTGAGGTATTAACTAGAGCAATCCGGCAAGATGAACAGATCCAAGGTTTAGAAATCAAGAAAGAGACATTTAAAATACAAGCCTTTGCAGATGATTTAGTTTTTATAATTGAAGAACCACTACAATCAGGGACTAGACTGATGGAAACATTGAATAGATACGGGGAAATAGCAGGTTTAAAGATAAATAAAGAAAAAACTAAAATGCTTGTCAAAAATATGACTAAAATACAGAAAAATGAATTGGTTGACAGAATTGGTGTTCAAACCACAAATAAAATTAGATATTTAGGGATACAACTGACTGCCAAATGCGCTACGCTTAAAAGGGATAACTACGATAAGTTAATAGAACAGATTCAAAAAATTTTTGATATTTGGACTAACCTACAGCTCTCTTTTATGGGTAGAATTGCGGTGATTAAAATGAATGTGTTGCCAAAAATCTTATTTTTGTTCCAATGTATACCTATAAAATTAGACAAGAAATTTTTTCAAATTTGAATAAAATGATGTGTAAATTCATCTGGCAAGGAAAAAGAGCAAGGATTAAATTAAAATTACTGCAGGACTCAAAGGAAAGGGGGGGATTTGGTCTTCCAGACTTGGAGAAATATTACCAGGCCGCAGCATTAGTATGGGTAAGAGATTGGATATTACTAAAGAACAGGAGACTATTATGTCTGGAGGGCCATGACCTAGAAATAGGATGGCACGCCATATTATGGGATCATAAATATAAAGTACATAAATATTTTCGAAGTCACTATATTAGGCAAGCTCTTATTGATGTATGGACAAAAATTTGGCAACCAAATTATACCCAAGTACCTAGTTGGATCTCACCGTTAGAAATATATGTACACCCAAAATTTACTCAATTAGACAAGACCATAACATATAAAAACATCTTAGATGAAAGAGGGGAATTGAAATCCAGGAAAACCATCCACGATGAAGGGATAGAATTAAAATGGTGGGCATACCTGCAACTGTAGGCGAGATAAAGAGTTAGGCATTAAATTAGAACCAATAGAATTGGATAAAATAATTTTGGGGTCGGAGGATAAAATGATTAAAAAATTATACTACTATTTGCTAGATCAGGCAATGTACGAGGAACAAGTAAAAGTGACTATGTTGAATTGGAGCAAGGACTTTGGTCTTAATTTTGATCTGCACATATGGCAAGAACTATGGGCAAGAAACAAGAAGCTTACTTTGGCCACCTCTTACGAAGAGAACCTTTACAAAATGTTTTATAGATGGCATCTCCCACCCACAAGATTGTCTAAAATGTATACCAATGTTTCCCCTAAATGTTGGAAATGTAATTTGAAAAGTGGAACTTACTATCATATGTGGTGGGAATGCACGCGAGCTTGTGATTTTTGGAACAGGATTAAAATATGGCTGGAAGAAATATTAGAGCAAGCGGTAGAACTAAAACCAGAACTCTTTCTATTAGGTTTAACTACGCAAAAGCATGACAAAGGCGTACTTTATTTAATGCTACACATTTTAACGGCTTCCAGGCTGGTTTTTGCTCAAAATTGGAGGAATAAGGGAACTCCAACGGAAGAAGAGATCCTGCATAAAATTCTATCATGTGCTGAGATGGACAGGCTTACAATGATTATGAAAGACAAAACAGAACACGAATACTTCGAAATCTGGGGCAAATTTTACCGTTGGTATGAATTAAGAACTGCTCGGACTTCAAGTTAATGGTAGAATTAAAAGATATACATAACTGTACATATAATTGTATATATAATTGTATTGTATAGAAGACGAGGCTTATATAGAGGTTAAGAACAATGTATTAAACTTTTGTACTATGATAGGAACTGATAGGAAAATTCACTCTGGAATGCCATGTTTGTCCATTGTTGTTTTAATTGTATTATGAATAAAAATTAAAATAAAATAAAATAAAATAAAATAAGGGACCTTTTCATCAATTTTTTTAGTTTCAATTAATTAATTTAATAAGGTGTGTTTAATGAAATTAATTTCAGCAATATTTTAAAAATCATAAATGGTTTTTAAATGAATTTTTAAAAATAATTCTTTCAAGGAATTGTTTTTTAGAGTAGTGGAAAGTCTGCGGGATATTTTTAAATTGTAACAATATTTCAAACAATTTGGACATAGTATTCAATAGTTAATAGCAAAACATGGAGGTATGATTCCACTTTATGAACATATTACAGTAAAACAAAAACTTACTAAATCACGCCCAAAAGCCTGAGACAACACCATTTCCTGTTCCAGTTTCTTTTTTATATACTCAGCAGATAGCACCATACCCTAAAAAGAAACAACAAAGAAAACAGAAAATTTGAATTTTAACAAAGCTAAGTCTGCACCAGCATTTTAAAAATTAGGCATTAATTCAAGTGACTGAGGCAATGTGACTCTTTTTTCAGAAAAATGGGAAATCCAGTGCTGATAAGGGATTAAAGAGACATGTCACATTGAGCACCACTTCTAAAGCTTAGTTAGCTCATGCTAGTTTGAATAAGGGAAATCAGATTTCTTGGACTTCCCCATAGTTTGAATCAATGGGAAAAGAACCTGGGACATTTCTAAAGCAGGGGTTCTCAACCTTGGCAACTTTAAGACTTGTGGACTTCTGGGAGTTGACGTCCACAAGTCTTAAAGTTGCCAAGGTTGAGAACCCCTGTTCTAAAGGAAACAGAGAGATTAATGAAATAGTTCCAGTTCCAACCCAAAGCCTAGCCTGTCATATAGGCAGCAAACATTTAATAAATAAATAAAATATATTGAGTCATTTATTTTCAGTGTAACTTAAGAATATTAGGAATGGTATTTAAAACTGGAAGTTAGGTAGTTAACTTAAAAGCTGTCTGTTAATAATGGGAAGAATTACCAGTAAGAAAGAATGGCTATACTCTGATATATGAATTGACAGCTATTATAATTCAGATGATAAATGCTACTTTTCGCATCTATAAAATGGCAACTCATTTTAAAAAATATAAATCCATTTGTATCCTTCAAAAGGATTATGTGGTGATAGCAAGGCTTTCCACAGAATAAGGAGGAGGGCTGGAGAAAGCTATAATAGAATACACTTACCAGATGGAATCAATTATCAAGACATAGGAATGCACTGGCTGGCATAAGAAAGTCAAATTCCAAAGATGGAAAAAAGTAATTTAAGATTTGTGTGAGTGCATTCAGCAGATGTCACTTGAAATGGTGATTTGTAATTGCTTATACATAATCCTTTCAGATTTACTGACTATGAAGCAGAGGTCAGCAGATTTGCAAAATCTGTATTATTTTTTAAAAGAACCTGGTTATGGATACTGGTAACCTATGGCAGCTGCAGATTCCTAGATTTTTTTTTTTTTTTAAATCTGAATGATGTCAAAATATTTGAAGTCAATGAAACTCAAAGCCCTTCTATTCAAAATCCATTTTTGGAATCCGTCTCCTTGCTTTCAACACTGTCATTTAAGATGGGGAAAAACTTTATTCTTGCTGATCCACCATAAATCATCCAGAGGAAAAAAAAAGCAGCTCCTGACTTACACTTGCACCATAACACTGTCAAACATTTTGTTATTTGTAAACTAATTGTATATATGTTTGCTTTTCGTATCTCAGGCTGTTAGAATTTTTTTCTTACTCTTTTAATGCAATAAGGCTTGCTCCAAAAGCAAACAGAGTAATGGACAGGTAGGTTTTCACGAGATGCATCTTCAGATGATGTACAGTGACATATTTGGCATCGTGGTGTCATAAATGCTTTTATAAATTCTGTTCTTACCATATTTGTTCAACATATAGACTCACTAAATTCAATATTTACTACGTGTTTCAAAATGTATTCAAACAAAGGAAACTTTGATTGGCAATATAACCTACATGTTCATTTTCCATAATCCAAAATAATGAAGATATCTCTAATTATTAAGCGTTATCAATATATAATAAAATATTCGGACTTCCGGTTTCGGTTTTGCGGCAACTGCGGTCGTATGAAAAGACTCGTCTCTTCACTGGCCATTTTTCCTTCGCCGGTAGACCCCGAAGGGGGTTGAAAGTCGCCCTGGAGGGGCGACCACCGAGGAGGAGGCTGGCTGGTGACTGCAGGAAGGTGGCAGCCTCGCCTATGGCCCCAGCTGACTCCTTAGGGCCGTCGGAGTAAAGATCGTCCTGCAACATGGCCGATCATTTAGCTGCACCAGCCGAAGTCAAAAGAACAACTAAGCATGAAGAAACCACCGCGGAGAAATCTGGGTGAGACTTTTTTTTCCCCCTCTTACCCCCAACTATTTTTTCTGCAAAGAGCCTTTGGATGACTTCCCTATCCTAAGAAAGCAGCGTTCGTCTATTTGGGGGAAAATTTGGAATAAAATTACAGAACAGCATTTACTGGACTTTTAATTTTTTGGATATTTGGGACCCCTGGAAAAACTTGTATTATAGAGCATTATTCTACTTACTATATTGGAGATACTTGCTTCTTTCTGCCTCTTTCTTCCTCGCTCTCAAAATGAGATAAAAGCTTTTAACTTGGTAATAAAAAAGTTTCTAAGCTCACTGAGGACATCTTGTGGCGAAAAGTGTTACTGCAATTGTAATGTTCTTAGGTGTTTGAAGATGGATTTGATCTTTAAATAATAATAAAAGAAGATAAAGGCTTGGAAATAGCTGTGGGTTGACTTTGTGATTTAGAAACTGTGAAGGCAGACATTTATTGACTTTAAATAAATATAGCTTTTACTAAAAGACTAAAAGACTATTTTATTATGGAAATGGAAGAATTTTACCCACAGCTTGACTATGAGCTTATACTGGAAAAAATATTGGAAGCTACAGAGTATGTGAAATCATGGAGAAAAATTAAAGATCATTTTGCAGAACCACAAGCTGAGCCTCAAATTTTAAAAGATCAACTTATAAGCCCAGAAGAAGCTGATATACAACAGTGTACACAATTTAACGAGATGGAAAAAGAACCTATTGACCAATTGAATCGTAGAAAAACTTTGGACCCAAAATCCCAGACTGAGACTTTAATCGACCACGCTACAAGTCAACTAATTACTACAGAAGAGGATATCTCACAAGTTTATGTACAAACTATGGAGAACTCTGAAGATCACAGAATGTCTTCAACTGAAATACTCTTACTTTTAAAACCAACAGGAACTGACTTCCAGATGCGATCTATTGAAAGTTATGACAACTTGGATATTCAAGCTGTAATCATAATATGGAACAAAATTGACTATATTACCTACATGATATTGGAAGATGGGGAGGAGAAATTTGACCAGAAATACCAGTACTCAACTATGGAGTTTTGATGACATAGATGTGGCATCATGGACACCAGCTTGGCAAAGAAAAAAAGCCAGAGTTAGATTTAAAAATGTGACTTAAATTTTCACTTATTGGGTCAAAAAGGCTTTAGAGATTTGGACTGATTTGACAATTAACTGAGTATGCGAAATTAGTAAGATGATAATTTGTGTAATGATATGTTTGTCTTAGACATGATAACTATTTTGGTTGAGATTTAAATGTCATTTAATGGGTTGAAATGTCTCTTTATTTTTTATTCTGTTTATATAGAAAATTACTTTGTAATAGAAGAACTAGAGAGATTTACGATAAGAGAAGAAAGGGTATTAACCAATGATCTATTAAATTAAGAAATGGAATATATGTGAAAATATTAGAATGTTATTGTTGGAACACTATGTGTGTTGTAGAAGGGATACCCAAAGTCTTATTAATATGTTTACTTAAGATGAATTTGAATATGTTAATCGAAATTAGTGAAGCTTAAAGCGGGATGATGATCATTTGGACTGACTGAATTTTATGAAGAAATAGATTAAACTAAATTCCCTATATTATGTAAGGGAAGTAGAGAGAGAAATTTTTAATGTATTAACTCCAGTTATATATGTATGATTTTGTTTTTGGATGACTGATTTCCCCTTCAGCACGGTGTTTTCCTGAGCACTCTGATGTAAAAATTAAAAAACCAATAAAATTTGTTTGAAAAATATATATAATAAAATATTCTGCACTCCCTGGAATTTTAAAATTGTCTTCTGTCCCAGAACTGCATTTCATATTCCATCAGCTTTGTGGGTTTATTACCAGGTTCTGTTTCTTTAACTGCCACTTGTTTTTGGGGAGGACACCAATTTGAATGAAAGTAAAGCTTTCAGCAGCTTTTTATACCTCTTTCAGTACTGACAGATTGGATGCTGTGGCTTTCATACAGGGGTTAAAAATAATTTCTAATTATATATGTCAAGAGAAATGTTAAAAGAATGATTTGAAATGATATAGTATATATTAACCAATTAAAGCCAAAAGCATTCTATAAATACCTTGTGTCCAAGCCATGTTCCATGATGACCCTCCACAGGGAGGCGCTCAGCATCTCCAGTCAAATCAGTCAAAGCATCCTTTGGGGTGAGGAAAAAAGACTCCATGAAATCTGAGGCTGAGACATTGTTATAAATTTTATTAATGCACTTGCACATTAGCCGATTCCTAGGGTTAGAGCAGTGGTTCTCAACCTTTCTAATGCCGCGACCCCATAATACAGTTCCCCATGTTGTGGTGACCCCCAACCACTTATACACCACCGGGTGCCAGGGGCGTGGCCAAAGAAAAGGGGGGAAAAATGGCGGACAGCCTTGTTTGGTGACCCCCATGAAATGGTCATTCAACCCCAAATGGGGTCCCGACCCACACGTTGAGAACCACTGGGTTAGAGTATGAAACAGCACACAGTGACTGAAGTAAACAGGAAAAAAATACCTTTGGTGATAAAGTTCCTCGAATGCTGATGATTACTTTCTTCTTTTCATGATCTACAGCCACGTAGAAGGGGGTTTCATAAACCTAAAAGTAATAAAGTATATTATAATATTTAGTGTTTGTGGTGGTGCTTTCAAGTTAGTGCTGACTCCTGGTTACTGCTTGGACAACTTCCTGCAGCTTTCTTGGCAAGGTTTTGGAAGTGATTTGCCATTGCCTTCTTCCTCACCCAAGGTTATCTAGCTATCTTTATTCCTAAGGTGGAACTAGAACTCATGGTCTCCCAGTTTCTAGCCCAATGCCTTAACCACTACACCAAATTGGTTCTTTCTATTTAGTCTTACCTAAATGCTATGCGTTTTCTTTCCTAATCAACTTCTGAGCTAATTCCATCAGGAATTTATAATTTCACATCTGATAAGAAAATTCAGATGTTTCAGCTCCATTATTTTACCTGTGGAAAAGTCTTTTTATTGTCGAACGCATATTCTTACAATGATAATATCTGTTGGGGATGACATGGGAGGGAATATAGGACTGAAAGAAACAATGGTAGGGGCTAAAGCCAAAGCCATGGGATTACTTTAAGATTGTTTGATACCTCCTTTTTCACTTTTTGCCACCTATTTTTTCCTCTCCATGATAGTAATCACAGAAAAGCAATCAACAGTGCTTATCAAATCTGTGAAATGATCTCTTACATAAAGGGGTTGGAAGTTGCTTTTCTATTCCTGCCTTAGCACAGTTCTCTGAAACACTTTAGCAGTGTTCTCCAGCACAGGTTATTTCTCATACAGCCCTTACCGCATCATGACATGAAGTGTACACAATGTCCACAGAAGTCATGTTTTCATCAAGGAAATGGCGCCGAATGGCAATAGCATTGCAGCCACAGCAATTATCTTCCTCAATGGTGACACCAGGTGCATAACGGGGCCGAGTAGTGCAGAGGCAACAGCAACTTTAAAAAGAAAGCATAAATCATTATAATATGGAAAGAAAAAAGAAAAAAAAATCACACTACTTGTTTTTTTACATGAAATTCCACTTTAGTGTTTCATAAGAAAGTTCTAAAACTATTAGACTGCAACTGTCCAAAATTCTCATCCTCTTCTCATTATCCCGGAAGTCAGCTTTAATGGCAACTTCTTCTAATCCTTTGAACACTTCTAGCCTGAACACATGAATAAACAAATGCTCATCTCAGCTATTAATATGTTAAAGGTCATGTAGAGAAGCACAGGTGTACTGGCGTATGGTCTGGGAATGGGCAATAGAAATGACTAGGCAAAACATTCAATACAAACCTGAGACATTACTATTAGGAATACTAGAGAAAAATGTAAATAAAGAGGACACATATTTAATTATCCATGTGGTTACAGCAGCAAGGATACTATTTGCTCAAAAGTGGAAAGCAATGGAAGTACCGAATGGGGAAGCACTAATAAAGAAAATTATGTATTGCGCAGAACTAGATAGGATAACTAAAAGATTAAAAAATCAGGAAGAAACAGGATTTTATTGAATATGGAATAAATTTTATAGATGGAGGGAAAAAAAATGGAGGTCACAGTAAAGAGATAAATTGAGATAGAGACCAGAAATGTATAGTTGTATATAGATATATTATATGTAATTAATGTACAATATGGACTGAGATGTCAGTCAAAGATGATTTACCATGTTCAATGTTTTTAATCCTTTTTTTTCCTTTCTACTTAATAAAAACTTTAATAAAAAAATATGTTAAAGGTCAAGAGTCCCCATGTGTGTATATATATAAAAAAATGAGATAAAGGATTTCTATTGCAGAAAGCAAAACAAAACTTTAAGCTAATAGTTTGCAATGGCCTTTTAGGGATTTTATGTAGGGATTTTATATTATGATATGAATATTTACTTAATTTATAGCCCTTCTTTCTGCTCAGATATATACGTAAGATCCAAAGTAAAATTAGTAAAGTTACAAATGAAATACAGTTTATATTCATTTCTAAACAATTGCCAACAGTTAATATATAATTGACCACTGAATCATGTGATGATGGTTATTAATTTGAATGACTTTATCAGATATATTCATGTAGGACAAGCTATCAAGGGCATGTGATTTAAAAACCTAATGTTAGGGTTAGTGTAGGAGCAACATCCTCCCAAATAGATCAGTGGTGGGAGAAGGATATATTCATGCTCTCTGTTTGTGAGCTCATCAGGAATATTTGTGGCCACAGAGAAAAACTAAATGCTGGCTCAATTCAGAACTCTGTTCTTCAGTTCTAAAAAAATAAATCAAGTCTGCACAAATTTTCTAAATGCCAAGGGTACTTGGCCCAACATGCTTCCATCCTAAAGCTGGGAGCAAAAATAAATGAGATAATATAATAAAAGACATTTAAAACAATCTGGATCAATACTTACGAGCAGGATCTGGCCAAGCGACAGAGTCCACAGGTAGGCTTCCTCATCAAATACATGGGCCAGCCATAAGCAGCCAAAGCAAAGAGCATATAATAGCATACTTCTTTATATCGCAGCATCTCTTGCTGAAGGGAATAAAAGAAATATTATGGCATGATGCCATAATTAGAAATAATTTCCTCTCTCAGTTATCAAGACATTATAATTTCTGATTAGCTTTTCATAGTCTGTTTGACCTTTCAATTAAGCGCCAAATAGCCACCTCCAGACATTGTTTGATGGAAGAAGCCGGAGATTAGCATTGTCTGGGATAGCTGCTGAGTGGATGAAAAATTTTGTCTTCCATTTTTAAACCAGCTGTTACTGTATAGTGTATACCTTAGCTAAGAAAACCAATTTGTAACCTGTGGTCTACTAACAAACCAAGATCCTAACCCTTAACTTGATTCTGGCTTGTTTGAACAACTAAACAAAGTTCATGCATTGTGACAAAATGAAGCCTTCTGATTAGTTAAAAGTGGAAACAAAATCTAAACAGTAACAGTAATAAGATGCAGAGCATTGAGCAAAGATTTTTCCCTTACTGCTAAAATAATATAAAATGAACTCATGCATAATTCCAAATGTACAATATTTTTAAAGACAGAGAATTGGAATCAAGAATTGAAATGTCCTGTTTTAACAAATGAATAATTAAAGAATATTAAGATATCATGATCTTAAGATAGGACTAATTCAGTAACAGCTTTTCCATATTTATTGGATACGTCATAAACCTTTTAAAAAGAGCTATCAACTTCATTATGCTGTAAGTGTAAAATAATGGAATAGACACTTATGCAGATGATATGTATTCATGCCACATTTGTCCAATTTGGGTTTGCTTGATATGATTTTGAGAAGAGTGCCGTATATTTTACACATGCAACAGTGAGCTGAAATTATGTACAATTTTTTTTAATTTATCAATACATGAAGAGCTACTGATTTATGAAGGGTAGAGTGCACTAGAACATAATGTTCTTATATGATCAAAAGACAGTGCTACGCAGAATCCTGGATTGATGATGTGTGTTTGCTCATCGATCCTAAACTAGTTCTATATTGATGTAATGAAAAGAGATACCATTATTATTTTGAGTGGTACAGCTTCATGAGATTTAAATGCAGCTGATTAAAATATGTATTCTGTGTCTTTTTTCCTTCATTTATGTATCTTTTTTTCTGTATATTAAAGCAATAAATAAATAAAGCAATAAAAATGTCTACATACATATGTATAGCTTTAATTTGAAAGTATTATTTATTTAACAGTCCCACAACTGCCCCGGACCCATGAAAGCCCCAGAAAATCTCAGATGGTTTTTATTACCCAGGTATAAACAGTGCTATAAGAGAACAAACTTTAGTGGTTGATTAGTTACTAATTCGTACAAATAACTGTTTTCAAAAAGGGTTTACCTATGCCAGCTATTCTCAAAATGTGGCCCAGGGACTACTGAGTAGTCCTGAGACCCTTTTAGGGGGTCTGAAAATCAAATAAACACTTTAAAATTTCTCAGTTTTAAATTCTAATACAGTAAATCTAAATAAAATAACCCACATAGAGCAAACCTCTTTGGGGTCTTTTTACTTCTTGTCCAATCCGTATCTTCAGGTGCTTTGCAGAATAGTCAACCCCCTCTTCTCAGTGACAGCCCATCAAGTACTAGAAGGCAGCTATCATGTTACCCTCTAGTCCTTCTCTATCCTCCAGACCAGAGGTCCCCAACCTGTTGGGCACCAGGGACCAGTTCCATGGAGAGTGTTTTTTCCGTGGACTGGAGGGGGCACGGTTTTGTGTGCCGGGTATTGGGGACCTCTGTTTTAAAGAACTGGCCAACATTACAAGGAATTTTTGAGGCACAATTAGGGTAAAACCATAACTCACTGATATGTAAAAGGAATTTGGAAACACAGAATCATAGAAAACTTTTGGCAAAATATACTCAATGGTCTGTCCTTTGAGTATTTTGTTTTTATTATTATTGTTGTTGTTGTTGTTGTTGCTGCTGCTGCTGCTGCTACTACTATTAAAAAGTTGGAAGGGACCTTGGAGGTCATCTAGTCCAACCCCCTGCTCAGATAGGAAACCCTATACCATTTCAGACAAATGGCTATCCAGTCTCTTCTTAAAAACTTCCAGGGTTGGAGCATTCACAGCTTCTGGAAGCAGGTTGTTCCACTAATTAATTGTTCTCACTGTCAGGAAATTTCTTAGTTCTAGGTTGCTTCTCTCCTTGATTAGTTTCCACCCGTTGCTTCTTGTCCTGCCTTCAGGTGCTTTGGAGAATAGCTTGACTCCCTCTTCTTTGTGGCAACCCCTGAGATATTGGAATACTGCTATCATGTCACCTAGTCCTTCTCTTCATTAAACTAGACATACCCAATTCCAGCAACCATTCCTTATATGCTTTAGCCTCCAGTCCTCTAATCATCTTTGTTGCTCTTCTCTGTACTCTTTCTAGAGTCTCAACATCTTTTTTACATCGTGGTGACCAAAACACCGCAGTATTCCAAGTGTGGTCTTACCAAGGCATTGTAAAGTGGTATTAACACTTCACATGATCTTGATTCTCTGTTAATGCAGCCTAGCACTATGTTGGCTTTTTTGGCAGCTGCAGCACACTGCTGGCTCATATTTAAGCGATTGTCCACTAGGACTCCAAGATCCCTCTCACAGTCACCACTATTGAGCAAAGTACCACCTATACTATACATGTGCATTTGTTTTTTCTTGCCTAAATGTAGAACCTTACTTTTTTCATCATTGAATTTCATTTTGTTAGCGCCTAATGTTCAAGTCTGTCAAGATCCTATTATATCTTAAACCTATTTTCTGGAGTGTTGGCTATTTCTGCCAGCTTGGTGTTGTCTGCAAAATTGATGAGTTCCCCATCTATCCCCTCACCCTAATCATTGATGAAGATGTTGGAGCACTGGGCCCATACAGAACCCTGGGGCATCCCACTACATACTTCCCTCCATGTAGATGCAATTCTATTGAGGATACACACTCAACATAGCCGGTCAGCCAGCTATGAATCCATCTCGTGGTGATGCTATCTAACCCAGGGGTCCCCAAGCCCCCATCCGTGGACCGGTACTGTGCGGCATGCCAGTACCCGGGCTGCACAAACAAGAAAAGCCCTATCCACAGAATGCAGGCAGCACACAAAACCATACCCCTCCGGTCCGCGGAAAAATCTCTCTCCATGTAACAGGTCCCTGATGCCCCAAAGGTTGGGGACCTCTGGTCTAACCTACATTTTTCTATCTTATTAAGTAGTAGGTTGTGGTCTACTTTATCAAATGCCTTACTAAAGTCCAAGTAAATTATATCCACCGCATTCCTCTGGTCCACTAATTTTGCCACCTGGTCAAAGAATGCAATAAGATTTATCTGGCATGATCTGTTTTTGACAAACCCATGTTGGTCTTTGGTAATGACTTTGTTTGCCTCTAGATGTTCACTGATTCGTTGCTTGATTATCTTTTCCAGAATCTTCCCAGTTATTGAGGTCAGGCTGATAAATCTGTAGTTTCCTGCATCCATTCCCCCCCCCTTTTTTGAAGATGGGAACTACCTCAGCTCTTTTCCAGTCCTCTGGTAGCTCTCCAGTGCTCCAGGATCTTTGAAAAATATAGTTCAGTGGTTCTCAGATCACATCTGCCAGTTCCTTCAGAACCCCGGGGTGTAATCCACTTGGTCCTGGTGACTTTATTTTTATTTATTTTTATTTTATTATTAATTATTTATTAATTTGATATAGCTTCATTCTGACAATAGTTAGTTGTCAAATAGCATCTGCTGTTTGCTTTGGTCTTAGATCAGAACAAGAGTTTATCTAGGGAAAGACAGAACTAATTCCTTTGATCCACTGAATTTGCATATTTTCTGCAATAAATGATATGAAAACTTACTGAGTTCTTCAGGTCCAAATATTTTGTATTCCTGGTAACTGGCATTCCCGACAAAAAAGCTAGGATATCATTGTTTGCCTGTAAATAATACAGATTAGAATATATATATATATATATAAAACATTCAACTTGTACTTAAGGAAAGTAAACACTTCGTTTGAATTAATACAGTTGGAAACTACACATATTTTCAGTATGTGCTAAGTATTCATTTTTCATATTTCTGAACCATCCATCTCCCTCAAAGAGAACAATACATTTATGGCTTGATTTTTGTAGACTAGAATACATGTAAGGTAAGCTGATAAAGTGGACTCAAATCCACAAACGTTTAGGCTTAATTAAAATAATTATCAGCCTTGAAATTGTTCAGAATTTTTTTGTTTGGCTGAAACTAATTAAGATTAAAATAAATTTAACTGTCATTGAACTTTCCTATGGCAACAGCTACAGGTAGTCCTCAACTTACAGCAGTTTATTTAGTGCTCATTAGAAGTTACAACAGCATTGAAAAAAGTGATTTATGACCGTTTTTCACATTTATGACTGCTGCAGCTTCCCCACAGTCACGTGATCAAAATTCAGACACTTGGCAGTTGACTCATATTTATGAAGGTTGCCCTGTCCTGGTGTCACGTGATTTACCTTTTGTGACCTTCTGACAGCCAAAGTCAATGGGGAAGTCAGATTCACTTAACAACTGTTTTACTAACATAACAACAGCAATAATTCAATTAACAACTGTGGCAAGAAAAGTCATGAAATGGGGCAAAATTCTCTTAACAATTGTCTCACTTAGCAACAGAAACTTTGGGTTCAATTGTGGTCACACTACGTTTACATAGCTTTGGTTGTGACCTATATTGCGGAGTTGAGATGCTTGGCTACTATTAAGCTATTTTTTGTCTTCTGGATGATTAAACATAGAAAGAGGAAAAGAATGTTTAATAGCATATTTGCCACCATATCTCATAATAAGCAATATGTTAATTATCCAAAATACGGTATTTGCCACTGCTCAAGTTGTCCTAGATATTTGCTTAATGAATTCCTACAAACAGTACTCAGATCAAATTAAACTGTCAAATGGTTAATTTAAAAAAAATCAGATCAGAGAGAATTGGTGCTTTATGGTGTATTTTCTCTCATATTTAAAAGACATTTAAAACATAATTTCCTCCATTTCAGTGCCCAAATATTTATTAATTCAGTCTTGTCAATAAAAAAACAGTGAAACTGTAAGTAGCTCAGAAGGGATAGGTAGCTTTCAAAAATGAAATGTATCACAGTAGGTGATTTTAAGTAATGTTAGTCTATTTTGTCCATTTTTCACGGTTGAAATGAGAATTCCTCACACTCACTTCATCCAACACTGCACTGCGTTTTGCCCTTTGTCGTTGACGTAGTAGAACAAGGCCTGCTATAATATCAGATGGGACTATGTCAAGATCTCGGAAAAATTCAGCAAAGAGATATGCAATTTCAGAGTAAGCATCCTGAAAAAATCAAAAGAGGAAAAGGTGAAAAATTAATCTGCAACAAGCAAGATATAAGAGCTTAAAATAATTGTTAGTTTGTTAGATTGCTAAAGGCATATTAAACCACAATGCAGTTTGCTTTTTAAAAAAAAACATGATATGTAAGTAAATCCTTTATAACTTAGTTTATGTGTGAATTAGGCAACCATTATTGAATAAACAATAATCCTCCCTTGGTATTATGTATAAATGCAGCTGTTTCTGGATTATCAGTTTCTACACTTCGCTGAATGCATCGATTTTTAATTGCATTAATCTTTACTTCTAAGAAGTTTAAAATAACATACATAACGTTACTTCAATTTTTCTTCATGATGTAGTCAAGAAACAATGCTTTAATCCATATATAATGTGTCAAAAACAAATCAATAAGATGAACTAATATGAAATACTGTGGCCAGATAGATAAACATATAATGTGGTTTGCTTGGTTTTGGTTTAACCTATTACCATCCTCTTACCATGAAAGTATTATGTGAATCATGCCAATGTGGCTTGTTCAACAAACCATGCTATATACTAAAGTTATTATGCAAATCAGGTCTGTGACACAACTTGTTGAAGGGCAGGCATTAAGCAAAATAGCGGAGCAGGTATTTGAATTAGGCCTCTCACTTTCTATCCAATATATTATCTACTGTATCATATTTGTCAAAATAACAATAATTGATCTAGGCTAGGATTCTCCCTCCAATCCTTAAGGCAACCAACTTAAGGCCTCTAACCCTAAACCTTGAAAACTCACAGGCAAGGTAATAATAGAGACCAATAACAGACCAACATCTCTAGCCTCTGGAATTCAGAGATAATTTTTGGAGGGGGGATAGATACGTTGCGACATGTCACCTGACGTCGCGAATTTGACACCCCTGAAATAGGTGCACTAATTGCAAATACTGCTGTGTAAAATACACAGCAGTATTTGCAATTAGTGCACCTATTTCAGGGTATCAAACTTGCGACATCAGGTGACATGTCGCAACGTATCGCAACTTTTTTACCATTGCCTTCAATGGGGTGGGCGCGGTTTTGCTATGATGCATCCGGCCCATGGGCCGGCAGTTTGACATCCTGACCTATTTCTTCTTTAGCAAACACACTGTGGGTGAACAAACCTGCACAATTCAATATCATGTATCAGATACCACATATTAAATAGGATGTCTAACAGCTACAAGCAGGCCAAGATTAGGTGGTTCTGAGGAATATTATTAATACTTTTACTTTTGCCTAAAGTCAAATATGGAATTCGTTTCAAAGGTTTCATGACTGAAAACAATCTGATTATTTTAATCATATTTTTGATAATAAAAGATTACTATATATTTTAAAATTAGCCAACTCAACAGTTTTAGGCCTTTTTTGAAGCTTAGTAATTTTCTTACATTACAAATGACTTCTTTTTTTTGCAACTAAGCAAGCATGAACAGCTTATCTGTAAATAAAGGTTTATTTGCATCAATTATGAAAAGCTTTTCTATTCTTACAAGAGAACCACTGGGTCAACATGCATCTGTGGAATATCCTGATAGGATACTTGTACCGTATTTCCTTTCATCATCAGCCATAGTTCTCATACTATAATACTGTCAAAATCCTGACTTATATTTGTTTTTTAATGAAAAGACAGTAGCTGCTTACTGATTGTGAATCTTTTGTTCGTGTGCAGCAGAGGAAAACTTTGAGTCGACGGGTCCAGCTGCTAGCCTGGCCTTCTTCCAAGCGATGCCTTAAAAAAAGAAATCACAATCAAATTAAACCATCAGATCAAAATGACATCAAGAGCCTAACATCAAGAATATATAAACACTGGAATAATATGGAATGAAATTGTGAACAGTTCTGAATGTCATCTGTCTTAAAGCTTCCACACAATTTTTTGAATAGTGACAGATTTAGAACTCTTTATAATCTATAGTTACTTTATAAGGTAAAAGTAAAGTCTCCCTCAAATACAGCTCAGGTCCTAGTAATTATGTTCTTTTGCAACAGAAGAGAAATGGTTTTCCACTGTCTTCTTCCAAAGCTTTTTTTTTTTTACTTCCTAGTCCAGTTTACAGCTCTGGGATTTCCCAGTGGTCTCCCATCCAAATAGTAGCTGAAACAACTTTTCATAACTTGTTCAAGTTCAAAGTAGACTAGGTTCTGCCACCTGCTGGAATACAGTTACGTTACAGAGATACATAAGTCACCCTAGAAAAAAAATGTCAGAGGAAGGTGGTTCACATAGCATCCTCATGTCTGTTTCTCATTTGACTCATTGTTGATTAAATGAGTCTTTATGTTTAAGAGATAAAGGAAACCTTTTCCTTTTGTATGCTCTCTTCAAATTCTTCAAGCTTTTTTGTCTTTGTGGATTTTTCAAAATATGTAGCTCTTACTTCAAATATGATCAGTGTCAGTTAGCATTTAATAACAGATGGACTGACCTCTTACTCTGTTTCTCAGTTAATACATTATGAGCATTTTTAAAATGGGAGGTTCTGCTACTTAATTACTCAGTATTTTTCAGCACTCTGTTTAGGTTCTGAACCATAAGGCAGGGGTGTCAAACTGCTGGCCCATAGGCCGGACGCGTCATCCCGAAACTGCGGCCACTCCATTGCCGGCAATGGAGAAAAAGCTCTGATATGTTGCGCAACATCATGTGACGTCGCGAGGTTGATATGTCTGCAATAAGGACTTTTGCTCAGTTCAAATCTCCAATATAACCTAGGCAATATTACAGAAATATGATTCTCTATAGCAGGGGTAGGCAACTTTGGCTCTTTTATGACTCATGGACTTCAACTCCCAGAATTCCTGAGCCAGCATGGCTGGCTCAGGAATTCTGGGAGTTGAAGTCCATGAGTCATAAAAGAGTCAAGGTTGCCTACCCCTGCTCTATGGATTGTGAAGGAAAACAAAATGATGGAAAATGTTATATTGTATTTTGGTCACAAACCCTATATTTTTGTGGAAAAAAAATCACACTGGCTAGACTGAATTAATTATAAAAGTTTGCATATCTATTTTAACTTTTTTATTTTAAAAAATAGAAAATTGCACAGCTGAAAATACCATTTTGTTGTCAAATACTCCTGGCTCATTCAGTTATGACAAACCAAGTACACATTTTTTGTGGCTTGGGGTGAACGACATTTAACGTATTCCGTTTATACTTAGATGATTTAGGCTAAACCACTACCTTTTAGTCTAATGTACATGGTAGTATAATTGTGAGCAAACAATTGACCTTTAGTGCACAGTAAAAAGGAATATAAATGTTGTAAAATATATTTTTAAAAAGAATATATACCTGGAAACCCAAATTGTGCTTATAAGGCATTTATTATTTACAATTCAAAAAAAGTATTCCCAACATATAAACTGCACTATTTGCTGCCATATTGAATACACTCATTTGTGCTCAACTACATTAAAAACAATAGATTGCATTTATCTAAATTGGAAATTTATTTTATAAAAACCCTGAATCAACTTCTACAATTACAATTTTCTTACCTCAGGTTATATGTTCTTAGATTACGCTGTCTCCTCTTTGTGGCTCGCAATTTAACAAAAGTCCGTCCTGTTGGATCAAAGACGCACAGGACAGTGATGCAGACACTCAAAATGACCACCCAGTTGCAGACAACCATTCCTAGTGAAACAGAGAAGACAGAGGATAAGGCCCAGGTTGTGAGTGGCAGATTTGACTCATTTGTACTTTTTTCTTAAAGTTTATGTATTCCTTTTTTACTGAGTAATACTCCCTGTTTGATTTTCTTTGACATGATAAAGATAATTCTTATATAACACTACTGATATTCTTAGCATCATAAATATATCACAAAATATATTTAATGAGAGATATCAAGCAAGCCTCAATGACTAAAAATACTGTGTGTAATAATAGTGACCCCAAATAGTTACATATGCATTACCACTTTGTTCAGTCTGCATCTTCAATCCATCATAGGATCATGGCATAAACATATATAGATGTATATAGCGCTTTTTTTAGCACAGCCTAGTTAGACATTAAAAGTTATATCCTTTCTAGTTGTAATACTATTGTTATGCCTATGAATAAATGTACATGAATGTTTTTAGAAAAACTAAATTACAATAGTGAAACAGCAAGACTTCTTTAGGTTTATTAACAGGTTAAATCTCAATACACTATATGTGATTTTAAATACTTATAAATACTTTTAAATACATACCCAAAGTAACACTCTTGGCAGTAACATCATTGCAGGAACTGTAGTACTGGGTTAACCAAGCAATGCCCACAATAGCGTAGACAAATTCAATCACCAAGATTGCTGGAACAATAAGAGCAGAGTGTACAACGGTATAACAACAACAACAGTAACAACAACAACAACTGATTTCACCATATTTCTTAGAAGTAATTCTTAGGCAATGAGAAAAATATCCATTCTGATGTGTCATTCTAAATGCGACGAACTAATTGCAGCCACACCAGAAGAAGTTAGATGATTAGCTTGCTTAGATATTAAATTATAACATCTATCCTATTCTATGGTGCTATATCCTGGTGATTTTAGCACGGTTTTACCTTAATTTAATATTTTATCTGGTATATTGTATTGCCCACATATACATTTGCTGATGTTTTATTTAAACTTATATTGTTAAACTTGTATTTGTATTTCTATGTATAATGTGTTTTATTACTTTTGTATATTAGTGATTGCATGACTTTCATCGATGCCATAACTAAATAAAAATAAATGTCAATCTAAAACTTTTTGCTTTTATCTAGACGCACATGCAATGTAGTTCTCTAGGAGAAAAATATTACAGAATGATAATGGGAACCTTAACTATAAAAATGAACAAGGAAAGCATCCAAACTGTCTTATTTCCTATCTCTCTATAGCATATATATATCTATATGTAGCCATTTTTTTGAAGGCTTGGAGTGAATCGCATAATATATTCCACATACACTTTTGGGAAGGATAGATAAGCATCAGATTTTTTTTACAAATGAAAGCTCATGGTAAGTGAACAAAGGAAATAATGGTGAGTTTGAGAAAGATAATTATAGCACACGTTTATCTTCACAGACTAGTAAACTATATTTACTTATCCTTAAAAATACCATACTAACATGTTTGTCTTTTCTGAATACAAGAAATAAAACACATGCACCGCTGTCAAGGTATCAGACAAAATATATGTATTTCATTAATGAGGCTGTGAATTTTTTAACAATAAAAAATCATAAATGGGCATTTACCCAAGAAAAATTGATATAAATTTTGTGGAAGCATGAATATTTTCCAATTTGGGGGAATATAGGAGCATGTTTTCCCACATCTACAAAAGCAGTAAAACTTGAAAATAATATTTAACTACAGTACGCATATCCAGATGCAGACTTCTTTTGGTGCCACAACTGAAAATGCCCTTGGATCACTCTGTGTTTGTAAATATTATAAACAGAGAATCCTTTGAGAGCATGACAGCCAGCTGCATCAAGATCAAACATTAATAAAAGCCTCTTGGCCACTGCCTCTTACCCAGTCTGACGTATAGCACATACTGCATGGAATCCCGTGGTTCTGTGTACAAGATGCTGCCACGCATGCTGAGCCAGATGATTGCAACTTCGGCGATCATGCAGCTGAGCAAAATGCCCAGATAACCCCTCCCATGGTCCACCAGATTGAGAGAGCAGGTCTCATTGGGATTGTATGCCAGTCCAAAGAGCACCACAGAAAGGATGATGAACCTGCCGTAAAACAAGCCACGTTCTCTAGTCAAAGCTTGAGACAATATATACATGACCAAACACTTTTAGCCATATAAGATCAAGAAGCCTAATGATTATTAGTTTTATTTATTTTTTAAAAAACCTGTTTTCATTTGTTTTGTTTTTATATAAGCTGAGAAAGGAAATATCGTTTTTTTAATTCCTGGGAATAGTTAACACTATATAAATAACCAAAACTGTTTGCAGTTTATGAAATTAACTGCTGCCAATAAAAGCTTATCCCATAAGAAACTTACTAAGATATTGTAGCATGTGTAATATTTTATTCACAGAAAAATTATTTCGATATTACTCATGAAGTCAAAGTTTCAGTTCCTGAATGGACTGTCAAATTGATTTTAGTTGATTTTAGGTACAGGTGGTTATGGGATTCTCAGTTAATAGAATATATCACTTCAGCCAATAGCAAAGCTACATTTTATTAATATCATTCATTTATCTGGGCTATGCATTTCTTGTGCTGCTGTAAAATGCTGGTGGTTAGCTAAAAAAGTTTTTTTTCCACCTACATACTGATTTCTGGATAGTGTCCCAGAACACACTCTGTGTTCCTCTGCAATACAAAGGGGGGGAAAGGGCTGCATCAATCCCCTTGAGATTAATCTGTCTCTTCATCATGTAAAGAGGCCTGGAAATGGGAATGGCAAAAACCTGCACATACTTCAATTGTTGGCAGAGGACAGGAGAAAATCTTATCAGGCACACGCTTTTTAAATCCCACATGCAAGTTACAATGTTTCTATCCCAGCATGATATTTACCATGCTTGACAACACATTAGCACACATGCACTCTCTCTCTCACACACACAGACATACAGTGCATCTTAACTATCACAGGCTCCTAAATGTCATAAACTTGTTTGCTCATGAGGAACCCAACAAGATGAAGACGACACATAAATGCAATTACCACCAACTATCATTTTGTCCACGAACAGCAGAGTTTGGATAACTGACATTAGGCTAGCAAGTACTAATTTGTTTTATATATTAGAATCTTGAAATCTCACAACAGGAAACACAGTCTCACAGCAAAAGAATTCTGAGGTCAGATATTAATATTAGGTATTGGAACTGAGGAGAGGTCATTAACCTTTCACATAAAAAAATCCTTTCTTCCTGTCTGTTAAATCTTTGATTGGGAGTGTCTGTCTGTCCATCCCTCCATCCAACCAACTCAATGTGTATCTTCATCTCCTTTCTCACTTCCATCAACTTCTCATAACATTTTGTATAACAAAAAGATCTGGAGATCTCAAAAATGTGTTTATGGTTTTGTATATATTTACTTCTAATAAAGATAACACCACTATAGATATTGAATTTTTTCCCCTTAGGAATAAGTACAACTCACTTTAATTACAAAAATACTAATGGGCTGATATGGAAAAACTGCATTTGCCTCAAATCTGGTTTTGAGCTTTCAAAATGTAGTTTGATCCAAGAAGCCCTGCCTTTAAGAGTTTCTTACTGGATGCCAAAATGGTTCAGCTTTCTCATTGGTAGTATCTACACAGAAACCCCTCAAACCAATTCTATCTTTTCTTTTGACACTGACAGTATGATTTGAGTGGATTTATATAATTATCAGTTATCATCTATTACAAACATGGATATCATTACTGTGGCTCCCTTTCTCTTTAATAATTCTGTTCCTTTTCAATTCTTTTTAGCTGATTTAAGAATAAACTGGATATTCCAACAACTTCCCTGAAGGCCTTACAGAACCATAGCAGTGGAACAAAAAAGTAAAACAGAATTATTTGAGCCTGAACTCTTCTACATGCATAGATCCACTTCCATACTGCTTTGTATATATGAACTTTAGCAGAATATTTTAAATTGCAATATAGTATTAATACCTGGACATAAAAATTACAAAACAAATATCAGTGACTTATTACCTAACAATAGAAGTCTTCTCTTAAGCATATTTTCACTTACCAAGTTGTATGAAGAAGAAAGAGAAAAATGGCAGGCAAAACAAGATCATCACTTCCCACAGACCAGCGGCGACGGAACACCACAATGCCTGGCATGGCTAGTGGGCCTGAAAAGGGTCACCGGGCACAATATTAACTTTCTGTAATAGAAATACAAAGAACAGGAACATAAATTGACGACAAAATCAATATCCTTCTCCAAAAGATGTTGTCTAGACACATTGCTTTCTAAAATTCTGTTTGTAAAAAGTCTTCAAAGAATTATAACACATTTTTATGAGATATTAGAATATTTAAATTGAATTAATACTGTTTATGTTACTTCTAGAATAATCAGATTCAGTGAGTTAGTCGCAAAAATGGAACTTTAAACCACAAGTGTAAACCTGGTTTCTTTTTTAAAAAAATATGCTAACATGACAGAAAATAGGCTTTTAAATATATCTGATGCCTCAGAGAACATTTAGTAGATGTTGGGCTTGGTCTCCTTGCTTTTGGAGATCAGCAGAAGATTGCCTAACTGACATGATTTGGGCTTGTCTTAGTATTGGCACATTTTGAGTTGAATCCATTGGATGTTAACATTTCTATTTGTAAAACTGAATCTATTTTTGTTGGTTATATTCACCTATTTTGAAAGTTTGAAATTCAGTGTTTGAATTAGATTTTGTTTCAGGGCTTTGGTTTCTGTAAAAAGGAAAGGAATAGGACTATTAATAATTTAGTTTGTTTTGGTTTCTTTTTTAAAAAATAACTCACATTGTTATCACAATTTATGGGCACAGGGAAAGACAAAAGCACACACTCACAATCACACACTCATTTGATTGGTTTGATTTAATAAAAGATAATTACATTAGATCTAAGGATGTACCAAAATGAATTAATATCTACAGTAATCTACAAACATGCAGTTGTCAATACAAAGGGAGATGCACAAAAAAATGCCACAACCTCTATTTTGTATAATGTATAATTGCATAAAAATTGTTTGCAGCTTTATAATATCATTTCTATTATTCCATAACACTCTGAAGGATCTGCATCTGATCTTACAATGAAGCATTTTTCTGATTACTAGATGATAAACTTGAAAAAAAAATTAACTCCTGTTTAGATAAGAAGGCAGGGCAAAACAGAATTGTATTCCAGATTCTAGAGAAAATTCCCTTTAGTCATTACTTCAGCTATATAGGCTACATTTCCTATAACCAATAAATAAATCCATATAATGAAACATAAAGGAAAAGGATTTAATCTGGATTACACATATGCTACTTCACTGAATACTGTTGAGTTATCTGTCCAGACAAGAATTTTTCATGGTTCACTTCAACTTGATCACCAGAAAAATAGAGCTTACAGAAATGAGCTACTGGGTTTAGCATCTTCCAGCCTAGAGCATTCTGCTGGATTGTGCAGCAAAGGTCACATCTGCAGAGGCAAATTGTGTATCTTGTAATGTCAATAAATGTGGAAGAGCTAATTCAATTATCTACATGCAGAAGTCTCTCAGAGCTAATGCTACTTTGAGGTTTGCTCATGTTACTATTCCTCTGAAAGGTCATGATCCCCCTAGGGCAGGGCTTGTCAACCGGTGGTACGCGTACCACTCGTGCTACGCGACCACCTGGCTGGTGGTACGCGGCGTCGCCTTCTCCCCCCCCCGCGGCATCTCCTTCCTCCCCCCCACTCCACTCTTTCCCACCTCACTTGTTTGTGGAAAATATGCTGCTTGGCGGAAGCCTGCATGAACTTTACTGAATGTGCCCTACAGGAGGCGCGTGAAGAGCACAGGTGCAGAGCAAGGCCCCACCCTCCTCAGGAACTAATTGTGCAGCAACTTGGTTTGACTTTTCGTGAACTCAGATCAGCAAAGGGGAGGCCGCCACAGCGCCGAACTCCTGCACCCGTCAGCTGGTGACCCCCCAAACTTGCGCTTGTCAGCTGGGAGGTCTGGCCCCGGCGCTGGCCTCTTTTGCCACCCCACATGTCATCCTCGACCCCTCCCCCAGCCTGTTCACATCGAGCCCGTTGGGGCTTGACAGGGAGAGAGGGAGGGAAGGAGGAAAGGACTCCTCCTCTCCTAAGGTTCAAAGCATGATCAGCTTCCCAAGGGCACCACAATCCCAATTCATGTGTTTCTGCCGTACCTCCTTGGCGCTCCCGGGAATGGGGCGGGCAAAAGAAAGCTTGGCTAGGCTAGGAAAGAAAAGCCACAGAGCCGCGAGCTCAGATCGCAGGCAGGCCGGGGAAGGGGGTGAAGAAGAGGAAGGGGATTGGAAGAGAGGAAACGCCAAGCTTGTACTCGCCTCTCCCAAGAACCTCCTGCGCCACCTCACAGGAACACCTGGTTTCAGATTTACGCCGCAAAAGTTTTTCTTGCGCAGAGGAGAGAGGAAAAACAATTGCGGAACACTCGGGAATCCCTTGCAAGGCACCATATACCTTGGTGCTTATTTTCTAATGCCTTCCCTCCGTGTTTTCTGCTCCACCCCGAATTCGCCTCCCTTCCACTCTCCTTATACAGCCATCTATGATCTTAATACAGCCCTAAGTCTGTCTCGCTTTCAACACCCCCTAAAATTCTTCATTCAGGCAGGCTTCCAGAATTCAGCTGGCAGGATGCAGGTAACCCCTCCCCCTGGTCCTGCCCCCTCCCACGGCACCGTGCCGCTCCGCATCCTGTGCCTCCGTGTCTCAAGCCTCCGTGGCACACAACTGCTGGTGTTATGCTTGGGTGGAAGACTTTTTCTTTTACAGATGGGGCAGGTGGGCCCGACATTCGCAGGCAGGCAGGACCCTGTCCGCCAAGTCGCCGCCTCCCCATCACCCTCTACGCCAGCCGGCTCCATCGCCAGACCTCCCAGCTGACAAGCACGGGAGTTTGGCGCTGCAACGGCCTCCCTTTCGCCATCCGCACCGGCCAAAGCATTGCTGACCGTTCCAGCTGATGGGCGCAGGTCCGGGGGTCGTCAGCTGATGGCCCCAAGAGTTCAGCGCTGTGGCGGCCTCCCCTTCGCCCTCCGCACAGGGCAAAGCATTGCCTGATGTTCCAGCTAATGGGCGCAGGAGGTAGGCGCCGCGGCGGCCTCCCAGCCATCTGCTTCTTCGGCTGGAGCAGTTGCCAGGACTTGCATAGTCCCCAAGGGCCGCTAATGCGTTTCCTGCCGCCGGCAACCATGCAAGCCCTAGCAACTGCTCCAGCCAAAGAAGCAGGCAGCTGGGAGGCTGCCGTGGCTCCTACTTCCTGCGCCCGTCAGCTGGCGACCCCCGGACCTCTGTCCGTCAGCTGGAATGTCAGGCAACGCTTTGGCTGTTGCGGAAGGCGAAGGGGAGGCTGCCGCAGTGCCGAACTCCTGCGCCCGTCAGATGGCGACCCTCCGAACTTGCGCTTATCAGCTGGGAGGTCTGGCGACGGAACCGGCTGGTGTGGAGGGCGATGGGGAGGCGGTGGCTCGGTGGGCGAGGTCCTACCTGCCCGCGAATGTCGGGCCCACCTGCCCCATCTGTAAAAGAAAAAGTCTTCCGCCCAAGCATAACTTTAAGGATTTTAAGGATCTTTGAGAGGGAGAGAGAAATAGAGAGAGGGAGAGAAAGAGGGAAAGAGAAATAGAGAGAGAAAGAGAGAGAAAGAAGAGAGGGAGACAGAGGGAGAGAGAGAGAGAAAGAAGGAGGGAGAGGGAGAGAGAAAGAGGGAGATGGAGAGAGAAAAAGAAAGGGAGACAGAGAGAGAAGGGAGAGAGAAAGAGACAGGGAGGGAGAAAGAAAGGGAGAGAGGGAAAGGGAGAGAGAAAGAAAGAGAGGGAGAGAGAGAAAGAAAGAAGGAGAGAGATTAAATTAGTAACATGGTTGTTCAGTGAATCTGGTTTCCCCACTAACTTTGCTTGTCACAAGGTTGCAAAAGGTGATCACATGACCCTGGAACAATGTGACCATCATAAATAAGAATCGGTTGCCAAGCATCCGAATGTAAATCACATGACCCTGGGATGCTGCAATGGTCATAAGTGTGAAAAATGGTCATGTCACTTTTTCCAGTGCTGTTGTAACTTTGAACAGTCACCAAGCAAACTGTTGTAAGTTGAGGACTACCTGTACTTTATCACTTTTTTCCAATTTTTTTTTTGTCATCAAGCTTTTGACACCTTGCTGGGTGACTGGTGGTACTCGAATGTTGCCATATTCTAAAAGTGGTACAATTGGTGAAAAGGTTGAAAAGCCCTGCCCTAGGGAATCAGATGCTACATGCAGAGTGAGCCAAAATATACATTCTCTAGCCACCAATTTTCCAGATTTGCAGAAGAGGGCAATTATTGAAATTCCAGTGTATGTTCAGATAAATTGGAGGTGGCTAGTACACATCTAGTTTATGCCATGTATACATTCCCTGGATTTGGAATGGGTTTGGGGGCAAAAATAAACATAATTTCTTATGGCCACTAAAAGGTCAGATTTATACTAGATTTTTTTTTGCCCTGGTGGATGACATAAAAATCTTTCCTTACTGTGTATACATACACTTTTATGTACTTTTCAACAAACCTAACATTAGAAAAACAACTTTGTTGGTTGTATGTACAATGAGAGCTTATTCACTGGAGACAAATTCCTTGTGTGTCCAATCACACTTGGCCAATAAAAAATATTCTATTCTATTCTATTCTATTCTATTCTATTCTATTCTATTCTATTCTATTCTATTCTATTCTATTCCTATATTTCTTTCCACATCCTCTTTCTTCACCTTCCTTCATTTTGAAACTTTTTCATCCTACACTCATTCTACTTTCATTCTTATTTCTTTCACTTTTTGTCTCCTCCCATGTCTATTTTCTTGGACTGATATAGTACACTGTTCACTATGCAGTCTACACAAAACTAGCAAAGATGTCTATTCAGTTTCAGTATTTTTAATATCCTTAAACAAATGGCAGTTGTGATTTTTGGTCATTCCTTGCTCGCTACTTGTACAACTGCTAGGGAAATATAAACTAATTACACAAATACAAATAAAATTTTGGAACTATAGCTGAAAATCTGATAATAGTTAATAATCTATAGTAAGCCTCAACAAGGCACAAAGTTACTACAAATTTTAAGATATCAGTTGCTTTTTACTGTATTTTAACTTTGTAGCAGTTTAAGCATGAAGCTACTAGTAGCACTCTCAGTACTGCTTAAATGCATCTTAGTTCTAATCCCTATTTGCCTCCATTGTTTTTCAAATATTAAACAAGCATTATTTTCTTAAGCAAAGAACATCATCTAAATCATCTAGTTTCTATTGTGCGTTATAACTAGGACTTGTTTCACAGAACACTCTTCTGGTCATTCACAATGTATGCTTCTAATATTATCAAAAGAGTTATTGTTTTATACTAAATTCAAATTCCATTTTACATACTGTCACTGGATCTTCCACCATGAGCTCTAAATATGAAGCTGTATCAGAATCCCAAAATGGCATTACTGAATCAAGTAAAATTAAAGACATATCATGAAAAATCTACACTATTCATTGTTACTCTCTTCGTTTTAATCTGAACTTTCTTCATAAAAATAGATTCTTTACTTTCCAATTTCAGATTTTTACTGTCATCTGTTCCTATAGGTTTGAAGCTGGTCAAGTCTGTACTTTTGGTTCATATTCCAGGAAAAGAGATTTTGTAAGCAAGGGATGGATAGCAGAAACCTTCAACACAGGAATCCATATGGGTGTTGACTCAAAAATGCAGAAAGAAACCCAGGTTTCAAACTGTGAGACTAACATACATCAAGGGCAGGATTCCTGGAGAAGTTCTTGCATGTGTCACTTTTTGATCTCTGTAAGAAATCTATTTATCTAACCTTCTTAAGTCTGCTTTGGCAATACAGACCAGGGAGACAATTTTAACTATATCTAATATAGCACCTTGATAATGTCCAAACTATATCAAATAGATTTGATCTCTTGTATAAAGAGTGGGGTCTTTTTTATTCCTTTAGTCAGTGTAGACCACGGATGTCAAACTCGCCGCGTCACGTGGCGTGTTGCGACTTTTTTTTGCACTGCTGGAGCTGGGGTGGGCGTGGCCTCCGTATGATGCAACTGGCCCGCGGGCTGGCAGTTTGACACCCCTGGTGTAGACTAACTAATTAGCCAAGGTTTCCCAGCTGGCTTTGGGCCTAAAATAGGACTAGAACTCAGTCTCTAGATTTCTAGCCTGATACCTTAAGCACTATGCCAAATACCCTTTCTATGCAAAGGTTACCTTCAAGAAAATAAAGGAAATAAACATTTATCCAAAACCCTTTAATTAATAAAATCACCCCATTCTTAACTCATTTCAAAAAGTGATGTGATGCATTCACCCAACATAATACATGTAGTCCTTCTTTAACAACTACAATTGGGACCAGCAACTTGGTAGTTAAAGGAAGCAACTACTAAGCAAAAAATCATATATGACATGACTGTACTAATGTATTTACTTCAGCTTTTCTTTGCTTTATAATGTCAAAAATATATGGCCCTGAATAGCTGGGGAATGCAAATAGTGGGGAAGATTTCTGGGATTTGATTCACAAGAAAGTTTGGATAAAAACCTTATAGCCCTTTCCTTCCATTTCCCTGCGCTTTGGAATGATCACCCTAAGACTGGAATCATTAAAAAGAAAAGAATTGATTTTATATTTATATTCACTGGAGAGGAAGGGATTACAAGAGTGTAAGCAGGCACACAAGGTGAAAATACATAGAAAGAGATGTGTTAGTGCCAGCTGTTTGCATACAGCCACAAGCTCCTTAGAAGGCAAAAAAAAGCTTTTAATGTGAAACTGACTAGGGCCTTGTCTGTTACAGGTAGCAGTTGTAGCTGGTGCAATTAACTAATTAGGTCACAGAGCTTATGGCAGGAGTGACAAACTGCCACCCCACAGGCTGGTTGCATCATGCGGAGGCTGTGCCCAACCTAGCTCCAGCAATGCAAAAAAATGCAATGCAAACAAGGCAAGTTTGACACCCATGCCTTATGGTTAGCACTTTTTAGGGATGTACTGTGCTGTAGGAAAAAAAAAAAACAGCTGAAGAAGAGGAGAAGAAGAGACAAAAATGGATCACGTGCTAACTGAGCGTACTGCTCAACTCGTAATTGATAGTGAGATGGTGCCAAGATAGCAAATGTGGACATTGGTTATCAAGTTATTTTTTCATCATCATCGTAACTGCATCTAATCACTGTCCAAAGCACTAACCAGAACACCAGTATCCATTTAACTAGTAACAAGTCCCAGACTAAATTAACTGCACTTTGGATTCTGATGGAGTCTGAATCTAATCCATAAATCCAATAATGGCATATATCATCTTATTACTGTTGTAAAGGATACAATTTGTCAGTGAATGTTAAGTACCAGGACCACACGTGAAGTCCAAATTAAACTGATTTATTACTAAATGTTCCTATGCAGAACAATTTACTCAACCATTAGAGTCAATGTCATCTTGACATTAGATAACAGTCAATGGAATTCAAGAGGGATTGGAACTAGTTCATTTGTGGCTATGGCTAGGCTGATTCCTCTTTTGACTCCACCCCCGAGTTCTGCCAATCCTTCCCCTACAGTGAACTAGTAAGTAAAATGTCCCATTTTTCATCTGTGAGTTGTGCCTATCTATAAAAATGTAAGCTTTTGCTAGGGAACGTACAATTATTTTAAGTTTCACAATGCATATATTCCTCTTGATTTCACAAAGACTTCCATTCACTGAATATACAAACATTGCCTGAGAACTTAAGATAACCTATTCTCAGTAAATTATCATGTTTTCTTTTTTATAGTAACAATAAATGATATATTGTTAAACTTTAGTTATGCATGGAATGTCACAAACCATTTATATTCACTCATATATAATTACATTCAAAGAAAAATATATAGTAAATGTGTGAGAAAAGAGAAAGGAAAGGGAAAAAAATAAACAAGAGAAGATAGAAAAAGGAAAGAGAAAACAAAAGGACAAAATATGAAAAGAAATATTAATAAATGGTTTATGATTTGGCAGTTAAGAGATGAAATTCTAATCAAACATTTCTCTTATTAAATTCTAATCAAATCTCCCCTGAACTGTATCGGAAGAGGGATGAGAGGGGAGGAGGAAGGGATGGTAGGAAGTAGGATGGGAGGAAGGGATGAGGGGAGAGAGGTGAAGAGAGGAGAGAGGGAGGAGGGAAGTAAGGAAGGAAGGTAGAGAGGGCGGATACAGTTGGGGGGGGGGATGGACGAGCGACACCTAAGGTTATATGTAAGAATTTATTTCAAAAGTATTTTTTATAATGTATTGATTGTATCAAATGTATTGAAAAATGAAAAATAAAAAAAAAATAAAAAAAAAATCTCTCTAAGATTACATCATAATTCCTTTCTTTCTATAACCTATTTCTGATCATCAAAAATGTGAATAACAAAATTATTTTCTTTTTTTACACAAAAAGTCCATAGGGGGTTCATATTTTTTCCTTTCAAATAACTGAGCTAAGACATTCCTCAGCAATTTCCACAGGACCCAGCCAATCAGAGTTTAAACTTCAAAAAGTTTGGCTATAAACTCCAGGGCCAAGAGAGAGTAATCTGTCCATGGCAAGGCACTAATATTAACACATCCCAGCTCTAGCTTACTTTTCCACTGTCCTGAGACAAAAGCCACACCCAATGTGTGATTATGATGTAGGCCATCAATAAGTTAAATAGATTAAGTCAATGGTTGCCATGGCAGCCATGAACTTTCAATCCACAGGCCTAAAGAAGGAGAAGGAAATCCTCTAGCACCATTAGTCTGGCTAGATCCACTGGCAACTCAGCCACAGAATTAGGGAGCTCAAACAGAGCCACTAGGTATGGAGGAAGGCAAGCAATAACGCCAAATGACCCCTACAGCCCAATTCCACAAAAAGGGTCTCCCATTTGGCTATGTCTGGCCACCAGACACTTTCGGTTAATAGCAGCCACACCTACTTCTGCCCTGGAATTGCAGCTGATACCATACTTAAACGGCAAGAGGGTACATTTTTGAGAGAGAAAGATGTCTACTCTGCATCCAACCAAATTCCATATACAATACTGGCCAAAATTGTGGAAACATGTTGGGAAAAGTGTACAGTAGAAATGCCACCTTTGGTTAAGTTTCCACCAATTTTTCTTCTTTCTTCATAACTGTAGCCTTGTTCACTTAATAATACTATTTTGCATCGCTTTCTTGGCAACCAATCAACTCTTTGCACCATTACTTTAATTTTATTAAGTTTTACAAACTCACTAAATGAAAGAATACAAAAAAACCCAACCAACTTGATAGTGATCACATAACACACTGACAAATGTCCTCCTCTCAGCTTCAATACATGACATCAATAACTGAATCCTATTGTGATCTGACTGGCTCACTGCCAAAACAAGATGACACCTGATTGGCTCTCTAAACAGTCATACTCATTAGCTATAATCAGATGAAGGAAAGCTATTTGATATCAACCTTAGCAAGTTGTGCTTCCTTTTTCTGTTATTTGGCTATAACTTTTCATAGAATACAGTACAGATAATTGAACAAACTTTGTTGCATTACATTCTTGATTAAATTATCTTTCCATTGATATATAATTTTATGGTACTACCCCCCCAAAAGTGGTGTTATTAGCCATCAAACCTCAAAAATACACTTTTTCCAAAAGGTTTCCACAATTTTGGCCACTATTGTACACTAAGCTGGTCCCCTTGTCCATGATCAGATTATGGATGAGGTGAGCTTTGTTGGAGGCTGACTTGACATTAAGCAGCAGCAGTTCTTGAGACTAGGTTTTGGGATATAGCACAGAGGGATGGAGTATACCACATATTAATACCACACTGGTGTTAAACACCAGGCCCATCTTCCCTGAAAGTGGCCTGACCCCTCCTCTTGCCATATTTTACCATCACCACTTCACTGCTGTCCACCACTCCGTCCCGATTGGTCTCTTCCATCATAATCTTATGGTTCCATCATAATCTTATCAAACCACTCATATCTCACATGAGAGCAAGAAGCCAACACAGCCTCACCATATCCCCAATTCCAAAACAGTCTCAACCGGCAAATCTCCCAGACGTTCTTTTTTATTCTGTCTTTAAACTTTATTGCTCCAATTCCTACCATGGAAGATAGCATGTATTATTAACTTTTTTTCCTTTCTATTACGCTAAAAATCAAGATACTGGTTTTTCGTGCTCTTTATTTTATAAGCATATAAGATACTCATTTTTTACTGACAATTACTAGAAATAAGTAGTTGTAATCTTTCACTTGTCTTTATTTTATTTATTTATTTATTTTTAAAATTTATAAGCCGCCCCACTCCCGAAGGACTCTGGGCGGCTAACAATAAAAAACACATAAAACGTAACAAAACAACAATACAAAAACAATCATCCAGGGGTAAGGTTTTATAAACCCCAGGCCTGCCAGAAAAGCCAGGTCTTAAGTAGCTTACGGAAGACCAACAGGGTGGGAGCGGTCCTAATCTCCGGGGGGAGCTGATTCCAAAGCGTGGGCGCCATCACAGAGAAGGCCCTCCTCCGCGGCCCCGCCAAATGGCACTGCTTGGCCGACGGGGCCTGAAGGAGGCCCAGCCTGTGGGATCTAACCGGACGTAGGGAACTATGAGGTAGTAGGCGGTCTCGCAAATAGCCTGGCCCTGAGCCATATAGGGCTTTAAAGGTAATGACCAACACCTTGAATTGGACCCGGAGACCAATAGGCAACCAGTGCAGCTCACGGAGGATAGGTGTAACGTGGGTGTATCGAGGAGCACCCACTATCACTCGCGCGGCTGCATTCTGGACCAACTGTAGTCTCCGAATACTTTTCAAGGGTAGCCCCATGTAGAGCGCGTTGCAGTAGTCCAAACGTGAGGTGACAAGGGCATGAGTGACTGTAAGGAGAGCCTCCTGGTCCAGGTAGGGTCGCAACTGGTGCAACAGGCGAACTTGTGCAAAGGTCCTCCCAGCCACAGCCGTCAATTGATGTTCCAAATTCAGCTGTGGATCAAGGAGGACACCCAAGTTGCGAACCTGCTCTGAAGGGGGTATATTTTCCCCCGCAAGAGTCAACACTGGACAGTTGACATGATCCTTGGGAGGCAACATCCAAAGCCACTCGGTCTTGTCAGGATTGAGCCTGAGTCTGTTAACCCCCATCCAGACCCTCACGGCTTCGAGGCAACGGCCCATCACATCGGCCGCTTCACTGAGAGAGCTCGGGGAGGAGATATATAACTGGGTATCATCAGCGTACTGATGAAACCTCACCCCGTGCTGTCTGATGATCTCACCCAGTGAATTCATATAAATGTTAAATAGGAGGGGAGAGAGGACCGACCCCTGTGGCACGCCGCATTCAAGGGGCCTCGGGGTTGACCTCTGCCCTCCCACCAATACCGATTGCGACCGGCCAGAGAGGTAGGAGGAGAACCACCGTAAAACGGTGCCTCCCACTCCCACCCCTTCGAGTCGTCGCAAAAGGATACCATGATCGATGGTATCGAAAGCCGCTGAGAGGTCAAGTAGCACCAAGACAGAGGAATAACCTCTGTCTCAGGCCCGCCAGAGATCATCCATCAGCACGACCAAAGTGGTTTCTGTGCTGAAGCCGGGCCTGAAGCCAGATTGAAAAGGGTCTAGATAATCCGCTTCATCCAGAGACCATCGGAGCTGGAGCGCCACCACTCTCTCTACAACCTTCCCCACAAAGGGGAGATTGGAGACTGGACGGAAGTTATTTAAATCAGCCGGGTCCAGGGTAGGCTTCTTGAGCAGGGGCCTCACAACCGCCTCCTTCAGGGATTGTGGAAAAGACTCCTCCCTCAACGAAGCGTTGATCAACACCTGGAGCCAGCTTCGTGTCACCTCCTTGGCAGCCGAGACCAACCAGGAAGGACACGGGTCCAATAAACAAGTGGAGGCGCTCATTGCTCCCACCGCTCTGTCAACATCCTCAGCGGTCACAGACTCAAATTCATCCCATAAAACTGAGCTAAGACCTGCCCCAGTCATCTCAAAAGGCCCTGCCCAATCGGAGTCTAGGTCTGTCCGAATCCGAGCGATTTTGTCTGATAAGAATTGCACAAATTCCTCCGCTCTACCCTGTAAGGGCTCCCCAGCTTCCCGAACATTAAGTAGGGAACGGGTCACCCTAAACAGGGCAGCGGGGCGAGATTCTGCAGACGCAATAAGTGCGGAAAAATGCGAACATTTTGCCGCTCGTATCGCCACTAAATAAGTCCTAATATAGGCTCTTAGAAGTGTCCGATCGGATTTGGAGTTACTAGCCCTCCAGCGTCGCTCTAGACTTCTCTTCTGACGCTTCATCTCCCGTAGCTCCTCGGTAAACCAAGGTGCCCTCCGGGATCCACAATCACGGAGAGGTCGCAAAGGCGCGATCCGGTCTAACGCCCCTGATGCCGCCTTATTCCAAGCAGCGACCAAGGACTCAGCCGGTTCGTGGAGGAGGGAATCAGGAAAACCCCCAAGCGCTATTTGGAACCCCTCCGGGTCCATTAAACGCCTGGGGTGGAACCACCTAATCGGTTCCGCCTCCCTGCGGTGGGGGAGTAGGACCGAGAAATCTAACCTCAACAGGAAGTGATCCGACCATGACAAGGGAGAAGTGACTATACCCCTTAAATCGAAATCACGTCTCCACTGCCCCGAGAGGAATACCAAGTCGAGCGTGTGTCCTCCCCTATGGGTCGGATCCTGAATTATCTGGGTCAGGTCCATGGTTGTCATGGAAGCCATGAACTCCTGAGCCACACCAGAGGATTCGCCGAGTGACGGCAAATTGAAATCCCCCAGCACCATAAGCCTGGGGAATTCCACCGCCAACCCGGCTACCCCCTCCAGCAGCTCAGGCAGGGCTGTTGTCACATAGCTGGGAGGCAGGTATGTCAACAACAAACCCGACTGAACCCTTGAATCCAACCTCAAGAGAAGGGACTCACACCCAACAACCTCTGGGGCTGGGATCCTGCGAGGTCTCAGGGATTCTCGGTCTTCAATTTTGGCATCACATACCATGTCCAGCAGTGACAACATATGGTGATTAAAAGAGCCATGAATAATTCATTTTAACAGCTAATCTGATATTATTTTCTTTCCAAAATTGTGTTCTTTCTATGACTAACTTTTGAATCTAGTTATGTCCAAACTAGTACTTCTACTATGTAAGTCAAGAATAAGAATAATTCCATATGCAAATGACTATGAAGAAGTATCTGATTTTCTTAAAAAGGTAGTTCTTGTTTAATGATCAGTTGGGCCCAGCAACATTACTAAGCAAAGCAGTTTCTAAATGGGAAATCATATGACTACAACTGTGCTTTCCAGCTCAAAACTGGTAAGACTAATCAGTTTCATAACTTTGGCTTTTGTTTGCTTCCTAACTATATTTTGAAATGCACATGCCATTAACAAGGAAATTACTGTTTGTATTTACATTCACTGTGAAGAGGGAGGGGGAGAAGAAACAGGTCAGACACAGAAGGGACTGCCTGCAGAAATTGCTTATTCCCTCTCACATCCTTGCAGAATGGAGAAAGAGAGATTGGACTGCTGGCATTGTGCACATTGCTTTTTATGTGTATTCACCACTGTGTGCTTGCTTACTCTCTTGTAATCCCTTCCTTTCCAATCCTTCTGTTCTACAAGAAGGGAAAACAGAAAAACAACTAATCAGGCACAGGATAATGCATACTGAGGGATGCAATGGAGATAACATGACTGAGGACAGCAACACTAACTTTGAATGGCCACTATATGAAGCAATTGGTAAGTGAGAATTACTTGTAAAAGCCAGATAAATATTAAATGAAAAGAGCACACCATTAAAAGAAACAAATCATTCATATTTTGAATATGAGAAGGCCTACAATTATGAACACAATAAAATGGGTTAAGATAAGTTAGGTAACTAATCTTTCAGTGTAAGTCTGCACAAATAAGATTATGAAAATTCTATCTTATGTTATGGAACAGAAAACCATGCAGAACTGTAGCTTTAGACAAAAGAAAGAGAAAACTGAGATCAAGATATGCTTACATAGCATGTAGTGCATGCAATCCAATAGAAGCACATTCTTCTGTCACAAGAAGCTTTATTGGGAAAGTCTGTATCCATGGATGTAGACTTTGTGAATGAAGCAGGAATCAGCATATTCACCGTGTAGCCACTGAAAATCCCAGGGAAGAGAAGAAAAAAGCAGCTGAGTGAATATTTGTTAATACACTGTTATTACCATCATCAATACCGCCCCTCTCCAAGCATGTGAAATGGGGGTCATAATGTATCCACTTTTTCTATATCCTTATTTAGCCAAAAGACTATAGGATAAAGGAAAGAGAATTAAGATGATGTAGTGTTATCATGTTGAGAAAAATACCAAAAGAAAAAGAACAGCACTGAAGCAATTTCGCCTCTTCCACAGGAAATCTAGCAGGTGATGGTCATAGTTAGGAGAGCCTTTGCACACTTTGATTTGTGCACCAGCTGCAGCCTTTCTTGGATCAGGACTCTCTGCGCTCAGTCACTCAAGCCCTAGTCATCTCTCATCTGGATTATTGCAATGAGCAATACATAGGGCTACCCTTGAAATGCATTTGGAAGCCTCAACTAATACAATCTGCGGCAACACAATTAGCCTTTGGTGCCTGTAGAATGGCCCATGCTACAGCACTGCCTCATGAGCTGCATTGGCTGATGGTTTGCTTATGGGTGCAATTCAAAGTGTTGGTTATGACCTTTGAAGCCTTCCATAGCAGGGTCCAGGTTACTTGATGAACCAACTTATTCAGCTACAACAAGGTTGCCCTACTGGTGCTGGCAGAGGAGGCTGGCTATGGATCCCATTATTTAAGGAATACTGGCTGATGGGATCCAGAAGAGCCTTCTCTGCTGTAGCATCAGGTCTCTGGAACATCCTGTCCCCAGAGGTAAGGTGAGGGGCAAACCTCCCCCTGGGGTCAGCATGTTCCAGAGAACCAATGCTGCAGAACAGAAGGCTCTTCTTCTGGATCCCATCAGCCGGAGTTTCTTGAATGACAGGATCCATAGCAGGCCTCCTCTGCAAGCATGAGTAAGATAGGCTTATCTTAGCCAGATGAGATGGCTCATCAAATAGTTCCCATTTAATCTGTCCCCAAACTTCTATTGTTCCACAATGGCTTGAAGACATTGCTCTGCTGGTAGGCCTGGGGACCCAATAGGGGAATATCACACTGGAGGTGGCTAATGGATTAATCAACTGATCCCACCTGCCCGAGCTTCCTGTTCCCCCTCAGCCCATCTTTTAAATTTATATTATTGTACTGTTATTGTTTATTTTTGTTTCATTGCTTTCCTATTGTTATGTTTACATTTTGCTCTATCATTTTTTTCTTTCTTACCATTGTAAGCTGCCCAGAGAAGCTCCATGGAGAGAAGGACAGCAAATAAATTTAACAAATGAATAAATACCAAGCATGCTCTCAGACTACTCTAGAGCTTTGCTAATAATCAGGAATTCTTCTTCCTTGTGAAATATTTCACCAGCAGCAAAATTACTTAAGCAAATAATGGGAAATGTATGGATCATATATTGTTGCTTTAGTGTTCTTTTTTTTAAAAAAATATTTTATTATTTTTTTATAATTACAAATCTTTAGTGCTTAGTAAACAACGTGTTACCTGGGTCCACATTTTTAACTTAATAATACATCTTAATTTAATAATACATGTCTACTTCGTTTTTCTAGCCATTGGTAAAATGTATCCCATGTCTGAAAATATTCTGTATCTTCTTTCCCTTTAATTTTCAGTGTAAGCCTTTCCATTTCTGCACAGTCCAAAATTTTATTAATTATCTCTTCTTCAGCTGGTATTTCTTCATTTTTCCAATGCTGTGCAAATGTAATTCTTGCTATTGTTAATACACGTAATATTAAACATACACATTCTTTATCATAGTTTTCTGAGGTTATACCTAAAAGAAATAGTTCCGCTTAAAATCTACATGTTTTCTTAACATTTTCTCTAACCACATATGTATTTTTGACCAGAATTTTTTTGCTTTGGGGCATGTCCACCAAAGGTGGTAGTACGTGCCTGGCGTTTGTGTTCTATAAACAAACAAACAAACAAACAAACAGGTAGGAGGATACCAAAGTTCCTCACTTCTAGCAATATATGTAAGGACATGAACTAAAACACTACTCATATCATATAAGTTAGACAAATCCCCCTGCAGTTGCATATTTTTTTTTTTAAAAAAGCAAAAGCTAAAATAAAATTATCAAATTTTAATCAATGTTTCTTGATAAGTAAGATGGAAAGAAGGGGCGTTGGTCTTACCTGAACGCCTTTTCTCAGTACGGAGATGGATAATCCATGAATGGGTTTTCTCTGTCTGCCTGCTCTTGAGACCAAGTAGCCAAAGCTTGACACGCCCCCACTTCCTGTGGAGTCCATTCTTAACGAGGGCGAATTGGCTGATGATTGACGAGGTATTGGCTCTCAGCTCCCTACTAGCGGCCTGCTGGCCTTGGGGTGGGTGTGGATTATCCATCTCCGTACTGAGAAAAGGCATTCAGGAAAGACCAACGCCCCTTCTCCAGTACAGGAGATGGATAATCCATGGATGGGACGTACCAAAGCCTCACTGTCCCAAGGGGTGGGAAAAAGATAAGGCCGGTAGATTGATCTCTGAGACAACTTGCTGGAGGACCCTCCTACCAAAGGAGGCATCCGCCGATGCAAAGCGGTCTATCTTGTAGTGTCGTATAAACGGGGAAGGCGAGGACCATGTCGCGGCCCTGCAAACTTCCTCGATTGACGCCTGGGTAGCCCATGCCGCCGAAGTTGCAGCGCTTCGGGTGGAATGGGCTGTGAGATGACTTGGGGGCGGCAGGGATGATACATTGTAAGCTTCTGCGATACAGCTTCGGATCCACCTTCCAATGGTGCCCGCGGAAACTTTCCGCCCCAAGGTGCCCGCTTGGAAGGACACAAATAGGGCCTCCGATTTGCGGAAGGGTTCTGTACGCTTTATATAACGCCGCAAGGCTCTGCGGACGTCCAATGTATGCCACTGCCGCTCCCGGTCATGTGTTGGATTTGGACAGAAGTTTGGGAGAATTACTTCCTGTGTCCTGTGAAAGAGTGAATTCACCTTCGGTATGAAGGCAGGATCTAACCTAAGGACCACCCTGTCCTTGTGGAAAATGCATAGGTCGTTTCTGACTGACAGTGCGGCCAGTTCCGAAATTCGTCTGGCCGATGTGATGGCAATCAGGAACGCCACCTTTAGCGACAGGTGTCGCAAGGAAACGGTCGCCAATGGTTCAAATGGTGACCGAGTGAGTGCGTGAAGGACTCGCGGTAGTTCCCAGGACGGGTACCTGTGAATTACTGGAGGTCTGGTGTTATAGGCGCCCTTGATAAAGGCGCGGATCCTGGGGTGGTGAGCTAAGGGAACCGAATCCGTGCAGGTGAGGAGGGTGGACAAGGCCGCCACTTGCCTGCGGATGGTCGCGGGGGCGAGGCCTCTGTCTAGTCCCTCCAAGAGGTAATCTACTATCTGAGGGATGTAGAGTTTGTGTAAGTCAAACTGCCGTTCCCTGCACCAAAGGCAAAAATTTTTCCAAGTGGAGTCATAAATGCGGTTTGTTGCCGGACGGCGTGAAGCTTGAATTATGGTAATGGCCCCGGGAGAGAATAGTTCCTGTGCCATTATCTGGCGCTCAAGTGCCAGGCGGTCAGTTGTAACCATTGGGGTTCCGGGTGACTGATGGTTCCCTGGTGTAGGGACACTTGATGAGGGGGAATGTTCCATGGGGGCGACTGAGACAGGTTCATCAGGTCGGCGAACCACGGTCTCTGTGGCCAATATGGTGCTACTAGGATCACTTCTGCCCGCTCCTGAATCAGCTTTCGGATGACCGCCGGTATGAGTGGTAGTGGGGGAAAGGCATAAAGCAGACCCTGAGGCCACTGAGTTCTCAGAGCGTCCGTCCCCTCTGCTCGCGGGTTGAAGTAACGAGAGTAAAATCTGGGGAGCTGGGCATTGTCTGATGATGCGAACAGATCGAGGATCGGGTACCCGAACTTGCGGGAGATGTCTAGGAACAAGTTCGGGTGTAGCCCCCACTCCGAAGGGTCCACTGTGGTGCGGCTTAGGAAGTCCGCTTGCTGGTTGTTGACCCCCGATATGTGTTCCGCTTTTAGTGACTTCAGATTGGGCTCTACCCAGCTGAATAGGAGTCGTGACTCTGTCATCAGGGTTTTTGATCTGGTCCCCCCCTGCCGATTGATGTGCGCCTTGGCTGCTACGTTGTCTGTTAGGACTAGAACGTGGTGGCCTCTGATTCTGTCTTTGAATTGTTGCAAGGCTAGGTGGATAGCCCTGAGTTCTAGCCAGTTGATGTTGTTTCTCAGATCCGTGGCGGACCAACGTCCCTGTACAAACCGGGAGTCCAGATGGGCTCCCCAACCATACAGACTGGCGTCTGTAGTGATGGTAACTCTGACTGGTTCCTTGAAGGGTGACCCCTTGGTCACGGCCCGAGAGCACCACCAGCGTAGCGCCCTGCGGATTTGTGCCGTGACCCTGACTAGGTGGTTGGATGCGCTGGTGTTCTGCCGTTGGTACGGGAGCAGAAACCACTGTAGTTCCCGTAGGTGGAGCCTGGCCCAGGGTACAATGGCTATGGCCGATACCATCTTGCCCAATAATTGGGAAAGTGTTAGTATCGGAACTGAACGTTGCCTGTGAACCCAGCGAGCCAGTTCCCTGATGCCGGCCACCCGGTCTTGGGAGAGATAGACCATACAGTTGGTTGTGTCTATCATGGCCCCCAGATGCAGCAGCCTGGACGAGGGAACTGTCTGGCTCTTCTGAAAGTTTACTGAGAATCCGTGTAATTGGAGGACGCGAATGACGGTCCTTACGTCCGCCTGAGCTGTCTGTAGGGATGTTGCTTGGATTAGTATGTCGTCTAGGTAACATTGGACGCGTATTGGGATTTTTCTCAGTTTGGCGGCTACCGCTGCTAGTATCTTGGTAAATACCCTGGGTGCCGAAGATAGACCGAAGGGGAGAGCTCTGTATTGGAAGTGTTTTCCCCCGTAACAGAAACGTAGGAACCGGCGGTGGTTTGGGTGGATGGGGATGTGAAGGTAGGCTTCCGTGAGGTCTATCGATGCCAGGAAGTCTCCTTCTCTGATGCTTCCCAGGATGGACTGAAGGGATTGCATCTTGAATTTTTTGTATGTGATGTAGCGGTTGAGGTTTTTTAGGTCCAGGATTGCCCTCCATCCTCCTGAAGTCTTTGGAACCACAAAGAGGATGGAGTAAAATCCTCTGCCTCTGTATTCCGCTGGGACCGGTTCTATTGCTTGAATGTCCAACAGGTGTTGGATGGCCTCCTGCATGAGTTTGCGTTTGGTGGGGTTCCTGGAGACCGAGCAGTTGATGAGTCGGTCTGGGGGTGTGACCAGGAACTCCAGGGACAGCCCGGACTGGATGGTTTGTAGTACCCAGTTGTCCGTGGAGGTCTGCTCCCACTGGTGGAAGAAGTGAGCTAGTCTTCCTCCAATGGGTAGGTCTATGTAGGAGTCATTTTGTCTTCCGGTACGGACGACCCGTTCCACGAAAGGGTCGTCTCGACTGGTTTTGTTGTCTGGGCTGGAACCCCGGTCTGTCGTAGGGGCGGCCGTACGGTTTGTTCTGCCTGGGAGTGAATGGCTTGGGTGCCTGACTGATAGGCGTGGTTGTCGGTTGACGAAAGGACTGCCTACGAAAGTAAGGTGTGGTACGTTTGTCTGACCTTTTGTTCAAGTGTGCCATGACCTTCCGCTTGTCTTTGTTCTCTACAAGATAGGGGTCCAAGGCCTCCCCAAACAGACCGTTGCTTGAGTAAGGGGCGGTCGCTAGCCGCCACTTAGCCTTGGTGTCAGCTTGCCAGTGTTTTAGCCATAGCATTCTCCTGGCAATTATGTTGGATGCTATGGATCTGGATGAAAAAATGGCCGATTGGAACGTTGCGTCTGCAGCGTATTCCGTGGCTGCTACCATCTTAGCCAGGTCCTGGTGTGTTCGTATGTCCTCCATAGGAACTATGGTTTGTAGTTGTTGCAACCAGATGAGGGTGGCCCGGACAAAAAAGGAGGCCGAGGTGGCTGCTTTGATGGCCCATGCCGCTGTCTGGTGGGTTTTGCGAAAGGCTTGTTCCCACTTTTTGTCATCTGCCTTAAGGGCCTCCACTAGGTCCCCAGCCATGGCTGTCTGGGAGACCAAGGGGGTCCAGGCTTCATCTACTTTAGGAATTTCTAAGGCCTCATTGAGGTCTGTGGCAGTGCTGTATAATTTTTTGTCCGTACCACTCACTGATGGGAAGGAAGCGGGAGAGTCCCATGGCTTCTTGATCCCTTTCAGGAAAATGGCGGGGCAAGGTATATGGTGTTGCGTTGTCACCTTTTCTACGAATACGGGTCTGGATGTGGTGGCCGGTGTCGCTTGCGGCTGAGAAAACTGATCCGTCCCCATGTCCGCAATGGCTGTGGCCTTGCGTAGTATCGTGAGGAAGCGGTTGGGATTAAATAATCCCCCTGAGGGGGGCTCAGGGGGAAGTTCCTCATCCTCTGACATAGAGATCCCAGGTTGATCCTCCTCTTGTGGTGAAGAATAACCACTCATGGAGGACTGGGCCGGGGAGACGGGTTCCTGAATGCCTGAGGACTCTGAGGGGAGTTCCGAGTGTGGCATGGCTGAGATGGAGGGCCCCTGGTCGTGGTGGGTGGAGCGCTGTGCTAGGGCTCGGTCCACCACTTTGGTTAATAGGGCCTCTAGCCGTCCATCTGCCCAGATGTCCCCTATGTCATTACCTTTGGGTGTGGTGACCGCAGGTGGAGAGTTGGACTCAGTGGTTGTGCCTGCCGCCGTGGTTGTTTGTTGGGCTGATGTAGATGGCGGATCCAGTGGTTGCGGTGTTCCTGGAATGGACCACGCGCTCTGGGTTGATGTGGATGGACCCAATGGTAATTCCATCTCGGTGGCCGCTATTTGAACCAATTCCAATTGGGCCTGCCTCTGCGCTCTGGAGAACTCCTTCTCCAGGGCCTGGTGCCTACGGCTGGCTTGCTTTTCCGCCAACTTGGAGGGCCTCTTGAGCGAGTGTTTTGTCTTCGCTTTGCACTTGCCTGCCGCCTTCTGGTCAGAAGGTGTGTTGCAGCCGTAATTGGGAGGTGGAGGGGTCGTGCTCATGGATTGAGGCAACGAGGGTCCCTCCATTCCGCTTGAGCAGTCCCAGAAAAACTGAGAAGACGCTCAGGCAGGCAAGTATTGGCGGGAGCGAAATTGGAACAAGTACCAGGACTGTTCCCCTGATCACCCGACCACAACAAAAATATTCTCTCTGGGCTAAGGTCACGGTAGCTGAGGGAGGTACCGAAGGCACGTTTGGAACCACTCTTTGGGTTCCGCCCGGAGGCCTTAGGTGACCAGGCAACGTGCACCAGTAGAAAAAGGAAAAGGGAGGCAAAAAATATCAGTGGCGACCTCAAAAGGGTCTGTAGGCCTGACTTAATACACAGCAGGTATCAAATGGCGGTCACCTAGAGCGGAATTTATTCTTATTAATACTATTACTATTATACTAATAATAGGAACAACAATAATAAAATAATAATAATAATAATAACAACAACAACAATAATGGTGATGATGATAATATTGTGTGTTCTGTCTTTAGGCCTGTTGGCCCTGCAGTCGCTTAATTTTTAGCTTTAAAAAAAAATTTTTTTTTTATTAATTATTATTATTATTATTTTTAAAATTTATGTATCTATTTTTATTATTATTATATTTTGTCCTATTATTATATGTGTGTATCGGGGGTGGAGCGCTGGTTGTGTGCTCCTATTCCGCCTCTATCAGTGATTCCAGATATGATGTAGAGCTTCCTTAAGCTCGGTTTGCCTTTCTCTGGCAAGAGATGGCAGCCACAGCTCGTTTCTCCCTGAAAAAGGGCTTTGCAGATCCCAGGAGGGTTCTCTAGCCTCCGTTTCTTGGTTGGCTTACTCCCTTCCTGTGCTTCGTTTCCCTCTGAAGATAAGCTCCGCAGCCTCCCAGAAGCTGCTTGTGCCCGGGGATTTAAATTTGGCGCGCTGTGACGTTTTAAGGGAATCCCAGCCAGGGATTGCCTTTGTTGTCTGAAAACGGCAACTAAAATGGCGCCCGCGGTTGCCCTGGGCTGCTAGGGAATCTCCGATGATCCGAATTCAAGTTTGAATCCGGACCTGGAGATTGTTATTTTTTCCCCCAATTTGAGGAAAAAATCCCTTGGAAGGTTGGGGAGAAAAGCTCAGCAAGTGGTCTCTGCTGATGCCTTTGTTCCCCCCCCTTTTTCACCTCCAGAGCCCTGGGGCTGACTGGGATCCGTGGGGAGTTTTCCCCCCCCACACCCCCTTTTTCAATTTTAATATAGGATCAGGGATGATCCCAAGGAAAACTTAGTGGTTGGGGAAAAGGTTCAGCAAGTAGTCTCTGCTGATGCCTTCTTCCCCCCCTTTTCACCCCCCAGAGCCCTGGGGCTGGCTGATATCTGTGGGGAAATTTCCCTCCCCACCAATCCCCTTTTTAATTTTAGGTTTGAGATCAGGACTGATCCCCAGAAAATTTTGTGGTTAAATTCCTATAGGTGGAAATTTTTTTGGGAAGGGGAAGCCAATTATCAAGGGATAATCAATCAATGGATTTCTTGTCTAACCTGATAAGCTGAGAGCCACGCCAAAACGAGTCTTCTCCGAGCAGAGACCAAGTTAAGAATGGACTCCACAGGAAGTGGGGGCGTGTCAAGCTTTGGCTACTTGGTCTCAAGAGCAGGCAGACAGAGAAAACCCATCCATGGATTATCCATCTCCTGTACTGGAGAACTTGAAATTTAAAAGATGCAAAACAAGAAGACAGAAGTTTAGGAAAACAGTGTGATAGTACAATTGACAGAATTGACATCACCAATTTTCTGATGCACTGAAAAGACATAAGCATGAAACATCATTTGCATGAATGCAAACTGGTATCTATTACCAATTCTTTAGAATAATTTCCAACTGTTTTAGTGAATTTAATTGAATTAATTTAGTGAATTTAACTGAATTTAACTAAATTAATCTATTTCTATATAAACTGTCTCAAATTCAATTCCTGGAAACTCCATTTTAATGAATTTAGCTAGCAAGTTGGAAAAGGCACTCCACAAAATGGCTGTCTATAGGAATTAACAAAATGAACCAACCTTTTGGGTAAAATAAGAATTTCAGTAGGAGGGAATATATGCAGCTCAGGATTGAATTACAAAGTTCTTAGGGCTTTTGGAGTTTGACTGTTGGCTTACAAATGTTTCATTACCCTGCTAGGTAATATCATCAATGCAAGCAAGTACGGGGTTTGCTGCTTATTTGTGTATAGTAACTTGACTTGCAAGTTTTGATGGTTCTGCCTAAATGTTTGGTATTGATCCTTGCTTATTCATGTTTTTGCTACTGGAGAAGAGCAAGTCCTCCTGAAAAATCTGCAAAATTTTCTTAGATGAATACTCTATTAAAACATTAGAAACTTGCACAGGATTGCCTATAATTTCATAATGAGCAAGGGAATAATGCATTTAAAAAAAAAAACCTCTAGAACTGTATATGTGTATGCATACAGTACATGCATTTCTGGAAATAAAGAGATGAAGAAAAATGTATGCCTTCTGGGAAGAATTCTGTTTTTTAATACTTAATTCCATTTAAAGCACAAATAGTATATGATTTATTTTAACAGGTGATCAAACAATGGGGAAAAATGCAATCTAACTAAATCTATAGTAAATAAGTATCAGAAATATAACAAAAACCAGTATTCTTGCTTTTCTGGGTTGCTTAACTTATTTTTAACCACTGAACCCAAATCATAACAAACAAACAAACAAAAAAGAAAACAGTTCTACTAACTCAATTCTCATGAGATAGATGGCTATATAAATTTGATTTATTCATTTATTCAATTAATTTTGATGGAATTTGATTTATTCATTTATCAATCAATTTATATCTGCCCATTCCACATACATTACAATGGATAGCTTACAATGGATAAAGAATTATTAAAATTATACGCTTACAGGTAGTCCTCAAACTATGACTACAATTGAGCCCAACATTTATGTTGCTAAGTGAGAAATTGGTTAAGTGAGTTTTGCCCCATTTTACGACTTTTCTTGCCACAGTTGTTAAATGAATCACTGCAGCTGTTAAATTAGTCACACGGTTAAGTGAATCTGGTTTCCCCATTGACTTTGCTTATCAGAAGTTCACAAAAGGGGACTGTGTGACCCTGGGACACTGCAACTGTCATAAATATAAGTCAGTTGCCAAGCATCCGAATGTAAATCACATGAACACAGGGATTCTGCAATGGTCATAAGTGTGAAAAATGGTCATAAGTCACTTTTTTCAGGGCAGTTGTAACTTTGAACGATCACTAAGTGAACTGTTGTAAGTCAAGGACTACCTGTACTATGTTAATGGAAATACATAGCATATGTAGATATTTTATATAATCTCTATTTCTCTCTGAAGAACATTTCTGTCAAGGTTAATATTATTACTCAACTTGTATCTTCAAATAATAAAGTAATATTGTATAGTTTAAAGCTAGCAAATTTATAGTAGCAAATAAGTACTTCATTAGATGCATTTGAGGTACATAAACAAGTCCCTGACTTACTTAATTTCTATCATCATGCTGCCTGCTGTGATTTCTGCCTGTTGCCAAACAGATCTAAAACAAGCTACTGATTTTGTTTCTCAGGTTAGTGGGACCTGCAAATAGATGACATAAACAAAGCTGATATAGCACACTGAAACCATAGTTGCCTTAAAAATGTTCAAATAGCCTTTATTTCACAGGGTTCATACTACATACTAAGCCATAAATAAACAATATTTTGGCTTAACCCTGCTTGTATAATGAATTTGTTCAAGATAATGAACAGAGACAAAGAGCAATGCAATCTCTTCACAAAGAGTTGACTAATTATAATTTTATCTAAACCAGAGGTTTTCATGCATTTTCAGGCTATGGAACCTGTTAAAAAATGCCCAGAACAGAGGCAAAAATCTATGACAAAAAAATTGATTGCATCCAAATGTTATTTGCATAGTTTGCTTCTAAGCCCATTTCACCATAAAAGAGATCACATATAACTAAATCAAATAATTTAACAAATCTTTTATTTGTTGAGTTAATTACCACAGAAGGATTAGGGAATGCCAGCACATTACTGACATTTGCGGTTCCAATGTTATATTATACTGAAGAATTTGCTATTTTTATACTGAGTGTCACATTATTTTAAGCATTATAGCTGAAAACTGAGTCTATTTGAGCTTTAGACAACAAGTGGTATTATATGCCTACTGCTATAATAATGCCCACTGGGTCCTCTTTCACAAATGGACATAACTAAGAAACTACAGAAAGTTCTGCCTATAGATTCTTTAGCATGTTATGCGTACTTTTCTGGCTGGCCCATATGGTATGCTAAACAAAGTATGGATGGAACCACATTCACTCATGGAACGAGCTAGATACAACCAGACCAGTTTGTGGAAGCATTGCTCTTACCAGATATCTGAACTGGTGAGTTATACAGTAGGCCACAGATCTAGATAACTGATGTAACCAGGATGGGCAATCACTTTTCTCTAATATTGCATGACAACTGAGGATGGTAAACAAAGTGACTAGGAAGGGCTAGATATGCATGAGCAGTTCTTTCTCACATGGTTATTTTGCTATTTTCTTCGAGGGGGGGATTAGAACTGATTTATAAGTTAATGATGCAACTTATTGTATAAACTTATACAGTTCACATTCCATCCAACTATGAAATTTGTTGGGTGACATGGCATCAGTTATTACCTTTCAGCAGAAGTTAGCTGACAGTTATCGCTGTGGCCATAAAACGAGTGGAATTTTTCCATTATATGTGCTATGTTTCGCCCCAAGAGGAAAAATGGAATATACATATTATAAATACAAAAATTAATTATAAACAATCCAAAAAAAAGGAGGATGGGAAAGGGAAGAATGTGGCAATTGTGGAAAACAAAAAATGTGGTAGAGTGTATTAGAGAGGGAAGGATGGAGACAGAATGATTGAATGAATTATTACTCCAGGTACTATACAGCCATAAATACATTCCTAAAAAAATGATAAAGAGATACTGATTTTTTTTCAGTACACAGAACATCAGTCAGTCAGTCATTCAGCCAGTCAGTCCGTCCGTCCATCCATCCATCCATCTATCCTTTATATGAATGAGTCTAAGACATAAAAAAAACAGAGGGATTATGATTACATTTAGTTTGGCAAGGAATATTTGCCATTGTTACTTGTATCTAGAAAAATCTAGTCTCAGATGGAACATATTCTATGGTCAATAGTAGGGTACCCTTTGAGTGATAGCTATTTTAGGATGGAAGCAGAAAATACTATGGCAGTCATATCATGTGGGCTTTCCTTAGAGATTATTTAATCAGCAGGAGATACAATGTTGTGTGACAAAGAGCTTTGGTCTAATTTAACACAGAACTTTTTAATGGGTACCATCCCACACCTAGAATTGTAGTTTCAAGCTGTATATACTTCATTAAAAGGAGTAATTTAAGAAATATATCCATAGCTATGAGAAGCTGTTTTTCTCAGGAATCTTTCCAGTATGGACATTTTATGGTACACACTTCAAATACAGTATATGATTATAAACATACAGTATTTATATCTTAGCATCAGGAAGCCACTGGATCTAATTTCTGCCCAAAGAACTATCTATTCTCTGCTTACTGTGTTACTTTATAAGCAAGAAAACAAGAAATACTGAATTCCCCAATCTATGTTACATTGATTACAGCTACTCATATCACTCTATATCAGCGGTTCTCAACCTGTGGGTCCCAACCCTTTTGGGGGTCGAACGACGCTTTCACAGGGGTTGCCTAAGACCATTGGAAAACACAGATTTCCGATGGTCTTAGGAACCGAGACACTAGTGAGAATTTCTGTTCAAGGTTAGCTCTGCCAGTCAGTTCGGGCAGATAGGAAAGCAGCCGCCTCAGCAGCATGGCAGGGCTGCGCTACCCATCGCAGAGCAGCTACTGCTGCGTCGCCGCGGCTATGAACCTCCTGCTCGGCGTCTTTCAGGTCCTCTTGCCTGGCTTCCGTCTGGGAGAAGCGCAGGGCCAAGGTAAAAAAAAAAAAAAGCCTGGCGAAAAACTCCCAAGGGGTAGCATCGATCTGTAGCGGGAGGTGAAGGGGACGGGTGAGTGGGTGGGGGTCGACCAGAAGGGAACCGGGTCTGATAAGGGCGAAAGTTGAGTGAGGTTTTCCCCCTCGCCACTCTCTCCACCTCCCTTTGTGCAGCGGCGTCTCTGGCTGCTGCCTTCCCAGTCGCCGAGAAAGGGAAAAAAGGAGCCATGAGTGAGTTCCCCTTTCTGCCTCGTTGCTGAAAGCTTTTTTTTTTAAAACAACCGCTCATTCAGAACTCCTCGGGGCTTGCTTGCACGAGCTTGTGGCGGATCAGTAAATAAAGGGGTGGGGGAGCCAAACCGTCCAAGGTGTTTGCACCCTGAACGTGTGAACGCTGCTTTCATGACTTGCCACCACCACCCCCTCTCTTCCCACCCTGCTCGGGCAATGCGCTGCTGCTGCTGGCTGATCTGAGCTGCGGCGCTGAGCCGGTCCCCACGCCTCCTGGTTGCCTGGCCATGCTCCGCCCCCGGCCACCCTCTGCGCCGGAGCCTCCCCTGTGCCGCCCGGCCCGCCTCCCTCGCCGCCGGAGGCATCTCTGTGTGTCTCCAGACCTTACTGGACTACCATCCCCAGCAGCCCTAAAAGCACTCTGGAAGAGTGGGGAATGCTGGGAGTTGCAGTTCATCACCATCTGGAAAAACATGACTCTCCAAAGATTGATCATTCCTTCCTTCCTTCCTTCCCCCCCTCAATCTCCTTCCTTCTCCATCTCCTTCCTTTCCCCTTCAATCTTCCTTCCTTCCTTCCATCTCCATCCCTTCCACTTCAATCTTTCTTCTTCCTTCCTTCCTTCCTTCCTTCCTTTCCCCTTCAATCTCCTTCCTTCTCCATCTCCTTCCTTTCCCCTTCAATCTTCCTTCCTTCCTTCCCCTTCCATCCCTCCCAACATTTTTGAGCGAAGAGTAAGCTTCTCCAGCGAGCATTGCTATATTGTTTTTGTGATTAATCACTATGCTTTAATTATGTTCAATTCGTAACAATGAAAATACACCCTGCGTATCAGATATTTACATTACTATTCATAACAGTAGCAAAATTACGGTTATGAAGTAGCAACGAAAATAATTTTATGGTTGGGGGTCACCACAACATGAGTAACTGTATTAAAGGGTCGCGGCATTAGGAAGGTTGAGAACCACTGCTCTATATTCAGAAGAACACCAGATGGCATGCTCTTACCATAAGCAATTCAAGCGGAAATTTGCAATTAAGATATGTATAAAACATTCATCAGTCTTAAGGCTGCTATTTTAAAGCCCATGAATAGGATTCTTTCTGCCTCACAATATGCATTTTCACAATCTGGAGATTGTTCTGCCTTGAAGGATATGATTTCATCTTTCAAAAATGATTTTTTGCTTATTGGGGAGGGGCAATTTAGCCCAGCCTTACTCAGAAAAAAAACCCCTTCTCTTTCTGAACTTTGGACATAATTTCTAAAGGCATATAGTGAAGGGAAGCTTTAAATCATTCACTTGCTCTGCCTGCCACCACCATTGTTGTATATTCAGAAGGGACTACAAGTATCTGAAACTGCATTACAAACTACCAACAGGAAACATGCAGACTGACTTATAGATTTCTGCTGAAGCTTCTCCAAGTGAAAGTTTTCTAAACTTTGCAGAAAGATAGCAGAAAATGAGTGATTAAACCCTACTTCTCTCATATGCTAACGATTGTAACTTCCTGAGCCTTAATGAAAGTGACAAAGTGCTAGCAGCAGCAGAAGCATGGCTGACTCAGGAATTCTGGGAGTTCAAGTCCACGAGTCATAAAAAGCCAAGGTTGCCTACCCCTGGCCTAGGTTCAAAGGATTTCTATGGTTTTATATCTATTTTTAGTTTTAAATAGAATGGACTGTTGAAGGAAAAGTCTTCATCATGGTTCAGTCCAAGCCGGGGATAAACAACATGGCGACTGCTTTAGGAAGAAGGTTGCAGTTTACTGAAGAGGAGAGCCAGACAGAAAGATGGCTCTGGAAGAAAAGAGAAAAAACAGGGCTGAGCACATGCTGGGAGTGGGTTTTTATACCCTCTGGAGCCTTTTGTTTGGAGTTCCTTCCTGTGGCATGAACTTTGACATGAGTCTGAGTGTGCCCTTTGGTGTCTCTGTGTTAATCCTATTATGTCCTGTCTTAGAGTTTGGGTGGCGTATGTAGATTTTAGGTGTCTTTGTCTTCTTGATCTTCTAGCTGGGGCCTCCATCTGCATTTCTACAGAGCTGGTTTATGCTTGGGGAAGGGAGACCTGGGGCTATTAAGAAAAACTGAGCATGCTTTTCTGCCTCTTTAAGATCCTTTTAGGAAATATATTTTCCTGCTCTTTTATTATTTCCTTCTCTGGGGGGCTGACTTCCCACAGGATGTTCCAACATTCCATTCTCCAATCAAAGTAGTACAGCAGAGCTTTTCAACCTTTTCACCCATTGTACCACTTTTAGGATATGGCAACATCCAAGTACCACCAGTCGCCTAGCAAAGTGTCAAAAACTTGATGACAAAAAAAGGAAAAAAGTGATAAAATACAGGTAGTCCTCGACTTACAACAGTTCGCTTAGTGACTGTTCGAAGTTACAATGGCACTGAAAAAAGTGCCCCCCAACCCACAGCCGAGCAAGACAGTGCCTGCCTGCCCGGCGGCGTTCTTCCTCCTCTCCAAGTTTTTCATTGTTGTGAGCATTTCTGTTGAGGATTGGCAGAAGGGGTGGGGTGGGGGGAGTGTTTGTTTTTTATTCCCCCATCTGCTGGGTGGTTGCAGCAGGTTTTGGTCACTTCACATGACCCTGGGCACTGTAACCGTCATAAATATGAATCAGTTGCCAAGCATCTGAATGTAAATCACAAGACCCTGGAGATGCTGCAACATTCCAGCTGATCAGTGCTTCTTCTGGGCTCAGCAGAAGCGCCAGGATCAGTGCTGCTTTCCAGCTGATTGGTGCTTCTTCAGGGCTCAGCAAAAGCACCAGGATCAGCACCAAGCTCCAGCTGGAGCCTGGCGCTGATCCTGGCTCTTCCACTGAGCCCTGACAGCCCTGCAGTTCCAGCCATCTCTCGGTCAGGCTTGTGCGGTGCTGCCACCGATTCAGCTCATTCCCCTCCCCCACTACCACTTTTCTAGGATGGTCGCGTACCACCTGCCAGTGCCAATGTACCACAGGTGATACCCGTACCACTGGTTGAAAAGCCCTGTAGTACAGAACTTCTTTGCTAGAAAAAAAGCTTTCTATATATATTTTTCCAACAATCTAACAGCTGTATGCATATATCTAGGTAGGTAGGTAGGTAGGAAGGAAAATAAAGAAAATATAGAACCTTTGGTTTTTATTTCTGTAGATTCCTGTTTCTACAAATTAGGTAAGGCAGAGTTTTTCAAACTGCATTTTATAAAATTCTTGACAGGATTCCACGAGAAGCTAAGGGAGGGGTGAAATAACTTGAATTCAGTCATGTTATCCACAGCAGTTTTTCTAAAGTGCAGGTGAAAGAATGAAACATGTCTCCTGTGAAAAAATGCCATAGCTATCATTCTGCAGATCAGGGATTCCAGAAAAACCAGTTCTTATGTGTTTGAAAAAAGCCTGAACATCCTGAATATAATGCATATATGAAAATTAAAATCCAAGGCAGAGGTTTGTTTTCTGTTATGAGTTAAGAACACTGAATGTTAAAAGAAATCTCAAGCAAAGACTGAAATATCTTGCTTTCTGGATTATAATTCCAAAGCTGACGTAATTTCAGAAAGTGCTTAGTATGGAATGCTAAAGGTTTCCTCTCCTAAGGAGGTCTCTCTAGCACAGCAGACCCCAACCTTTCTGGCACCACGGACTGATTTCATGGAAGACAAGTTTTCCATGGACCAAGGTGTGGGGGGAGAATGGTTTCATTTTCACTTGCTTGCCTGCTGTTCACCTCCAGCTGTGTGTGGCTCCATTCCTCACAGGCTATGGACCAGTATCGGTCAATGGCCTGGGGATTGGGGACCCCTGCTTTAGTGGGAAAAAGAAGAATGGAATTTTTGTGGCAGTTTCCTCCCTGTGGAATGTCACCCTTGTGGAGATAAGATTGTTCCTCACTTATCACTCTTTCGCAAGGACCTAAAGACCTGGTTTTGCCAACTGTCTGGGGAACCCAGAGTGGGATGGCACTCATCAAGTAGCTTATCTGAGTGACTGTTGTCACCAGGGAGTGGAGGATTTATTGGTTTTTATTGTTTTTATATTGGGTTTTTATGTTTGTAACTGGCCCAGAGTCACTGAGAATGAGTTAGGCAGCCATATAATTTTTCTTAAATATATATACAGTATATTCCATGCACACATGCACACACACTGAAACATACCCCTTTATATATACCACTTGGAATATTGTGTACAGGTGTCACCATCCTACTTTTAAAATATCTCTCCCAAATTGATGGCCTTGAGAAATTCCTTTATGAGAAAAGATTTTACTGATTTAAGGGATGCAGCATAATAAACATGTGCAAAATATTGCGCGTAGAAAGCATACAGTACATGTTCTCTTTCCACCAGGTTTCTTTCCAAGTCCCCAAATGTTTGTTTCTTGAAATACTAGCTACTAGCAGAAGACAGTTCACATTTCTAATGCATAAGATCATGCAAACATGTGTACCTATGGAACTAGTTTCTTCATTCATTTTTAATATTTTCCCACTATCAGTTGCAAACCAGAAGGCATATCCCATCTAATCAAACACAAATCCATGAAAGTACTAGAAAAATGAAGGAAGATTAGGATTGTAGGACTGTGTCTTCCTACAATCACAGAGGCTTTTTTTTAGGATTCTGTCTGACCTATGAGGAATATCTAGCCAAAATTAAATAGGTAAATACCCACCAAAATTGTTGATAATAAAACAGAAAATCAAGCAAAAATACAATATTGGCTGAGCAAAATGTAACACTAGAATGCTTCAGAGTTCCTAAAACATGATTTCAGAGGTTTTATATAATACTTAGTATAGCCTTATTATATAGCCAATGTTTTCTGGCAGGTCTCATTAAATTAGGTTATTCTAATATCAATTAGAATTTTCTTTTCCTCTGAATAGCTTTTCTTAATTTCCCAAATGTAAAGAAGGCCTAAATGAAATGGGTTTTATTCACTTGTCCCTTTTAAGAGAGAGAGGGAGGAAGGAAGAGAGATCTCCTTGATAGTATAATTCCATACAGAACTGGGTAACAAGAATGTAGAGAATAAGGGTGATGACTTTGATGGAGATATGCAAAAGCTGTTATATAAGAGGCTGAATTTTTTTGAAAGTATAGAACCTCTAGATCAGGGGTGTCAAACTGCTGGCCTGCAGGCCGGATGCGTTACGCCAAAACCACACTCACCCCATTGCCGGCAATGGGGAAAAAGTCATGATACATCGCGACACATCATGTGACGTCGCAAGTTTGATACCCGTGCTCCAGATAACATTAAGGAACAGCTAATTTCAATTAAAGTAACTTTAGTTTTCCTGTGGAATTGATTTTTACCTACTTATCTACCTAACTAGAGGGGCTGACAATGAAGCACAAGTCTTATGTTTCCTGTTTTTATATTTTTCCTTAGGGTAATAGAGCACATTTGTTCAAAGTATGAAAATTCTTGAGTATTAACCAATCAATTCAGTGTACTGCTCTCTCAAGGAATCATGTTACATGGCCTATGACTGTTTTATTGTGGCCAAACAGACAAGTGCCCAATAAACTTTTTTGGGACAACTTAGTAGACAGAAGATACTTGATAGAGTGGCGAATATGGTCTCCACAGTGATGGAGGAAGCCCTCCTGGCAAAAGTAGTCAGCAGAGCATTTCTAAAATCCTTGGTGCTATCCATGAGGACCTATTGAACCGGTAATTAAATTACCTAATATTTTCTGCTTTCTAGCAGAAAATTGGTGCTTCAGATTGTGCCATTTCCTGATACAGAATTAAACTGGGATATGGTTGGGCATTAACTTGTATATCACCTTTTCCCTTATAAGCCAGACATTAAAGCACCTCATAGTATTAGGCTTAGCAGAACAACCCTGGATCTTCTACATTATAGGCATAGGCAATCCTGCTTCTCCTTGCAAGAGAAATGAGCATGAGTGGCTCCCAGCTACGTGAATACTACTTACTGTATCTGTTGTATGTACGAAATGAACTGAATAAGATGATTAGAAAGAGAAGAGTGGCATCATCTTCTATTACCCTTGCTTGATCTATGTTCCTCAGACCACAATCTAGAACAAGGAAAGTTTGGTCTAGTGATCAGGGTAGAAACCAGGAGATCATGAATTTTAGTTCCATCTTAGGCGTGAAAGTTGGCTTGGTGACTTTGGGTCAGCCATTCTCTCTCAATTCAACTCACCTCACTTTGGGGAGAGAGGAGGATTCTTCACTAAGAAGTGAAGAAAATAGGAGGTGGAAGAAGTATTAGATATGTTTACCACCTTGGGTTATTTATAAAGATAAATATAAATTTAGATTTAAAAAAATCTTTAAAAAGAGGCAAATCTGGATTAACTTAAATATCTGCTCATCATAGTGTCCAGCCCCTGGGCTCAACATGAACCGATGGGGGGAAGGGATGTAGCAGCCAGCTGTGCACCGACCCCATTTGCCGCCTGATGTCCGAGGACCAGCTGGGCATCAGCGAGGCCACCATACACCGCAGCCACCTCTCCCTTGTAACCGGGCGCCGGGGGAGTCCCGAAAGCCAGCTGGGCATCAGAGGCGAGCCAGCGAGACGCCAGAGGGGCTGCCTCGCACCGCGGCCGCCTCTCCCTTGTCACCGGGCACCGGGGGGAATTCCCGAAAGCCAGCTGGGCGGCGGAGGCGATAACCTGGGCGTCGGGGGAGACCACCTCTCACCGCGGCCGCCTCTCCTGTGTTGCTGGCAGCCGGGGGAGGACACCGGTTGCCACGTGGAGCTACTTCCCAGAGGAGCCGTCTGCTGTGGAGCCATGCCAGCGGCAGGGGGAGAAGCAGGACAATGACTGGTTGCCGGATAGGACAGCTGGTTCTGCGGAGGCCATGTGGCTGCACTGATGCATCCGGAGGGGGGGAGTTGGAAATTGAACTATGACTTTTACCTGCACGGATCGGATGCTGGCTTGCTGATTGGGGTGGGGTTGGAGGGCAGGGCACATCTATGTAAGGCACTAGAAGCAAACCACTCCCAGTGCTGACTTTCATTTTGCATGCATTAAATTATTGCCGATCACTTTGTTCCTGTGTTTCTGGAGTTTGTTGGCAGCAAACAGAGGACATTTGACACATAGTTTATGGTCCTGGCAGTTGAATAAAAGTCCTCTTGCCTGCTTTTAATAGCTCCCAATCTTCAGACAACATGTCCACTGGCTTTCAGCTTTTGTGCCATACATACTCCTCTTCCCATTCTGTCTTACAATTTGCTTTTGTAGGTAAGGTAAGGCACTAGAGTGTGGCTCAAATAGCAGGGCAGCTGGGACATGGGCTTGATTGCCTGTCAGTATAGTTCTGAGGAAATGGATGAATGTCTAAGAGTGGGGGGAAGCTTGTTTGTATAACTACAGCTATTTTTGAAAAGACAGTAACTCAAACTTCATTCCCTCACATGCAGAGTGAGCAAATTTCATGGTTTGTTGCAACTTGCATCATAGATCCTCAAAACTAGGATTCAACGATTGCAAAATTCTTCATCTTAGAGCATAAATACGTCGGAAAGAGTCTGCCCACTAGGCCATCTCCTTTATCAAAATAATGAATCAAGAACCCCAACTCAGTTGGAGATTAGGTACTGGTAATGGAATTTGTTCTATTTTGTTGAATTAATTTGCACTGTTACCTATTGATATGTAGAAAGATGTAGTTTATTGATAAGATCAGATGGTTGAGCCATTATAAAGTAGATATAAAAAACTTACACAATCATGTTAAAATACATGGTTTTTGATACATAAAAAAATCAGATTAAGATAAAACATTTCAAATTTTTCTCTACCTTTAATATAATGTATAAGCTGTACAATTCAATTCAAAGAGAAACTGAAATCTTTTAGGGATCAAAATAATAAAAAATGAGAATAATATGGCTGCATATGTGTAACTCTCTTATAAGTAGGGACGTGGCAATGTTCAGAATTAACCGATCACATTCAAACTGATGTTAAATAGTAATCAGTACATCAATTAAAGTGATCAAGCCTATATAAAATTCAGCTGTTCTAGTAGGATTTTTCTGATATTTATTCAGTTGCCTCTCATAGTCTGCAAAGAGCTTACGAAGTATCAAAGAGGTTTCATTGTTAGAAGGTGTCAGTCAGGAAAAAAAACATTTCTAAAGCATTGAATATACCACAGAACACAGAAAAGACAGTCATCAACAAGTGGAGAAAATATGGCACAACAGTGACATTACCAAGAACCAGAAGTCCCTCCAAAATTAATGAAAAAACAAGAGAAAACTAGGCTGGGAGGCTGCTAAGAGTCCTGCAGCAACATTAAAGGAGCATATTGGAAAATGTGTTGGGGTTTGATGAGATCAAAGCTGAACTTTTTGGCCATAATTCCAAAAACAAAAACAACACAGTGCATCATCAAAAGTACATCATACCCACAATGAAACATGGTGGTGGCAGTATTATACTTTTGGGGGCTGCTCTTCTTTATCCAGAACTGTGGGAAAAGGTGGAAGGAGTTATGAAGAATTCCAAATATCCATCAATTTTGCACAAAACCTTCAGCTCTCTGCTAAAATGCTGAAGATGGGTTTTATCTTTCAACATGACAATGTCCCAAAACATACCTCCAAATCAACAAAAGAATGGTTTCACCAGAAGATCAAAGTTTTTGGATGATTGCGCCAGACCTAATCCAATTGAAAATCTCTGGGGTGACCTGAAGAGAGATGTGTATAGGAGATTGGCTTTGCAATCTAACAATTTTAGAGTGCTTTTGTAAGGAAGAGTGGGCAGATTCCTAAGGCAATGTGTGCCATGTTGATAGGTTCCTATCTTAAAAGACTGAATGCTGTCATAAAAGTAACGAAGTTCAACACTTTGATTCAATGAAGTTTTAATTTAAGGGTGTGTATCTTTATGCAACTACATTATTGTAAGTTTTTATTGTTCTTTTTCCCCCTAAAAGATTTCAGTTTGTTTTTCAATTGCACGGCTTATATATTATATTAAAGGCGGAAAAATTCTGAAGTGATTTATATAAAACATATTAACATTGCTATTATTCCAATTGCTCTAATTATTTATTTACTTCAAAGTGTCAGTTATGACTATTAAAGCCAGCTAGAAAGGCTTTTCTCCAATTGAACCCTCTCTACCAATACTGTATACAAATACTACACTCACAAAAATGTTACACTTTGGGTGTGAGTTCCCATTGTGTAGAATTATTAATTGCTCAGAAATTTTAATTCCAGTGTTCTGTTTTTCAGGTATAATAAGATCATATGGCTTTTGCAGACTTTGTTTAGTTGCTTTTCTCTTTTTCATCTTTCGGACTAATGATTATCTTAAATGTAGATATGATAATTTCTAAACAGGGATTTAAATGTGAACTGTATTCTAATTCTTTTTTTTATTATTTTGAGCATACCTTATGTAAGTAAGTAAAACAAGCTGGGTTTCTACTAAAAGCATCTATTTTCTGTCCTTTTTATCTTCTAGTGATTCATATTAAAATAGAAACCAAAAGACAGCACAGCAGGGAAGCTTTTCTTCTCCAGTTTAACATAAACAGCAACTTCAACTAACTTTTCCTGCTCGGTTCCACAAATATTATAAATAGCATGTACTTGATGTTGGAATACAGCAGCTCATCATTTTCTGAGAACCCTTTAGAGAAGGCATACAAAGTTACCTTATAACAGGTCGGACTATTTATAGCATAACATTTCTACTTTGGTAAAAGCTTTCTACGGTCTAAGGGAAGAAGTCTGGAACTTCTGCATGTAAATGCATGCTTTTCTGTTGAGCATCAATTATCCCAAATGAGGAGTTAAAGTGAGATCTGAATCCACACCTTCCCTTATATTACCTTGCAAATAAGCACATGCCATTGCCTATATTAAGATTGTTTCCGTTCACCATTCTACAAACCAGAAAGTTTCTGTCTGGAGTTTAGCATATTGTATTACTTTTCATGTACTGCTCTACTAATTTATCGCCTTAGTTTGTCTTCTAATTTCAGTCTTCTGTTCTTTTAGCTTCTGTTATTACTTTCAATACATATCCACCCAGAAGAATTAAACTATGTCAGCAATCACTAAATAGACCAAAAACATTCTGTCTTCATATCGTATATGAATTAAAGTTGGAGATAAGAGAGCAAATTCAGACTATGAAAACAGTTCGCGTTGACTGCACATTTTGTATCTTTTACAGCATTAACTAATTTCTACATAAAAAGTAATTTAAGGCTATTATTGATCCACAAATTTATTTCTAGAGAATTGAAGCCAAACTAAGTACAAGCTGAATTCTGTTTCACAGGACTTCCATCTCACTGCTAATCCCACTCAAAAAATTTTCATGTTAAAATCTGACATTTCCTATGGCAATACCTGTGTTCATTTAGAACTATCCTTGGTGCTGAAGAATCACTCTCTGACTTTTTACAGTTTACTGATTATTTCCATGCTATTTATTGTATTTCCTATTTTTCTAGGCCTTCAGGAACTGCATCCAGACCATGGAAAAGAGCAAAGGTGTTCAGATGAAAATAAAGGCCTATATTTTGCAATTAATGAATAACAACTCTGGAAAATTAACATTTTTAATGATTACCCATTCTTTTAAAGCTTATTACTGCAGTCATTTTTTTGGTTTATTTTTTTATTTTTATGCAAAAAATTAAAATACAAATTTCCCCCCAAAAAAGAAAAAAATTACAAAAGTAAAACAAACTAGACAAAAACATTAAACAATTTAAATTAAAAGACAAAAAAACAGAAATACATATTATCTCCCCTAGTTGAGCACTGACAAATATTTTCTAACAATTGTAGTTTTCTCCCTTTGCAAATAGATTACCTCTATTAGTAACCAATTAATCTTTGATATATAACATAAATATAATAGTTAATAGGTTACTCAACAACAAATTTAAACTTCAGAGCTCTCGGTTAACAACTTGTTATTGTAACTAACTCATAAAAAGTCTTAGTTTCTTATCTACCACAAATCACCCCATCATTAACTCTGATCTATCCAGGTTTAAATATCTTCATTTGACAACAATAAAACCATTCCTTAGGATACTCTTAATAACAATGCCTTTGATCAGAGACTTTCCCAACAATTGCATCTCATTCATCAGAAGTATAAATCTCTGGTGTAGATATTTCTGCAGCATCCATTGTTCAAAAGATCTCTCTGAAAATATAGCAGTCATCTTGCCAAGAAATTCCAGCCCATTACACATCAGTTCCATTCTCTTATTTGTGGAAAGAAAACTATTTTCAACCTTCTAAGGAAGATCAGTAGTAATGTATCTCCTTGGGTTCCATATCCTGATGCTACTTTTCCTCTATGGCAGGAGTAGGCAACCTTGGCTCTTTTATGACTCGTGGACTTCAACTCCCAGAATTCCTGAGCCAGCCATGCTGGCTCAGGAATTCTGAGAGTTGAAGTCCATGAGTCATAAAAGAGCCAAAGTTACCTACCCCTGCTCTATAGTAATCCACTAAATTTCAGATAGCTGGTAGGACACCAAAATCACTCTGTCCCATTGCTGCCATGGGAGGAGTACAAAAAACTAATCTTTAAAGTGTCTTTACAAGAAAAGACAGAAGCAGTAAAACATATGCTGTTTGAATTATAAAAGTGGTACAAGTGAATTATACAAGTTTAAAGTTTGAACATAGTAGAACTCTTTAAATACAATACCAAAATACAGGTAGTCCTTGTCTTATGGCCACAATTGAGCCCAAAATTTCTGTTGCTAAGTGAGACATTTCTTAAATGAATTTTGTCCCATTTTACCTTTCTTTCCATAGCCATTAAGTGAATCACTGTAAATGTTAAGTTAGTGACAAAGTTGTTAACTGAATCTGGCTTCCCTATTGATTTTGTGTGCCAGAAGGGCGCAAAAGGTGATCACATGATTCTGGGACACAACAAGTGTCATAAATATGAACCAGTTGCCAAGTATCTAAATTCTGATCATGTGACCATGGGGATACTGCAATGGTCATAAGTGTGAAAAACAGTCATAAGTCATTTTTTCAGTGCCATTGTAACTTTAAATGCTCACTAAATTAAGTGTTGTAAGTCGAAGACTCCTATATCCAAAAAATATTTCATTAAATTTCAATCTTTTTGCTCATTGGATATCAAATAGATATCCTGACTCAGATGCCAGTGATCAGTTATGTTGATGTGTGTGAGAGTATTATGCTCAGGGAGTTGGCTCTTTAAAGAAGTCATACTGAACCTGTTTTCCTAACATATAATATATAAACTTTCCCACTTTAAAGATTGAATTTAAATGTAAATTAAAATTTGAATTAAATATTGACTATTTCCAGTTATATAATCTTAGATTTTTTTAAAAAAAATCAGAACACATAAAGCAAACTATATTTCTGTCGTTATTATAGCCAGCTTTTGCAATCTATCATGTACTTTCCTAGTCAATTCTGAACTGCAAGATAGAACTTGCCAGGCAAATAAAAAACCTGATAATGGAAAATGCAACATTATTTATTTTTGTTCTAAGATAGAGAAAAGGTTCATATGTTTGTAATTCTGTGTCATTTAAATTGTACATGTATTCCTTCAGCAACTAAATGGCTTCTCTCTTTGCACAGACTGGCTAATGACTACGCTTTCACATACCCAGCATATACTCCTCTTACTTAACACCCACACACAGTACAATCTGCACAAATGTACACCAAGCACATAATCTTTATGCTCTTACTTTCTTCCTCAGCCATAAAACAGGGACCTCAGTGTAACTGTGACTTGACTTTCTATCATACAGAATGTGTTTTTCAAATCAACCCTTATGTTCTCTCCATAAGGAAGGTTAAGAGAAAAAATTGAAAGTCATTTGTAGTGTAATATTTAATTGGATAACCCCATTTTTAAAAATAGTCTGCATTTCCCAGATTGTCTAATTAAAGGAAATCAAATATCTGGTGTAGTTAATAGAACACATTTTTTAAATATCTTCACCTCTTAACAGCAAAAGCCATACATCAAGGATTGCCAATTAATCCCTTTAATGCTTCATTCTCCCTTTCTCTTTTTTGGGGGGGAAATTTCAGATCTTAAGTCTTAAGAACAAGATCCTAATAGCCAACGATAGCTTTTAACAGCCAATATATGACACATTTATTGTTCCATATAATAAAATGAAACTGCTCTCCCCCTTTTTTTTTTTTACATAAACTAGAAACAGTGCTTGTGTGCATAAGCATATGTGTATGGAAAGAGGAGCATAGACATTTAGCAAGCCATATATCTGTAACTAACATCTTTGCTTACTACCTGTATTGCACCAAGAACAGTGGAGTATGATTGGAAATTACATTTTATCTTTCATCAAATCCTGTTGGAGCAATCGTAACTGCAATCCAATGTCAATGTCTTCCCTTTTTCTGGAGATGAGATCTCTATTTTACATGTTTCTCTTTGTTCCCCTGCTGTCTTAATGGAGTCTGGGCAAAAAATACCAGGGATTTCACAGTTTTTCTTCCTTTCTTGGTATTGGCAACCATGATTTACCCCATTCCTCTCTGTCTTGCCAGGCTGGAGGATCTGTTTCTTTAACAAAATGGTTAAGTGTGAAATTGGTAGGCAGATATTTAATAAAAAAACAAGGGGGAAAAATCAGCTGTTGCTCACCCTGTTGTGATTGTCCTTCCTTTTGATATTTTATTCTTTGAGTTAAAGCATACTCACCAATAATATGAGGGGGAAAATTAAGTGATCTATTAGTTTTACTGCCATCACCAAACTTTTTCTTGACTAGGATTTTTTTCTTTATTACATAATCAAATTATTATGTAAAAATAAACAGGTTTCCTTAAGTTTGTAACCTTGGTTAAGTTCTTCAGGATATTTTCCTAGCTTTCACAAAAGATGACTAAGTATCTTTTATTATACAAAATATCTGTTAATACTAATAAATGGCAATGTGTTTATTATTAAACCTGTTATTCTGAGAGTTAGCAAATTCCCTGAGCTTTTCTGAAGTATGTCCTTCTACCCACATCTCTATTCTTCTCATTCCCCTACCTTCCACAATTTAAGCTGGGAAGTGGGCCCCTATCTTGAGTAACAGTTCTAACACACAATCATAGTAGTAGGGTATTTATTATGTAAATAAGAAAATAATCAACCTGCACTCTAGAAATGCAAGTTATATTCCATTCTGTATTAGAAGTAGGCTGGAAGCAAGTGATACCGTCATAAAGCAAGAGCATCTCAAAAAGTAGTTGATGTGATAAAAATCCAATATCCTTCTAAGGCGTTGTAAAAAAAAGAAAAACTTAGAAAAGAAGCCAGGAATGTTTCCTCCCGGAGGAGTACTTTTCATTACTCGCTTTTTAAAGAGAAACGTAGGATGAGCAGACTCTTGAGGTGAAAGATCTTCCTCAAAGGAATGCTTAGAGCAGACATGTCAAACTCGCGACGTCACGTGACGTCGTGCAATATATCAGAGCTTTTTTGCCATTGCCAGCAATGGGGTGGATGTGGTTTCCTGATGATGCGTCCGGCCCACAGGCCAGCAGTTTGACACCCCTGGCTTAGAGTAACCTGGGAACAAAAACAACAGCAACAAACCCAATGCTTCCAACAGCTGTCTGTCCTGAAAATATTCAAAATATGGTTAAGAGATAGAATCCAACACAGCTATGCAGTTAAAGGCCAATATATAAAATGATTTGCTTCATTATACAGGCTCTTCCAAAGAAGATAAATCTATGAGGACAAACATGAAAAGCCTGGCTTTCAGAATTCTGGTGAGCTTTCCCTAGAAGAGGAGAACACCATGGAATTACCAGAAGTTGGAGATAAATGCTTTGCAGAAGCACATTAGGCAGAAGCAAGAATGAACAAGAGTAAAACAGAGTAATAATTTTGATGCTACAAAATGTCAAAGATGAATGTGCTATCACTGTGGTTGTCAAAAATAAACTGAAGAGATTCAACAGGAGCTGTACCTAACCGTGACACCAGCCAGATATATCTGTAAACCTGAGAGGGTTCTGAAAGAGCCTGTGTAGAAGAAAATGACTGCATCATAGACATCACAACAAGGAACATTTACATATGAAAATTTCCAAAAGCAGCAATGATACTGTAAGGTAGATTAGATAATTTGATTTTCAACAACAATAACAAACAAATATTTCTTAACCATTTAAAAGCTTCAGACTTTTACACAGATATGAAAGCAGATATTGTATTTACAGCACTCCTTTTCCCAACTGTGTTTTTCTTCCAGTTGTGGCTATGTTGTGATGAAAAGGCTACATCAATATTCAAAATGCTGCTTTGATTGAGAAGAGAGTCACACTAACTGACCAAAATAGAAGCTTTGTTGAGGAAAACAGAAAATCTAATGGAATGAAATTATCAATAATACATAAGTCAATGGATACCTGCTTTTAACAGCCTTAAAAATATTTCATATACTTCAAAAAAAGGAATAAAGAAAAAAGGAATAATAAATGGTTTTTCCAAGGCTAAAATGCGAAACAAAACAATGAACCCATATTTAAAGAAATGGAGGGAGCATTTCTGAGTAAAATATTCCCCTGCTACGTATATTTATCAGGTGAAAAAAGATTATATATGAGCCTGATCATATATAAGAGTTTTACATGTAAATCATCTTTAAACAGTTGAGGATTGTGATGCCCTTCTTGAGAAAATTAAAAGGGACTATACACTTTAATCTCTTCTCAGTTTATTATTTACAATATTTATGTTCTGTCATAATTCCTCTAGCAAATAACTGTCCCAGCTCCCATTCCTCTCAATTCCAAAGAAAAATTAGGGACTAATACCATATATAAGCATAGATAAGCAGTGGAGAAGGGGCGTTGTCTTACCTGAACGCCTTTTCTCAGCAGGATGATTAGAATCCACCGGATGGGTTATTACAGCCTTCCTGCTCAGCAGACTAGGTCAGAACTTTGGCCATGCCCCTCCTTTGGGTGTGACTCCCAGTTTTGACGAGGCGAAGCAGTTCTGAGGAATCCAATGTAATGGCTCCATTTGTTATACACCTGCCTAGACTATCTGCACGGGAGGGTGTGGATTCTACATCATCCTGCTGAGAAAAGGCGTTCAGGTAAGACAACACCCCTTCTCCAGCAGGATGGCTGTAGAATCCACCGGATGGGACATAACAAAGCCCTCATGTCCCCTCGGGAGGGAGAGTCTAGGCTCGTGAACTCTGAGAAGAAACAACCTGTTGAAGGACACGCCTGCCAAATGCAGCATCAGCTGCCGCAAAGGCATCTACCCGGTAATGTCTGACAAACGCCGAAGGAGAAGACCACGTTGCAGCCCTGCAAATCTCCTCCACCGAAGCCTGCGTGGACCACGCGGCCGACGCAGCGGCGTTGCGTGTCGAGTGAGCCGTAACGTGCGAAGGAACGGGGATTGACTGAGAAGAATAGGCTCGAGTTATACAAGCCCTAATCCACCTACCTATGGTTGAAGAAGAAACTTTCTTCCGCATGGCCGAAAGGTGGAAAGATACAAATAGGGCCTCCGACTTATGGAAAGATGAAGTACGCTTCACATAGTAACGCAGAGCCCTGCGTACGGCTAACTTATGCCACTGACGTTCCAACCTGTGCGTGGGGTTGGGACAGAAATTGGGAAGGATTAGCTCCTGAGATCTATGAAAGATGGTGTTAACCTTTGGAATGAATGAGGGGTCCAGTCTGAGGACCACCCTGTCCTCAAAGAAGGTGCATAAATCCTCCCTGACTGACAGCGCGGCTAATTACGAGATCCTTCTAGCTGAGGTAATAGCCACTAGAAATGCTACTTTTAAAGACAAGAAGTGGAGATAACATGAACTGAGAGGTTCAAACGGAGGCGATGTCAAGGCCTGCAGCACCTTGGTTAAGTCCCAAGAAGGATAGCGATGTACGACGGGAGGTCTGGAGTTGACCACTCCCTTTAGAAAGGCACTGACTGCCGGATGTTGCGACAAGGGACTGCAATTGTCGCAGGAAAGGACCGTAGAAAGAGCTGCTAATTGCCTGCGGATAGTACTGGATGACAAACCCTTATTCAAACCTTCCAACAAATAATCTAGGATATTTGGAATAGTGACCGAGAGTGGTTCTAACTCATGTACAAGACACCACTTGCAGAATCCCCTCCAAGTGGCGTCATAGATCCTGTTCATCGAAGGGCGTCTCGATGCTTGTATCATCGAGATCACCCTGGATGAATAAGACTGCCTGGCTAAACCTTCCCGCTCAAGTGCCAAGCGGCTAGTTGGAGCCACTGCGGGTCGGGATGTAGGAGGTTGCCCTGGCTGAGAACCACTTGGTCCGGAGGAATCCTCCACGTTGGTGATATCGAGAGATCCACAAGGTCGGCAAACCACGGACGCCGTGGCCAATGTGGAGCAATCAAGACTACTTCTACTCCTTCCAGGATCAGCTTGCGTATGGTCGCCGGTATCAGGGGAAGTGGTGGGAAGGCATACAAGAGTTGCGCCAGCCACCGACATCGAAGGGCATCCGTTCCCCCCGTTCCCCGTGTCAGAAACCTGGAGAAGAACCTGGGAAGATGTGTCTTTGTCAGGGTGGCAAATAGGTCGAGGTGGGGCCGTCCGAACCTCAGCGAGATCTCCTCAAACAGAGCTGGATCCAGTTGCCATTCCGCATGGTCCACCTTGGCTCTGCTCAGGGAGTCTGCTTGACGATTTGCCTCCCCTGAGATATGTTCCGCCATGATGGAACCCAAATTTGACTCCACCCAAAGACCCAGAGCTGATGCTTCTCGCATCAGTTCCCAGGACCGGGTCCCTCCTTCTTTGTTGACATGTGCCTTTGCTGCCACGTTGTCGGTCAGGACAAGGACATGCTTCCCCTTTACCAGAGGAGAGAACTGAAGAAGCGCTAGGTGTATGGCCCGGAGTTCGAGCCAATTGATATTGTGGGCAAGATCCAGGTGGGACCACTGTCCCTGAGCCAGATGTGTCCCCAGGTGAGCTCCCCAACCAAACAGACTCGCGTCTGTTGTGAGAGTGACCCGGGTTGGCTCCCTGAATATGGCTCCCTTGCTCATCGCAGATGATGTCCACCAGAGTAGGGAGCGTAATGTGTGATGTGGGACTGTGACCTTCCTGTTGGAAGCACTGAGGTTTTGTTTTTGGTAAGGAAGGAGGAACCACTGTAGGAGCCTGGTGTGGAGTCTGGCCCATGGAACGATGCCCATGCAAGAGATCATCTTTCCCAGGAGCTTTGACAGCTGGGCCAGAGACACCCTTCTGTCCTTGCGAACCTGATGAACCAGTTTCCTGATGCTGGTTCGATGCTCCGAGAAAGGTATACCTTGCAAAGTGACGAATCTATTATCTCCCCCAGGTGTTGTAGTCTCCTTGTGGGAGTGGTGTGGCTTTTCTTGAAGTTCACAGAGAATCCGTGATTCTGAAGGGTGAGTATTGTGGTTTGAATGTCTAACTGTGCTGTCTGGAAGGAACTGGACTGGACTAGGATATCATCCAGGCAACATTGCACGCGCACTGGCATCATCCTGAGGTGAGCAGCTATGACTGCTAATATCTTTGTGAAGACCCTTGGGGCTGAGGATAGACCGAAGGGTAAGGCCCTGTATTGGTAATGCCGGTGCGCGTAGCAAAACCTGAGAAACTTGCGATATTGCGGGTGAATGGGAATATGCAGATATGCCTCCATGAGGTCTATTGAAGAGAGGAAGTCTCCCTTCCTGATGCTGGCTAATATGAACCTTAGGGACTGCATCTTGAACCTTGTGTAGGTTAGGAAATAATTCAGTCCCTTTAGATCCAGTATCGTCCTCCACCCTCCTGAGGCCTTTGGAACCACGAAGAGAATGGAGTAAAACCCCTTAACTTCCTGGTCCCTTGGTACTGGTTCTATGGCTTGAATTGATACCAGATGTGAAATGGCTGAGGCTACCAAGTTTGCCTTGGTAGCGTTTCAGGAGAGAGGGCACCTGATGAAGTGGTCTACTGGGGGGGGGAATAGAACTCTAGGGTAAGACTGAACTTACGGTCTCTAATACCCAGGCGTCGGAGGTGGTCAGTTCCCAGACGTCGCTGAACCTTTCCAGCCGACCCCCAATGGGAGAGTCCTCTCTGGCGTCATTTGGACCGCCTGTAAGGACGGCCTCCAGATCCCCTAAAGGGACGCTTAGACTGGAATTGGCCTCTGGCTCCAGTATTCTGGCGATCCTGGGAATGATCCTGTCTGGAGTAGAAGGATCGCAAGCCTCTTGACCAGTCCCAGGATTGCCCTGGCTGAAAGGGCTGTCTCCACTCCCAGGAACCGCTGGGACGGAAATCCTGTTTACGGAACTCCTGTGGAGGTTTCCTGTCCAGTTTTTTCGAAGGGTGGACTAAGATCTTGTGTTTGTCCTTGCCCTCGCTAATGCGTGGATCCAAGATAGATCCAAACAAGAGTGTCCTGCTGTATTTGGACATGGACAGGCGCCACTTAGCCTTCAAGTCTGTTTTCCAATGTTTCAGCCATAGGAGCCTACGAGAGGCAAATATTTAGTTGAATGTAAGGAAGCGTCTGCCATATATTGTGAAGCAGCCACTAGTTTGGCCAAAGTTTGGCCTGTTTTAACCTGATCTGGAGGGACGCTGGCCTGTAGCTCGCAAAGCCACATGCTATAAGCCCTGGCGAAGAAGGAGGAAGAAGTTGCCGCCTTGGCCGCCCAGGCCGAGTCCGGGTGTGCCCGACGGAGAGAGAGCTCAAATTTCTTGTCTTCCACTTTCAGGGCCTCTGCCATGTCCCCTGGAATAGCAGATGTAGAAAACAGTGAGATCAGAGGACTATCAACAGTGGGTACCTTCAACAGAGAGGCAAATGAAGGGGAAACGTTAAACAGTTTCTTTTCTACACTGTTAGGAGCAGGTGGAGCTGCCAGTGAGGATCACTGATTTTCCACGGAGATGCGAAAAACTTCTGGGCAAGGAATGTACTTGTCCTCCGCTACCTTCATTGCGAACAGAGGATTGGCCTCCTGACTGGTAGAAGGTTTCTCCTCCTGTACAGAACTGAGATTAACAGTGGTAATTGCTTTGATTAGGAGAGATTTAAGAAGAGAGGGGTCAAAGAGACCTGAAGTTGAGGTCTGCTCAGGAGCAGCCTCTTCATCTTCCGACAAGGGCATGTCTGTTATGTCTAGGTCCACCGACTCCGCCTCTCCCAGCTGTGAGGATGTCTCTGAAACATCTGTGGCAGAAACAGTAGCCATCCTTTTTTGGGATGGAGGTTGGAAGGTCAGTTGACCCTTGGAGGACATAAACTGAGTGAATGCATTTTGCATAAAGGACTGAAATTGAGCAGACCATATATCCTCCTGAGATCTGCCACTAGGACCAGCCACACACGGAACATGATCTGGTGATGATGCAGATGATGAGGAGCGAGGGGAACCAACCTGCTCAGTTTCCCCCTGAGGAGACCAAGACCTTAGCATTTCCTGAGAAGGAACAAAAGTAGGCTCGGGCACAGGGACCTCCAATGGGGCGGGGAAAACAATGTCAGCCTCATTGGATCTAAGTCTTTGGGCCCTAGAGAATTGTTTTTCCAATGCCAAATGTCTCCTTGAGGCCTCTCGCTCAGCTGTTTTAGAGGGCTCCTTCTGGGAAATATGTTTTGTTTTGGCTTTTTTCTTCCCCCCGCCCCGATTCAGATTCGGTGGATCTGCGCTTTTGTTGTTGGGGGGGGAGCATTATGGAGCCCTGTGGAGCTGAATGTGAGACGCTGTCTGCCATTGCGAACCAGATATACCGAGTAGGAAATACCTGGCGGTGGGGGGGAAATTCAAACACACAGACCAAGTGACAGAGATGGAAAGATCACAATCCTCGCTCTGTACAACGCAATGGCCGGACAGTCAGGCGCTTCACTGGAACACCTGTCAGGCCGGTGACAAATGCCACCCTACTAGAGCGGTTGGGAAATAAAGGGTTCTTCCCTCTTTCTCCCTCACCCGGTATTCAGTATTGTAGGTGTAGAAATCACACACATATGCTGATAGAAGAAACCAGCTCAGTAGATTGCTGCCAGACTGAGCTTATCTCCCCCCCCCTAATTAGGGGCTGCCGATCCAGACCCCAGGGGTGTGCCAGAGATCCTTGGTGTAGGCAAGATAAATGTCCCCTTGATTATTGGAATGACTGGGGAACTTCGTAGCAATTAGGCCCACCCAAAATGGTGGATTTGCTAAGCCACACTCAGAATGGCGCCCGTTATAGGAGATCTCAAAATGGCGACCGCCAGTGAAAAAACGTGTCCAAAATGGCGGCCGCGCCTTCCCTCCTTGGAGTCTCCCCCCAGGGAAACGGCTTGGGAATGGAATGGAGCGAAAAAAACCCAACTGAGTGGAATTCAGGGCTATAGTCAGTAGGACCCGATAGCTCACTTGCTGATTCCGCGTTCCTCGAGACTGTGCTAACTCTCCAGAATGTTTTCAGCCGCCGGAAAGCTCTCCACGCCCCAGCTGCGTGACCGCCGGCCACTGTTGCTGTCGGTAGTGCTCCGAAGATCGCCCGACACAGGGGGAGTTTGGCTGAAAGCTCCGAGCCTCAAAGCCAGAATCCGAGTGATCCGCCAGAAGGAGGCTTGAAATTCAAGCGGATAGGGCCGGTAGGAGACCGAGTCTCGCAGCCGAAAGGCCCGGCGCTGGCTACGCTTCCGAATGCCAAGCCAGCTAATTTTTTTCTTTAGAATTTGTACGATGCCAATTAGTTTTCCAAAATTATTAAGATTGACCGAATTTACAGAAAATTTCTAATATTTAACTTAATCTATCTACAGAGCCTCACAAAATTGCTGCTGCCGAGCTCAAGACTAAGTCAAAACTGGGAGTCACACGCAAAGGAGGGGCGTGGCCAAAGTTCTGACCTAGTCTGCTGAGCAGGAAGGCTGTAATAACCCATTCGGTGGATTCTACAGTCCATCCTGCTGGAGAAAAGGCAGACAGAAGTTCTTCCAACTTCTTCTACTTTCATGGAACACTTCAGAAATTTCTGAATTCAGAATTTACACAAATCTTTTCACACCATAAATATGATCAATATAGTATACATTAATATATTCTCACCATTTCTTCAATGTGAAGAAAATCCAACTAGTTTGGTAATGAAATATCTTAGAGTCACCCCATCTAATGAAAATATAATTTCACAATTATGAAGAAGCAAGACTACTTCATAGGAAGACCCACTTCTCAATGTAAGAAAAATGCTAATTATGACTTTAAAATATATATCATCATTTCAGTGAGTTGATGTCTAAATTAGATCTACTGCCTAGGCTGGTAATGCGGTACATGCAAGTCCCAATGTTCTATAACACTACAATAGTAGCACTGAGCAGCTGTGCTATTAGAGACAAGAAAAGACCAAAGGGATAGACACTACAAAGGGATGAAGAAGAGACCTAAGTAACCAAAGGTTTGCTATAAACAGGTATACACTTCATTCAAATAATTACAATTTGTTAAAATGGTATAGTTCCGTATCAGATCTGAGATAAAATTACAAATTTCAGTTTTATTCTAGGACCACTGCATGCTGGTAGATATATTTCTTTTTAGAACTAGCAGCTGAATGATTTCAGGTTGTGGTCATATCTGGCCCATAGGGCACAGGTTGCCAACTCCTAACTGTTCTCCACGTTGCAGTAATTGAGTTTTAGTCTCTATATTTCTTGTGTGTGATTGGATTTTAATTCTATCTTTTAAATTATAAGAAATTCTATAATCTTAAATTATTGCTATTTAAAATTAATTTTTCTTGCTCTTTGTTTATTGTTTTTTTATTCTAATATGTATTTTATTTAAGTTTAATGTATTTTGTCCCTATGGAGTATTAGACTTAAAGCAATAACCTATCTTAGAAACAAATACACTGTATTTCCCCCTTTTTAAAATAATATATTTTATTAAAGTTTATAGGTAAAGCGATAAAACAAATACAAACTCAGGAAAATATAAAAGTACAGAAGAAAATAATTTAAAAAGGGGAAAAAAGTAAATGATAAAAAAGAAAAAGAAAAAAGATATATAAGGTCCCCTTTCACCAAGACAAGCACAATTTCAGAACTTAACCACTTTCTGTAATATTGTAACAAAAGGTCTATTTTTTCTCATCTATAAACAAATTTTAAAACCTCATCATTCAGTCCTAATCATCAAAAGTCCATTAACAGTTACCATAATAAAAGCAGTTATATTTTAACCTTAGTCAAATAAGCTAAACTTTAAATTCTTTTTCTTTATTTTTAACTCTTATCACTTTCTCTAAAAATAAAAAAAATATATCCTCTTCCCATATTTTATTTCTTATCTATAAACAAAACTTTAAATTCTGGTCACTCAGTACTGGTTGAGAAAAATCCATTAGGAGCTATCAGAAAGAATATTACACATATTATAACCTTGATTGAATAAGTCAACTTTATATTTCTTCCTTTTGTTTTTAAAAATCTTGATATTTATTCTGTTTAAATAGTTTTATAAAAGCTTATTTCTTTTCATGTTCTCTTTGTATTTTTGCAGGAATTCCTTCATAAATTTAACACATGTCTTTTGTAAGTCTAAAATAAGAAAGTTGGCCAAGTTAATCTTCTGAAAATTTCTGAATGCATTGTTCCCAAATATATCATCTTCCAAAGATAAAATATTTTTATCCATTCTGCATTAATGGGTCTCCTTCAGTTATAACGGTTACTTCTTTCTGGTTGTCTGTAGTGTCCAGCCATCAAAGTCTTATCATGTTCTTCTCTAATCCACAACATTTTCCCACAGGAAGATTTCTTCTACTTAGATTCAAACTCTTTTCATATTTTTAATGGGATTGTAAGCAATCCACAAGAAGGATTTTATAATTAAAATCCAGTATTGTGAGTGATACCCGGGCCTTCCACTTTATCCAGAGAGGAATTTTGAGATACCAATCTATTCGCCAATTCTTTTTTTTGCCACAGTCATGAGTCTCCCATAACTTTCCTGGAAGTCCATTACATATGCATTGTATTTAGAAGATTCTCAAGATTTTAAGAAATAGAAGACTAGTATTGGAGTTACCTAAGCAATAAATACAATTAATGTACCTAAAAAAGTGATCTGAAAGTAACTGGGAATAAAGCTTCATCACTATTCTACTTTGTGTTTGCAAAGTGATAGTAGTGATGTGTTTTATTCCCAATTGCTTGTAGACAAGTTGAAATTTGTATTCTAATCAACAGTTTGAGTGTTTCCATGCAACTGAATTCTGCCTGTAGCAACTGACAATGATGATAGGATAAGCATTCCAAACTCAGGTAACTTTTAACTTTCCAAACAATGATTTTTTTTTAATGTAATTAATTTCTGTGTAACCAAATTTTAGAATAGAAAATTTCTGCCTCTGGATATACAGTATGTGATAAAATAAAATATGTTAACAAAAGAACAATTAGTTTGTACATATATAAATTTATATCTGTGGATTAATACCAGTATATAATAACTAGGGCAGTGTTTCCCAAACTTGACAATTTTAAGGCATGAGGACTTCAACTCCCAGAATTCCACAGCCAGCATTGTTGGCTGTGGAATTCTGGGAGTTGAAGTCCACATGCCTTAAAATTGTCAAGTTTGGGAAACACTGAACTAGGGGATAGCAACAGGAATAACAAGATGTTCATCAGAGGACATATAAGCGAACGATGCCGACACTTAATCTTGAAGCAAAGTGACCCAATTAGGTACATTTTTAAACTTAATTTCTATAATAAATTCAAAATGCATAGTATTGTTAAAATGATATATATGTTACCAGCAATGTGTGAAAAACTGGCATTAAATGGAATGCCTAGGAAATTTATAGAATATGTGATGTTTTTAGGCATAGTATGAAATATCTGTGTTATTTTAATAAGCTATATAATTTCCCTAGGCATTGTATATAATACCTAGGCATTATGCAGAATAATAAACATTGTTTAGGCAAAGTATTAAAAGAGAGTTATGAAAAGAGTTAGAGCTAACCCTAACCTTAAAACCGATCCTAACCTTTTATTTAAAAGACATATATGAAAAGGAAAGAAGAAATGCAAAATAAAGTACAAGACTTTCTTACTGGAAAAAAAAACCAAGAGAAAAAGACCAGTATTGACCTGGTTATTGAAACAAGGAAGGCTAGAATGGCATTTTAGTGGGAGTATTTTATACTTTACTGGGTTGCCTTTTGGCATTGCACAAAATGTCTAATAAATGTGTGAAATATTAAGTGTTTCATACACTGACATCTCATTTTTGGTATTCTATAGATTTCCTAGGCATTCTACAAAATGCCTAATTTCACACATTGAGAGTAACATATGTACTACCTTACAACTTGATCTATTTAGATCAAGACGTTTGGGTGGAAAGATGAAACACCAATGCAATATATGTTAAATATATTAGAAATGTTAAGTCAAATTATCAGGCTTTAGGGAAGGATTTGTTTGGTTCATCTGCGATCCTGTAATTTATTATTTTAAGATCTTTCCATATTCCTTACTGCTTAAGATTTTGAACAATCCTAGTTTTAAGAAACTGAACAGCATGTCTGTAAAGCACAATCAGCTCTAACACTGAAAGGCAAAAAAAGACTTAAGAATCAGCATGAGAATAGTAATTATTTTAGAAAACTGGAGTCACATGACCAAATTTTAGTATCCCAACTACACTCTTGGTCATTGTCCAAAGGAGTCATTAAGTGAGACACAACTAGCACTCCTACTGTAATCATTAAGCAATCTTGCTTAATGTAAGGACCCACCCCACTTTGCATCTTAAGAAGACAGAACTCTTGGAATAATTCTTCCAACAGGAATCCTTTATTAAGAGAAGTGGTTGCAGGCATGCTAGACAGGACTTGGGGTTCAAGCTCTTCCATTCAAGGTTTTAAGGGGTTCCCCAGTAGTCCCACCCAATCAACCCCCCTTCCAGTGATAGTTTCAAGTATCACAATTCCACCCCTTTTCTTCTTTCTTCCGTCTGGATGGAGACTTCAGATAACTACATGAAAGGCAAATACTCTCCTTTGGTATGCTAACACTTCGAGGTTACAATAAACACACATTCAACATTCAGCCCTTTGAAGTGTACTGAAGGAAGTGAGGGCCATAAAGCCCCTTTGTTCTCCCCCTTCTCTCCCTCTTATGGCAGAATCCAGAGATGGCAGAATTGGGAGTTTCTATATTTGATAATTAAAGATGAAATATAATTGGATTCTGACATCCGGCCCCTCTTAACAATAAGAGAGATCCACCTGAAAGAAAACACAAGTATAAAATTTAGTCAGGCTTGTTAGGATACTCTGTGTGAAACTTCTTCAATAGCTTCGGGGCTCTGACATGACGTTTATGGACCCACTCATTTTGTGAGGCAGGGAGGTGTTTCCAGGCAACTAGGTACTGAGTTGCCCCATGATATCTCCTAGAATCCAGGACTTCCTTTATTTCGAAGTGTTGTTCACCCTCCACCATGAGTGGAGGTGGTGGTGGGGGGATTTTTGGCCGTAGATGTGACTGATGCTCTCTTTTCAGCAAGCTGCAATGAAAAATTGGGTGTATTTGCCTGAGGTTTTTGGGTAATTCCAATTCTACTGTTACTGGATTTATGATTCTTTTAATTGGAAAAGGTCCTATATATTTTGGTCCAAGTTTTTTACAGGGCTGTAGGGACTTTAGGTATTTTGTAGATAAGTACACCATTTCTCCTATAATGAATGGTGTAGGCTCAACCCTTTTTTTATCGGCTTGTGCTTTGTATGCTCGCCTAGCTTCATCTAGTGATTTTCTGACTATTGGCCAGGTGTTTTGTAGGTTTTCCATCCATTCTTTCAGTGAAGGGATCGTTGGTTCTTTTGGGGTTAATTCTGGCATAGGGTTGAAACTTTGACCGTTGGCTATTTGAAAAGGAGTGTAGCCTGTGCTGGAGTGGACTGCATTATTGTAGGCAACTTCTGCAAAAGGAAGTAAGTCCGTCCAATCACTCTGTTGGAAATTTAAAAAACATCTCAAATATTGCTCAAGTACCGACTGGCAGCGTTCCGCTTGTCCATCTCCTTGAGGGTGGTGGCTAGATGTCAATCCCTGAGTGGTCCCTAAGAGGGATAAAAATTCCTTCCAAAATGCAGACGTAAATTGCACTCCCCTATCAGAGATGATGCGTTGGGGTGCCCCGTGCAATCTGTAAATGTGCTGGATGAAAGGTTTTGCTAAGGCCTTTGCAGTGGGAATTTTTTGGCAAGGGATAAAGTGCACCTGTTTGGAAAATAGGTCCGTGACTGTCCAGATAACAGTATTCCCGTTGCTTTCTGGCAATTCCACTATAAAATCCATGGCTATTTCCCTCCAGGGGGCTGAGGGACTTGCCACTGGTTGTAATAGCCCTGGCGATTTCCCTTGCAACCTCTTTGCTGATGCACAGGTTGGGCAGCTGGCAACATAACTTTCTATGTCCTTTTTTATTGATGGCCACCAAAATTGCCGTTTAATTAAGTGTAAAGTTTTTACAAATCCAAAATGCCCTGCTGATTTTGTGTCATGGCAAAGGTGCATGAAAGTTAGTCTTTGAGTTGTTGGTATATATAACTTTTCCCCTACCCAAGGCAACCCGTCTCTCATTGTGCACACATGTTTGTTTTTCTGGAACCAGTCATCTGTTTCCAAACTTTTTCTGAATTCAATCCCAGTTTGGCTGTCCAGTTGTGGTTTTATTTTGGCTTGGGTTCTTGTGGTTACTGGTGCTGCCAGTTGTGACTCTGCCATTATTGGTCTAGAGTCTGTGGTTCGTGCGCTGTTATATTGGGGCATGCGAGATAGTGCATCTGCCAGGAAGTTCTTTCTTCCTGGTAAATGTTTGAGCTTAAATTGGAATTGGTGAAAATGCTGGGACCAGCGGCTTGTTTGGGATTGAGTTTCCTGGAAGTTTTCAGGGCTTCTAAATTTTTGTGATCAGTCCATACCTGGAAGGGGATTTTGTTGCCTTCCAGGAACTGTCGCCACGTGAGTAATGCCCAACGTATCCCATAAGCCTCCTTCTCCCATACGGGCCAGCGCTGTTCTGTTTCCGTGAGTTTCTTGGATGTATATGCACAGGGTTGCAATACTGTATCATCATTTTCTTGTAATAGCACAGCCCCCACTGCCACATCACTTGCATCTGCCTGTATTATGAAGGGCTTGTCCATGTCTGGGTGCCTTAGTACTGGTTCGGCAGAAAAAAGTCTCTTTAGTCTCTCAAACGCTGCTTGGCACTCCATTGTCCATGTTAGTGGCTGGCTAGGTTTTACTGAGGATGTTCCCTTCGTTTTTAGTAAGTTAGTGAGGGGCAAGGCTATCTGTGCAAATGAGGGGATGAATTGGCGGTAAAAATTTGCAAAGCCCAGGAAACTTTGTAGTTGCTTTCTTGTGCGGGGTGGTGCCCAATTTAGTACTGCTTTGACCTTCTCCGGGTCCATTTCAATACCCTGTGGGGATATGCGATAGCCTAGGTAGTCTATCCTTTCCTGGTGGAATTCGCATTTTGAGAGTTTGGCATATAGGTGAGCGGCTCGCAGCTTCTTTAAAACCGCTCTGACAAGTTTGACGTGTTCTTCTTTTGTTTCAGTAAAGATAAGAATGTCGTCCAAGTAAACAAGGACCCCCTTAAATAGGTGCTCCCTTAGAACGTCATTGATTAATTGCATAAAGACTGCAGGGCCCCCTTGTAATCCAAATGGCAAGACTTTGAATTGATAGCACCCCATGGGGCAGTTAAATGCAGTCTTCCATTCGTCCCCTTCCTTGATTCTCACGCGATAGTAAGCTTCCCTTAGGTCTAGTTTAGAAAAAAATTTTCCCTTTCGATAGGTGTGACAGCATGTCTTTCATGAGGGGCAGCGGGTATAGGTTGCTTTCACTGATTGTATTCAGGGCCCTATAATCCACGCATAAACGTAAAGAGCCATCCTTCTTCTCTCTAAAAAGGACCGGGGCAGCCACTTTAGGCTTGGCTGGCTCAATGAAACCTCTCTCCAGGTTTTTTTTTATAAATCTTTCCATTTCCTCCTTCTCCTTTGGGCTCATGGAGTATAATCTGGGCTTCGGGAGTTTTGCCCCAGGCTTGAATTCAATGGTACAGTCTGTGGGTCGGTGGGGGGGAAGCTCATTCGCCCTCTCCTCACTGAAGACTTCAGCAAGGTCCCTATATTCCTCTGGTATTTCTGTTAATCTTTTTTCCTCTCCTATGGATGCTTTTTCTATTCTTGATTCTGGTAGCCTCCCTTGGGGTTTTAAGTCCATAGGGTCCCCCTTCGGGAATTTGATTTCTGTCGTCCTCCAATTTACCCAGGGGTTCCATTTTTTCAACCATTCCATCCCTAGAATCATTGGGCATTCCATACTGGGGTCACCACAAACGTTAAGTCCTCTTCATGGTTGCCCAGGGAGAGGTGTATTGGCAGAGTGGCTAGGGTAGCTGGCATCCCCCCTGCTATGGATCCATCTAGCTGGCCAAATGAGATTGGTTGTTCCAGTCTCCTGGATGGGATGCCCAGATTCCCCACTAGTGTTGGGCTAATGAGGCAGCGGGTGCAGCCAGAGTCTATTAAGGCTTTCACCTTCACAGCTTCGGGCATGGGGGGGATTAATATAGTCACTGTTTTGAAGATGGGTGTGATGCATCCACTTACCAGGGGTTCGCCCTCCGAGCTGTCATCTGAGGCATCCACCGTCCCTGTGGTGTAGGCTGGAGTTCTTTCCCCTTGGTGAGCAGAGGTGGGGGTTTCTGCAATTTCCATCATTCTCATGGCTGTTTCTTTTGGCTTAGCTGAATACTCTCTGGGTTTGTTGATTGGGGATCTGTCTGGGTTGTGCTGGGGGGCCTTTGAGCGGCATTCTACAGCTCGATGCCCTTCTCTTCCGCACTTGAAACACCCCATTTGCTTCTTGGCTGTATCCGATGATTTCACCGGTTGGTGTGTCAGCTCAGGCGGGGGGCGGCTCCATTGTTTTCTTCGGCGGTGCCTCTTCAATATGTCGATCTCTGCTTCCTCTGCCAAGACGTACCATTCCTCAAGTCGATGTGGGTCCCCTCGGGGCAGGCAAGCATCATATAGATCATAGTTTAGTCCGTCTTTGAAATGGCCAAGGAGGATGTCTTCTGGCCAATTCAGTTTGCTGGCAATGGCCCGGAATTCTTGTGTATACTCGGCCACTGGGCGTTTGCCTTGCCTCATCGTTGTTATTCTTTCACGGGCTTTGCGATCAGCCAGGGGTCTTCAAATCGTCTTCTCAAAGAGGACATGAAACGGTTGAAGTTACTGAGTTCTGGGGCATTGGAGTCATGCAAGTTCACTACCCAATCGCAGCTGGTCCATCCAGGGCAGATTGCACGATCCGGATGCGGGCTTTGTCGCTGGGAATGTCCTGCCCATATTCCTCCATGTAGCTGAGGACTTGGGTTAGGAAAAACCCCAAGCGTGTTGGCTCCCCTTTGAATTTCACCTCCAACGGTGGACGTCTTGGAATGGATCGGTGCCTCCGTTGTGGGTGGTAGTGTCTTCCGTCCAGATTGCCATCTGTGGTCCGGTAGGGGGTGGGGGCTCCTGGATCAGTAGATGTCCCTGGGGTTGCAGGTTCCACGTCCCCCTCGGTGTCTCTCCCTTTGTGGCTCCAGGAACTGGGGCGGCCGTAGGGCTCAGTATTCTCCTCTCCTAGGGAGCTGAGAGTTCTCTTCATCAGGTCAATAGCTTTCTCTAGGATCCAGTCTGAGTACGGTGCCCAGCTTTCCTCCCTCTTCACTTGCGTGCAGGGATTTCTCCATCTCCTGCTTCCATTCTGGTTGCTTGGTCCCCCGTCTCAGGGTCACCTTTCTTGATTCCTTTCCCCACTCACTTTTCTTTCCAACGCCCATCGACCAGCGAGGCTTGTGGTCCTGTGTCTCCACCACTTCTTCTCCTGAGGAATCTGGCCTCTCGGATTCCAACATCTGGCAAGGTTCCAACTGGGTCAGCGGCTCTCTTTCCAGGGAGTTTTCCCCCTCTCTTGCTTCATTGTCTGACATGGTAAATTTTTGCAAAATCCCCCGGCAAGGGTCTCCCTTCCAGGTGGATTAATTTTGCAAGTCCTGTCTAATGTAAGGACCCACCCCACTTTGCATCTTAAGAAGACAGAACTCTTGGAATAATTCTTCCAACAGGAATCCTTTATTAAGAGAAAATGGTTGCAGGCATGCTAGACAGGACTTGGGGTTCAAGCTCTTCCATTCAAGGTTTTAAGGGGTTCCCCAGTAGTCCCACCCAATCAACCCCCCTTCCAGTGATAGTTTCAAGTATCACAATTCCACCCCTTTTCTTCTTTCTTCCGTCTGGATGGAGACTTCAGATAACTACATGAAAGGCAAATACTCTCCTTTGGTATGCTAACACTTCGAGGTTACAATAAACACACATTCAACATTCAGCCCTTTGAAGTGTACTGAAGGAAGTGAGGGCCATAAAGCCCCTTTGTTCTCCCCCTTCTCTCCCTCTTATGGCAGAATCCAGAGATGGCAGAATTGGGAGTTTCTATATTTGATAATTAAAGATGAAATATAATTGGATTCTGACAAGGTCATTAAGTAGACAGAGTCCCAGGTAAGAAATGCATGCTACCTTAGGGGAGTTGGGGAGACCCTGGGAGGTTCCGCTGAGGAACTGAAAATCCTCCTTGCTGAAATCCAAGGAGGATTTTCAGACCTTATGTTCAGCCTGCACTAGACTTTCCAGGGCTTCCCCCATCTACCTGAGGCACCCCCACACTGCTTATCTTACTGTGCTGCCTCTCTGTTCTTTGCTTAGATTTAACCCTGGCGATCAATGGGGTGACAGATGTTGCAGCCAGATCGCCCTCACGTCCAAGTTCTCTGCTTAGATTTAGACTCCCTCTCTCATCTCTTGGGGCTGGCTGAAAAAGCTGCCTACTCAAGGATTTCGGTTCCCCTCTGTGCAAGGAAGGAAACTCCCTCCCAGAATGCATGGATTGATCTTCAGGGTTTCAGTTCTGTTTCTGCACCCCACTGAAGGAATTCAGCTTCCTTCCATGCATCTAGCCAGCCCCCAAAGTCAAGAGAGAGTTCTCTTGGCAGGGGGCAGCAGTTTGTAAACTTCTCTACCACCTTCTCCACTGACTTTCTGGGAAAGCCACCAGAGAAGATTGCAAATGGCGATCAAGATTGGTAAGCATCCAAATTGTGATCATGTGACCATTAGAGTGATGATGCAACATTTTGCAATGGCCAGAAACGCTTTCCAGGATATAAATCACCCTTTTCAAGGCTGTCATAATTCTGGACTGTTGTTAAACAAACAATTGTATGTCGAGGACTACCTGTACTATACTCTAATTTTTCCTTCCCCCTCCCATTTCTCTATTTTGTTTCCTATTCTGCATTTTCTAGTTTTCCTTTTTTAATTTGTATTTGTTTTATCTTTGTTAGTGTAATCTTTAATAAAATTATTATAAAAAAGAAATACAATTTCAGATATATTTCCATGTCAGGTTTACTACAAAATCAATCTATAAATCATAGCATATTATAGTATTTGTAAAATTACTGTTAATTTTGTTAGTAAAATGTGGGTTAGAATTTTGTTCCATTACAAAGCTTTCTATTCACGTATTTCCTGACCTGTGAAACAGCCTTTAATTAGGCATCTGTAAGATACCTAATAGCTGCTTGGATACTGAATTTCAGCCAGAGTAAACACCATACATTTCAAACTTTTGTTCAAAACGTTACTTAAGAGGTGTACTCGGGTATTATATTTTCCTCAGTTTCTATCCCATTTATATGTGTTTAAATTTTTGGTCTAAATTAAAATACCACTCAGTGTTATGTAATGTTGGCTCCTTTGTTCTACTAATGCTTCAAGAATCCAATTGGAATTTTCTTCATAAGAACAGTTTTGATTCTGGATACTGACATATAGCATGCCTTAAACTCATGAGTTAATGTACAGTGATGCACTCTACATGGGGCTGCCCTTGAAGAGTATCCAGAAGCTGCAACTGGTGCAGTGACAAGGGCAGTCATATGCTCTCCTAGATCAGTGCATGTTTCATCTCTACTCTGTAAGCTGCTCTGGTTGCTGTCACTGGATTCCAATGCTGGTAAACGTTATAAAGGTAAAGGTTTCCCCTGTCTAGTCATGCACAATTCTAGGGGGCAGCGCTCATCTCCATTTCTTTGAGGGAGCCAGCATTGTCCAAAGACATTTCTTTGATCATGTGGCCAGCATGACTATAGGCCGAGGTGCATGGAATGCTGTGCTGGACACAACGTGAGGCTAGTTTACTTAAGTGATTGCATCTTTTAGTTACATCTACCTGTCCCTTCATGTCTAGCAGAAGGGGCATGTTACAGGTCCTGTCTACTACCATAATCAATGTCATCTGACAGAACCCAGAAATACACTTTTTTTGCCACTGTACTCACTCTTTGGAACATCATTCCCCCCCCCAGGTTAGATTTGATCCAACCTACTGGCCTTTTGGAGGGCCCCGAAGATATGGCTTTATTATTGTGTCAGGGATCTGGTGGCAGTATAGAGCCTGTAAAATGACTACACTGTAAAATGGATGCATTCTCTTGTAGTCTGTGCTTTTTCTGGTTTTCATTGTTTTAACGGTTTTATGTTGTTATTGTCTGATTATTTATTTTTGTATGTTTGGGGTTTTTTTGTGTGAAATGTCCAGAGTCACATATGTAAATTGAATAAATAAATAAAAAGGCAAACTCATCTAAAGCAGTACTATAATGCAGGCAAAAAGCAAGCAGAGATGGGAGGAGATATAAACATTTTTTTAATGGCCTTAGTCACACTGTTTATCAGTATTTCAGCTACACACTCCAATTTCAGAGTGGTTAATTTCGAATACATTCTTCCCTATTGCTGAGACTCTGGAAATAAGAATAAGAATTTTTTATGAGCTTATTTTCCTTCATTGATAAGATAATGTTTGGCATTTACATTCTGACTGTAAGGGATCTTTACATCTCCCCATACCAAGAGAGATACTCGGGAACAACAGAGTATTTCATAACAAGACAAGCATAATTTTACTTGTGATGTCATTGGGCAAAATCCCAGAGTGTCTGGAAATCTATTCTTTGTTGCTCTAATAGCAGCATGACAAGCAGATTCTGGGCAGGAACATAATAGCAAGAGTTAGTAGTTATCTTTTTCCTCTACATCCTTTTTCTAACTGAAATTTGCTTGAGGACATTGCTATCTGCCTACAGTGGAAACCTAGAGAGTAAGTATTATGCAAGTCTCTGAGTCCAATTGATTTTTAAATTTAGTTGCCTTAAAATTTGAGTTGAAGTGCTATTAAAATTAGCTTCCGATTTAATTTTTATTCTTAGCAATGATAATGCATGATGATTTCAAATTCCAGAAGAATTTTAAGATTTGTGTCATAAAGTTTACAGCAGTTCGTGACCAATGCTTGATTAACATGGATAAGAGTCCTATGATTTATTTTATTTTATTTTTTTGCAATTTGATTGCCTTTCTTGGAAAATGCTCATACATATTGATACAGGATCTTAGGGTGAGAAACATATGAAAGAAATTAAATGATACAATGGTTGGCATTCTTTATAAGCTAAGATGCATCTTGAACAATACATGCCCCTGACCAAAAAAAAAAAGTAATCATGCCACTCTTATCCCTGTGATTAGTCAAAAAAATGGGAGGAAGTTATAATGGATGAAGAACAAAATTTGAAAATAATTGTTCTGTACTAAAAGTTGATTAAACGGTTAGAAAAACAGCAAAGCAAGGAAGAACACTTAAAAGAACTTGGACATCTAACACTTCAAACAAGTCCCAACCCTCAATTTTCTATTCTCTTCTATTAGAATTTTGTATTCTTTCAGACTTGGGATGAGAGGCAAATATATTCCAAATGATAATGCACACATTACTCATGCTCCTAATTAGTAAAAGGCACTGTCTGATTAGAGAAGAAAGAGGCAAAGTTGGGAGTTTGTGTGTGTGTTGAAACTGCAAGCTCAGGAATAAGTCAAACATATCAAATAGAATGCTGAGTGGTTAGCAAAAAGGATCATGTTGTTGCAACCTGCTCACTCCGCTTTAGCCAAAGACATATAGAGATAGCATTAAGAATAAATTCACATACACCTTACACCACTGGCCTTATGACATTAAGTCATCAAACTCCAGCTATGAATCCTTGCACAAGACTAGAAATCACGCAATAGAAGCACAAGCAGCAGGAGGCAGTATAGTGTAAAAATGAGAAATGCATACACACAACATCAGAGTAAGTTCAGTTCTACCAATCTGGAAAGCCAAAAAGTGACAGGCAAGAACAATCAGGCACAGAAGAGAAATTGAAACATATTTTTTGCTAGGTGCAGTTTCTTGGTCAGAACTGTGTTGTGCTGAAACATCAAGTTAGTTCCAATGGTCAAAATGAAGATATCGTCACAGAAAAAAAAAGAGCATAGTAAGCAACAGCAAGAAAAAAGAAATAGGAGTAAGTGACTACATTAATTCTGAGTGCTAGATATGTTTATGTAGACTAGACCATAGTACCTAATTACAGTTTCTGTTCAAATGCTATTTTTATTATGTATCCAAAAAAGAACTATTTAATTCCTCCTTTCAGCATTTTAATTCATAAATTTATATTGAGATGTTTCTGTGCCATTACATTTGTATCATATGCTTACAGCATGCTCAGAAAAAGGACAGCCATTTTTGAGGATACAAAGTTCTTATCTTTACTACTTAAAGTTATATATTTGTCCATGTAAGTTATTTGCAAAATTTCTTTATAATACTTTATACAAATCATATAATTATACCACATATTTTTGTGAATATTTTATATGTTAAATTTGTTCTTGTATTCCAAACTGTTCTATTGTCTAGACTGTGAACACTGCCCAGTACCATGACAATTCTGTTTCAGAGCACTGAAGTAGAAAGGGAGGCTAGTTTCCTGCTCTTGTTCACCTCAAGAATTAAATTACTTCAAAATTGTTCTTTGTTTTTAAAATGCAAGTTTCTTTCTTCCTTTCTCTTTTTCACATTTGATTACATGCCATGAAGTTGGTGTTGTCTCTTAGCAACCACACAGAACCTTTCCAGCGTGATCTCTCCCCAGCTTGTGCCTTCAGGTCTTCCAATGATGTGCCCATCACTGTTGTAATCAAGTCTATCCACTTCGTTCTTGATCATCCTCTTCTCTTTCTTTGCCTCTTTATCACATATATTTTCAATGAGAAAGAGTATCAATAGTGGAACAACTGAAAGCTGCAATATTGCAACTGCAATTTAATATACAAATATATAGCCTTCTTTCAAAAATGTTGTCATGATGGAGTAAGCATTTGCATATTGATGGATGTTATATCTGAGAATACCTCCGTTAAATAGTTGTTCAGAACTTATTATAATAAGAATTTGGTTCATGCTGAGATTTATCAGCTATTAAATACATGTGGTAATATGGATGTCAATACTGAGTTTTCTGTTGAAGGATTCAATTTCTACTATTTTAGTGATTTGCAAATTGAGGTTTAAGTGCCTTTTCTGCAGTCATGCTACTTAGGCTGTGAGACCATTGATGGGTTGTGGTTGTTTTTTTGCTTTTAATTTGTTTCAAAATTCAATTTCTTAAAGATAACTAAATTAAACTGATTTGTTGTTAATTTAATATGGATCTGACATATTTACTGTTACTTCTCTCCCCATAGCTTATTTATTTAGTTTTATTTATGTGCCCCAGATTTTGATTATGCAACTATTCAGTGTGGCCTGCACCAATAAAAATACAAAATATGAAACACAAAAGTAAAACCAAGATAACTAAAAACAGTTTAGCTATTAAAAATTTGACAAAAGAGACACACTTTTACCATTTTGCTTATCAAAGCAACTGGCCCCTCAGATAATCAAACCTTCCTTATACTTTTTAGAGATTTAAAGATCAATAGCAAAACCTTAAATTCTGCTTGGTAGGCAATTAGCAGCCAACACAGATCTTTCAGGGTAGCATCATATGTTTCCTATATCTTGTACTGGTTAGCAAACAGGGCCCACATTGGTACCAACTGCAATTTCCGGACATCTTTCAAGGCTAGGCCTACATAGCACTCATTACAGAAGACAATACAGGTCACAATCATGATATGGATAACCGTTGCTAAGTCCAGCAAAGGTTGGTTTGTACTATTTCTTTTTTTTTAACAAAATTTTATTAAATTTATATAGATGAGGAAAAATAGGAACAATACAGGTATGGTAAAGGAAGGGGTGGAAGGAAAGGAGAAGGGGAAGGGAATAAGGAATTAGGGTAAAATAAGGATAGGTACAATCACATATTTCAACAAACAAGCTACCGTCCGGATAATAATAATGGGTAAATATCATATTCAACCATTTTTACCAAAGCTTAGACTATAACATATTAAAAACAATTAGTAAACAAATAACGTTGATCTATTAAGTAAACACTACTAATAAAATCTCAAAAAATCTTAACAATCAAAAGTAACAAATGAAAATCAGTAAATCAGGAAAAATAATATCATCAAAATGTTAGTTAGAACTCGATTAAAAATCAGTCATCTATTCTAAAATATTGAATCCTTCAAGTTCTAACGTGTCTCTAACCATTGATAAAAATTTTCCCAAGTTCTAAAATAAATTGAATCATCTTTTTCTTTCATTTCTAATGTTAGTCTATCCATTTCCGCACACTCTAAAATTTTAGTAATTATAATCTGGTCAGATGGTAAATTCTCATTTTTCCAAAATTGGGCAAATACTATCCTTATAGCAGTTAAAACATGCAATATCAAGTAGTCATTCTCTTTACCATAATCAGGTCTTAATATTCCTAACAAAAACAATTCTGGTTTAAATTCTATCTGTAGTTTCATCATATTTTCCAACCATCTATGGATCTTAGACCAATATTTCTTAGCGATAGGGCATATCCACCAAGCATGATAATAAGTGCCTGGCTGTTGTTTACATTTCCAGCAAATATCCGAAACATTTTTAAACATTTTCGCTAAGCAAACTGGTGTCATATGCCATCTATAAAACATCTTATATAAGTTTTCTTTATATGCTACCTCTTTTATAAGCTTAATATTTTTATCCCAAAGTTTTTGCCAATCTTCCAAATCTATAGAATGTCCAAAGTTCTTTGCCCATACTATCATTGTTTCTTTCACTTCTTCTTCCATCTTCCAGTTTAAAAGAAATTTATAGAGTTTTCTAATCAAATTCTCATGTTTTTAACAAAATTTTATCCAATGGGGTCTGTTCTTTGTAAAAACCTGTCGATTTTATATTTTTTCGTATCTTGCTTGAATTTGCAAATAGGACCACTATGTCAAGTCAATACCTTGTAGTTGTAAAGTTTGCCTGTCCTTAAGTTTCCCCTCTTTGTCTAAGATGTCTTTATAACTAACCAGTTTGTCATAATTAATCAGATTTGGATAAGCAAATGCTTCCATTGTTGAAAGCCACTCAGGTATTTTCATATATATTTTATGTTTAATTTTCTCCCATTCTGAAAGTAGTACGTTTCTTATCGCATGATTTTGAAATTACTTATGTGCTTTAGATTTCTCGGGTTTGTACTATTCCTAATGGTATAAACAGATTCTTCAATACAACTGTCACCTGTAAATTCAGCAATAGCTGGGGGGTCAAGAAGCACTCTCAAACCATGACCTGCTCTTTGTTAGGAAATGTAACCCTCTTCAGAACAAAGTTCACGTCAATGCCTGAGTAATTTTCTCTTTCTCTGTCTCAATTTAATTCTCATTTATTTTTATCTCATCCAGCCCATTATAGGATTAGGTAATGCTCAAGGGCATTAATTATTTCCTTGAAGTTAGAGGAAATATTAGACACTATCAGTGTACTAATGGCATCTCATTGTAAAATTCTGAATGACTTAGAGCAGTTACAAACAATATCAGAGTCAACAACCTAGCTAATAGCCATATGAATGTGTCCCAATAAAACAGACTAGAAATGCCACAAAGAATAAGAGAAGGATGGTAAAAGAAAAAAAGGAAAAAGAAAAAGGGAGGGAGGGAGGGAGGGAGGAAGGAAGGAAGGAAGGAAGGAAGGAAGGAAGGAAGGAAGGAAGGAAGGAAGGAAGGAAGGAAGGAAATCCAATTCTTAATCTTGTATTTCAGATGAAACTTTATTGGAACTAGAAATGGCTTCAGCCAAATGTATGTAGAGCTATAAGGGCACCATTTTTCAATCATCTTACAGTATTCAAGAATGGAATATTTAAGATCAATGAATATTTATTGAGTTATTTCAGTAAGGATGACTTATTTAGTAAAGATCTTGTAACTACCTCCTTTAAACAGGTAAGAATGCATCCGACACTTAGGGAGACATTAACCACCTCCCTTAACCATATGGCAGATCTCAACCTGGCTGACTAAATAAAATAGAAGCAAGAACATACTCAATAGAAATGAGAGATACTGTCTGTTTGCTTGATTCTTGCTTCTCTTACTTTATTCAGAACTACATGACATAGGATGAACAGATTATTCCAGGAGAAAATTGTTCTGAAGGTAAAAGAGTCCAGGTAATATAGGGCTTTATAGGTAACAATAAAGTAGTCGCCATGTATGAGTTGGGCAGCCATATAAATCTATTTAGTAAATAAATAACAAGCAGCATCTTGAATTGGGGCCAGAAGCAATGCAGCTGTCACTGTTATTTAGCAAATCATCTATTACATTCTGGCACATTCTGTGGAACTTCCAGGTCATCTTCAAGGACAGCCCCATATAAAGTAAATTATAATAGGCTGTTAGATGACCAGTGCCTTACAGTCCAGAAACAGGAACAATTGGCAGAGTCACAAACTTAGTCAAAGGCTTTCCTGGCAATGGGTTCTATCTACTGTTCCAGCAAGAGCCATGAATCCAGGAAAATTTCCAAATTTTGCACCAACACTTTCAGGGGAAGTGAAACCCAACTAGTTAGAACAAACATGACGTAAGTCTGTATTTGCAATTTTGGGGAGATTTTGCACCAGTAATAACTCCAGCTCGTCTTGAATTCAGTCTCAGTCTGTTTTGCCCCTTCCAGTCCCTTAAAGTCTCTAGGGAACAGGTCAGGATTTCCACTGCATTTCCCGCTTAGCCTTTGGCAGAGATGTAAAGCTAAATGTCATTAATACATAGATTATATTAAATACAAAACTGACAGATCATCTCCCTCAGAGCCTACAACAAAAACACTTTGGGAAAAGTACAGGTCTCAAGAAAGTTAGTATGTAGGTTATGCAGAAAGAGTGAATATGTTAAAGACATGTCCTTCGCTTACTGCCACATTTTCAGCAGAATTAACACTCCTACAACAATTCATGTGATGCTTTACCCTTCAATTCTCACTTCTCAGGTCTAAAATATCAGTTCTTGCTTTCTTTTCTTTCTCACAAAAGGCAATAAAACATGATTAACTAGACCTGTATGTAAAGAGAGTATTGCCTAATTATATTTGAAATGGAACATTATGATTTTATTTATTTTATGTGTTACACTTATATGCCGCCTATCTCACCTTGGGGTTACTCAAAGAAGCTTACAACAATGCTTTGATTGAAACCAATCCAATACTCCATTCTGTGAACTTGCAAGTATAAACAAGATTCTAGGTTTGGATAAAGAAAAAAACTTGTGTTAATATTATTACTGGGTAGTGATGGTGGAACATTATTATTGAATAAGGAAGACCGCAACTTAGTGAACACTGCATTCAACATTTTACAACAAAATCTAAACTCCAATGGGTGCAAGTGATTCCTATTATGTCATCAAATTAAATCAATATTTTTAAAACCAATGAAACATCAACTTAAAATCTTTAAAATATTATTTTATACCATGAGATCATATGCTCTTATGAAAATCAGGTATCAATCTACGGTAATCTCATGTCTTCACTCAGATCAAATTTATATACCACTCATGAAAAATTGTGAACATTAGTATTGTTAAGATTAAAAAAGCAGTTACGTCCGAAGAATATTACCCAAACTATATATATTTCAGAATTACAATATTTTTCCTTGCAAATCAGAACAACAGAACTTATTGAAAACATAAGCACACTAGGGTAGATAGAAATAAAAATAATAGAAATGAGACTGAAATCCAAAGGTGACAATTCCTTACACACATTTCCTCATCAGCAACACACACTTTTAAAAAAAAATAGAGATGCAGTTCAGAAATACTGCAATGGGATGGAAACTGAAACTCTAATCAGAATGAAAATGTAAGAGATGACCAGGCTAGAGCCTGAGGGCGGGGTCAAACGCATCATCAGTCTGGAGTCTCCACGCCCTTAAGAGACAGACCTCAGTCTAGCCTCCACATTTTATCTGGTGCCAATTTGCCTTGATCATCAGTAGTTCAAATTCTTGTGTGTAAGTAGCACGAAACAAACTTGTAATACTTTTTGAACTCTGTCTTGGTTCCTGATTTCTTATACCTGACAGAAAATTTTAGAAAGTTATTATTCCTTAACTAATAAGTAGAAATTTCTTTCCCCTGCAGAAGTCTTCTCCAAACTCTCCACTGATGCTTCCTGATTAAAAATGGATAATTATAATTCTACATACAAAATATAGAAAGGGAGTGTCCTTAATAAATGTTGCATAGTATCTATGATACTATCTATGTACACTACATTATAATACATTTGTGTAAATTAGAATGATAGACATGCCAACTATGCACAAAGTGCTTTCAATGACCAACATATATAATTATATGGGTGTTATGTATACGAGGTTATAGAATGCATAAGCATTAATTTATTAACTTGTTTAAAGAATCACAATTAACGAAGGTATCATAACCAAATCAAGTAATCTGCTTCTTGAAGATAAAGATGTATGTTGATCTGTTTTTATCAAATAAGATGTCAATTATTAGCAATTCCTGTAACTACACATAATAAAAAGCTAAAATTTACAATTTCACTAGAAGAGAACCATTGCTCAAAGCACATACAGGAAGCCATTTAAAACTATTCCATTGATCATTATGTCAGTCTGTTTCCTGAAAACCAAAGCACTATAAAATTCTTGTGGATTCAAGTAGTCACCATTTCCTAGCTTCCAGCCAGAAAGAGATCAGCAACCTAAAAAAAAAAAAATCCTCATCCAACTTAAAATAGAAACAAGACATTTTTAATTGTCAAAAGTCCCTTCCTCTTATAAGTCTTCCTGAACAATTTAAGATGAAGAACAAGATTTCTTCCTTCTCAGTCTGGAAAAGAAACTTCTGGTGGAAAATTATTCTTCAATGGGCCAATTTGGCATAGTGGTTTAAGACTGCAGGCTACAAAACAGAACACTCTGAGCTCCTAGTTCTGTCTTAGACACAAAGCCAGCTAGGTGATCTTGGACCAGTCACTGTGTCTTGGCTCTAGAAAAGAGACAATGGAAAACTACTTCCAAAAATTTTTGCAAGAAAATGCATAGTGTCCAGGAAATTGCTAGGAATATTTTTTTTAAAAAACTCTGACTTAAAGGCATAAGCACGTGCACACTCACACAGTATTCTTTAAAGGCACATCAAGCCAATTTGAAGCCTGCTGTGCCACAAAATAACCATATGGAAAGTTCCTTGCCACTTGTCCATACTGTATACCCTTCAGTTTCAAGCTGGAAAGAAAAGTTGGAGCTCATTTTTTTTTATTTTTGTAAATGAAAATTCTGATGGTGAAAGACTGCTCGTTTATTTAATGCTCTTTAAACTGCCTATCTTTCTGATTTCACACAACAGAATTATGCTGATCAGGAGACAGATTCTGTTTGAAAAACATTTTGTTTGTTGGGGGGGGCTGGGGTGGTGATAAATTACATGTACTGGATGCTAAGAATGTCTAGCTTGCTGACAGCCATTCCAGGTATCAAGCCAAAACTCAAACTATTCTATTTAGATTCTAGAGCAGTGTTTCTCAACCTTGACAATTGCTGGCTGTGGAATTCTGGGAGTTGAAGTTCGCATGCCTTAAAATTGTCAAGGTTGAGAAACACTGTTCTAGAGCATTAAAAATCAATCCAGAACACACTATTCTGTGAGTACATTAGTGCTGTCTATAAAACGTCACATTAGTGCTAGGCTCCAAGTAGCAAAACTAGTTAGACCAGGAGTTCTCAATTCATCCAGGCACAGAAACTAGTAGTTTAAACATGGCTCTCTCTTTCCTCAAACACAATCTTTTATAAAAGCTCATCAGGTTCTCCAGGGAGGGAGGGAGGGAGGGAGGGAACTGTTTATTCAGATTCAGTGTATTTTTTTATTCCACAAAGCTTTCTTTTGATACAATGTTTAAGGTGCTATTCAATCTATTGCACTTTTCCAAGCAATTCATATAAATGATCATGTCATAAGGTTGTGAATCACGTTAAATAAAGCAGATTTCCACATAAAGAAGTTTATATTCTTGCTATCCAATGATTTCATAGATTGCTTACTTCCAAAAAGTACTGATATATTGATACTAATCTTACTAAGAGGATTAGCCTATTCTCACAGAATGACCTAGCTCTTTGACAAATACATACACATATTGCAGAATACTGGTTGTTGTTATTAGTTGCGAAGTCGTGTCCGACCCATCGTGACCCCAAGGACGTTTCTCCAGACCTTCCTTTCCTCTACCATCTTCTGGAGTCTATTTAAGCTCACGCCTACTGCTTCCATCCAGCCACTTCATTCTTTGTCGTCCCCTTCTTCTATTGCCCTCAATCTTTCCCAGCATTAGGCCCTTCTCCAGTGAGTCCTTCCTTCTCATTAGGTGGCTTGAGTTTCAACTTCAGGATCTGGCCTTCTAAAGAGCAGTCAGGGTTGATCTCCTCTAGGACTGACCGGTTTGATCGCCTCGCAGGAGTCTTCTCCAGCACCATAGTTCAAAGGCCTCAATTCTTTTGCGCTCAGCCTTTCTTATGGTCCAACTTTCACAGCCATACATTGCAACTGGGAAAACCATGGCCTTGACTATACGTACTTAAAAGTTACTTTTTCCCCCAAAATGGACATTTGTATGTATTATAAACACTGTTATCATATGCAGTTATTGATATAAAATAGTTTTATTACATTTATATCCTGCATTTATTCTTTAGAAGTCATTATGGTGTGGCTCCGTCCTATTTTCCCCACAACTATCACTGGGTGATGTATAATGAATTGAGAGAGAGTGCTTCCTGCCTTGGGCCAGGGTTTGGACTAGAAGACCTTCAAGGTCCCGTACAGCCCTATGATTCTATGATTAAGTCATCCAGCTGGCTTCTGTGCCAAAGAGTAGACTAGAAATCACAATCTCGTGCAGTATCTTAACCACTTCACTGAACTAATAGTTGGCACAATTGCTAATACTTAAAATAATAACTGAGACCTAGTTGGAAGTTGGAGCAGTATCTGTCACTATGGAACAAATCTTCTGGACTCAGAGCAAGGAATGTATTCAAATAAAGGAGAGCCAAATGGGGCTGAATCTGTAACACATTAATGAGAGAAATTAATTAGTAGATATAATACTACTAAATCCAACCTTCTCAAAGTTTCAATGCTTCTTGAAGCTTGGTCCCAGTGTACTCTTTTTCTCTTCTTACTTCTCCATGTCATGAAGGAAATAGTATCCAATCCACATTACTTTTGCATACCACCAATGATATATACACCAAGATTCAATCTTATATTATACACTGAGCTTACATACAAACAGTCTGTACTTCCGCTTGAAGGCTGAAGTCAAGTAAGAGACAAAATTTGCTTTACGGTTATGCAATTGCACAATTTTAACTGGTTTTATGTTTGTAGACATCTTTCTCTGGAACAGGGTACAGGAGAGGATATTTATGTGCTTATAAAAAGCTTTCATTGAAAATTCTACTTTTTTGTGCTTTGTTTTATATTGTGCAACATAGAAGCAAGTATGTGGTCTGACATTTGGAGAGTAAATGCCCACTTTTACCTTCAAAGAAGGTTGGGGCATGGAAGCAATAACTATTGTCTAAGGAAGTGAGGAGTTGGGAAAAAGTAAAAGAACACAATTTAATCACAAAATAAATTTTTTTGTTGTTGTTTTGCATCCTGTTAATCAAAAGATTTACATTGGTTTGGGCATAAAAAACAAAAAGAAGCCAGGATTCCTAACTAATGACATCATCTAAATATGGTTTGTTGTATATCCCCCCTTCCAAATTTGTACCTTGTGATAGGTTTGGGTGTTCAAACAATGAGGCCTAAACAATATTTAGCAGCATGAAGGACCAGATTATACTTTTAAAAGGCAGATTTAGATTGTTGGAGTGGAAAACCAAGAAGGAAGCCATAAAAGTTATAACAAACTCCCCCAAAGCCACTTATAACCCGGTTTTAAAGATACAATGGCTGCACCACCACCACCACCACCACCCTCAGTCATGTCATTATATTTTGGGTGCACGGCTTCCATCTTTATAGCTATTTGCAGCATTCAGTGGTTACATGACTACAATTTGTGACTTTTTTGCCAGTTTTTGGCAAAAAAAAAAATCATTGGTGAAAATTGATTTGCTTAATGACTGTGCTTTTTTGCTTTGCTTACTCTTGTCAAGTGATGTCAACTTACGGCAACAACAATTTACAACTATAATTCTGGGCTCCCTTATGATTGCGTATGATAGAAAATGTGAACTGTTAACTTTGGATAATTTTGACTCATTTGTTTAACTGGATTCTTTTCATGTAGTTTTAGGATTAGTGTGTGGACAGATCGTGTTTTAAGTCATATTTATACCCAAAATAACCTCCCCTGAAAATTCAAAAGGGTTCCCAAACTTTTAAGCACCACAGTAACTGTTCTATTATAAAGCAGCATATTTATTTTATTGATTGACTCATTTTATTTCTATAGCCTCAACAAGTGACTGGGTGGCATACAACAGAAAGACAAATTAAAAATACAAAATAAACATATATGGTTGTCAAGTAAATATATTCCCATGGATATTAATGTAGCCAAGAAATGGGGCTTTTAACATTCTCAGGCACGTTCAAAGGTGAAGGACCCCAGACAGAGCCCTGTGGCCATGGTCCGGGACCCCATCCTGGTGCATGTGAAGGACCTATTGAAACCCTTACTCCAGATGTAAGGGACTCTGATCCTCTCGAGAGTGGAACTCTGGGAGCTGATCTTAACCCCTTTGATGGAACTGTTGAAGACCCCCCGGGTCCTCCCCGTGATTTATCCATAGTTCGACTGGTACCTTGAGTACCCATCCTTTCCTGATATAGATCACTTCCACGTGTGGGTTCAAGTTTCACTTTCGGACTGGCTAATCGAAACTGACCTGTAACTGATTGAGTAGAGGAGGAACCCATTTGCGACCATGACATTGGTTCTGGTCCTGGCACCCATCTCTGCCATGAGGGCGCATCCTGGTATCCCCCTTCTCCAAATTGCTTCCGTAAAAGGTCCATGACAGTTTAGCCAGAGGCTATGGCATAACTCCAGTCCTCCTCCTCCTCATCTGTCAGGTGTCGCTCCCACCACTGGGTTATCATCCGACCGTCTTCCCCTGGTCCAACTCCGCATCCCTTTGTCCTACGAATTACTATAGGACTTTGCCACCATTCTCCAGCCAGGGTATTCCCCCCTGACGCCATACCTTGGGACCCTTGTACCTCAGTAGGAGGGTTTGATGAGCTTGTTTCCCTCACCTTAGGATGTACCGACGGTTGTTCAACAACAGGAACTTCTGTCCCTTCCTCCTTTTCTTGTACAGTCCCCTGGTCAGCTTCAGCAAGGACAACGTCCTGTACACCTTCTGCCATATTGCAAAGAAATTAACCTATTTCACTCCCCCCTAGTCCAGTAACCCAACAAGGTGGATACAAAACTCAGGTTAGGTGCAGGAAACACAACTGACTGAACCCAAAAGGGAAAAACCCATACGAGAGGCTGAAGGGGGAAGAACAAAGGGTTTGGGTTTTTAGGAGCGCAAACTTTCCTGTCAGCTTCCCTACCGGACTCCACACAAATAAAGCAAAGACAAAAGCTTCTGGGTGAAAGCAGCTCCGGTTTACTTCGAGGAAAAGCAACAACTTAACACAGACAAGCAACAAACAAGCTCTGTGCTATACGAAGTTCGCGCTGGGAGCAACTGCCTCCTAACGCTATTTAAATATACTTATGTTACTACTCCACCCTATTCAGTTATTAGCCACACCTCCACCACACCCGTGATCATTAACCCCCACCCTATCCATCTAGCAACCACACCTTCACCACACCCGTGATCATTCATTCACAACCCCCTTCCACCCTCCTGGCTTCCAATCAACGTTTGGCAACTATCATTGAGCACAGCTTTTGCATCTGAGACTTCTATGCACGCCTTGCGCTAACGAGGTATTCTTCGGGTCACCACCCATCAGCTGGTTATCGTTTCACCGCCGATCAGCTGTTCGGCAGTTTACTTTAGTTCTGCGCAGGCATGACATCTCTCTGCGCATGGCATCTCCTGCTTCCTAGACCCGCCCAGCAGCTGTCTCAGTGTTCCGTATATTTGTTGAAGAACGCCGAGTTGCTGTGCTGCTCTTTTTTTGCCATCAGGTTGGTTCCCCCTCTCTTGTGTGTCAAGCCCGAGAGGGCTTGACACCCACGCTTAGGCACATAACCAGGTCTTCACAACCTTAGAAAAGCAAATAAGGTAAAATCATCTTAATCTCCAAAGGGAGAATGTGACCAAGAAGGCATGTCTCCTGGTCCCTGCCAGTCAGCATTCCATGGCTGACAGTACCCGTAATATACCCAACCTACCAGATTTGCTTAGTTATCAAATTGGATGGCTAGAAATGACTGGGAGAAGCCAGTCCATTAAGTAACTTGGCCCCAAGCCATGATAATACTTGTATTTTGAAAATTAAAATATGAAACTAGTTTAATACTGTTAAAAACAGTATTAAAAACACTTAAAAACTGTTGATTGCTCTATTACTCTTTTCCAGCTTTGTTATCAGTGATCTCTTAACTTGAACTGGAGTCCGTTATATATTAAATATTTACTCTTTTACTGTACTATGATCCCAATTTCATACCCTCAAGAAAACGTAGTCCAACATTTAAATCGGTATCTGTGAATCTAGGCATTTTTAAAATGAAGCTTGTGCTACTGCAAATATGGCTTTTCTCCTATGGTTTCAGTCCATTCATAAGATCAGTCAAAGCTTATGTGCTTCAATGCAACAATCTATCAGAACCAGGATATATATATCTTCTTTGTCATGGACCTGTCTCAGGAATATCTCCCCAGAAATCCAAGAGGTTTCCATTCTATTTACGTTCTTTAAAAATGTGGCTATTCTCTCAGACTTTGGGATACAATGAATATGGAGCTTTGTTGGTGGCTTTTTAAGTTGAACATTGTTATTTCAAAATGTTAGAATTTTATTTATTGTTCATCTTTATTGTTTTTCTGTTGTTACATTTTTAAGATGCTCAGTGTCATTTTAGTATTGAGCAGCATCCAAATCAAATAAAAAACAAATAAATTTCCCAGCTGACTTGATTATGCTCAGATTGTTAGCCTCACATTCTGGAAGATCAATGCAACAACAAACTACACATTAAGAATGAAATATTACGTGGGACGATCAACAATCCATTAACATTTTCACAATGATTCAGAATAAATTTTGGAGAAGAATGTTAGCATATTCTGTCTCTATAGAATACTTGGTTGAATACTTTGCTGAAAAGAAATTACAAGTTCTAGATAAACAGAGTTTCCATATTTATATTTTCAACTTTCCATAATAACATTTGCAATATTCATAAACAATGAAGAATGTATTACAAATTTTTGTTGAGTTCAATTCCTTAACAAGTGCAACCATAATTATATACTTTTTTAAATTCATACTCATTCTCAAACTTTCACTAAGCTATTCATACATAAAGAATGATGTATGAATATTTATATCTGCCTTTACTGAAATACTATTTTTGGAACAGGTAGGTAAAGTGAATCATATCTCGATTTACTCAGCAATGTTTATACTTTATATTTAATATCCAAAAGCAATATAAATATTAACATTTGCCTTAGTTAAAGAGATTTTCAAGTCATTTTAAAAGGAAACTTTAACCATTTGAGGAATTATCTTTCTTAGTTTAGTGTCAGCTTCCACCTATCACATTAGTTGCACAAATATTCCAATTGACATTCCACTGTGAACTACATCAGTAATTTCTTTAATAAAGATGTGACTATTGAAATATAAGATTGCAAAAATGCATCATAATTTACATGTCACAAGACTGTAACACTTTTCAGATGCCAGCTTTATGAAATGATTGATGGCACCTAATTTGTAGGAAATAGGTCTCCTGCAAAATCTTAAAAAATCATTTTTGAATGCAGCAGAGAGCTATGTTAGGGTTTAATCAGACTAAATTACCTAACTAAATTAGGTCAACTTGGAAAAGGAAGACCTATATTCAAATCCATTCTCAACCATGGGACAATATTTGGACAGTTACTCTTCTTTCACTTCAATGTGCTTCACAGGGCTATTGTTATGCATAAAAATTGAAAACAGGAATGTGCCACCTTTTATGAATTCTACATTAAATACAGAGATAGTACCACAGTAATGTTGAAAATAAATGAACAGAGTTTGTAAGAGAATAGTGGTACAGTATAAAGTATAACAATACAACATAAATTCTTGCATGATGAAAAGTTTTTGAAGTCTCATCTTTATATCAATGACCCATAATGCCATTTTTTCCAACTGATCAGGCCTATAAAAGCTAAAGGTAACATCATGTTCAAGTTAAGCTTGACTTCTGATGACTACAATGATACATTTCTGTTACTTCTTTGCCAACAACAGAGGAATGATTTTATGCTGCCTTTTCTCAGAAATGTTGTCATTCTACCTTTCCTGGTGGTCTCCCCTTCATGTATAAGCTAAGTATCACCATCTTAGCTTTCTGAAATCAATTAAACCTGGGGCAAAAGTTCAGGGAAACATTGAAAAAAAACCAGGGAAAAGCTTTTATAGGCTTTTCAAGATAACAAAATGTACCTGTACCGAAAAAAATTAGAGGGTACAAACTTCCACGGACCCCATCCTGGTCTGACTCCAGACCCAACCCTGCAAACATGTCCATTTAAAGAATATATTGACTGGCATTAATTTAAGCATGAGCATGTTCTCTCTGTTTAATTCTTTTTCAGCACAGCAATGAAGAGAAACTGAAATGCTTTCATTTTTAACCAATTTTTGTTTGGAGTTATACATCTTTACACAAAATATACTATAGTCATTTTGTGATTTAAGTTTAACATAGCATCTGAACCCAGGGGGAGGATTAGAATAATTCAATTTAACTAAGGTTCCTTGTATCATTTTCAAGCAAATCAAGATTTTAACCATTGATTCATATCCCATGCTAATCTCCATGCACAGAATTTAAGCCTCCTAGCAGAAATGAGAAGATAAGAGTGCCTCTGCTACTAGTTTCTTTTTCATATGTACAGGGCAATACTGGAGAAAAAAATCACTGCTTCTACTTTACATGTACTACAGCAGGGATTCCTGAACCCCTGGTCCATGGACCGGTACCGGGCCGCCGCATACCAGCAACCTGTCTCCACAAACAAGCAAAGCCCCATCCGTGGGATGCAAGCAGTACACAAAACCACGCATTCTCCGGTCCGTGGAAAAACCTTTCTACACGGAACCGGTCCCTGGTGCCTAAAAGGTTAGGGACCTCGGTACTACAGCATGTGAACCATGCAATACAGTCAGTAAATTATGGCTTATGGCTATGTGCAACTTAATTTGGCTTACTTTGGTTTTACATGTTATGTGAACAGAACCACAGTAACTGGGGGGAGAGAAAATAATTTGACTGTAGTTTGCCTAAAAGATAACTTCAAGCTACAGTTAATGAACCTGATTTGTTTGGATATAAATCACACTTGATAATTACTGTAGTTCTCAATTTGGATGTCATAACAAACAGCAGTTGAAAATAGAAGTGAATACTTTCACTTTCCTCCTCCAAGCCAGCCAGGGAAAGGGTAGATTAGAAACCAATGCAAACCAAAGAGATGCATACACATGTCTCCATAAGACACATTGTGGAAGTTGTTCTATTTGAATCCCAAATAAAGTCCATTAATATTTAAGGCAAGAAAAGAAATTGCCATAGTTTATACTGCAATAATCAGATTTTGCTTCAATACTGTTATAAGCATTTAATTTTTGTTTTATGAAAGCAAGATTGCAAAAAAAAGCTTCTCTGTGGAGGTCGGGAACATTAAAGTTAATAATGTAATATTTCAAAGGAAAATCCTTTTAAGGGAAAAATGTATTTCCTAGAAAATATACTGTATTTTAAAAGCAATATAAAATTAGTATAAAAATCTTTACACAAAAAGCTATCTCAAGTTTCCTCTTCTATAAGGTATAATAGCTATAAAAATTGTTTTAAACATTATCAGATTTATTTTAGTCTCATTAAAAATATTGTCTTATTTATTTATATAATTAAAATAGTTACACCTTTGTCATAACTTTCTAATGCAGAATTCACCACTGTGATGCACTTGATATATGAGCTGAGAATTTGGAGGATTGCTGTCTCAACATTTCTGGAGAACTTCAGATGGGGAAAGCAGCTCTAATTAATTGACTGAGTGACTGGCTTTACTGCCGAAACCTACCTTGTAAGAATCTTGTGGGTACAGACTTAATTTTAATACAGATTGAAAGGTAAATATTTAGAAATACTTTTATTCCAGAATGTGTAATGCCATTTGCTAATTTGTTTTTGGAATTACTGTCTTTAGGAAAAGACATGATCAGAAATGTGGAAGTATTGCTAATGGATACACTTAAAAAAGGAATTTTCAACCATTTTTTAAAATGATTACATGCTAATCAACAGCTGGAGAACAGAAATGGATATTTTGTGCCTTTCTTATTGTAAAAGACCTATTCTTCAATATTTAAAAAATAATTATATGGCATTTTCTATCACTGGATTGAAAATCTGATGTTACTTGCAACTTGTGAACAGGTATAGATTATGTATGTATAGATAAAATAAATATCCTTTACTGAAAAGATTGTGTAAAGTGTTATTTACATATATACATTTGTGAGAAGCCCCATATATGGTTCACTAAATTGACAAATTTTGTAAGAAGCTGTGGCCTTCCTGTCTCTTGCGTAATAGGGGAACAATCTAAAAAAAGAGCTGCCCAAAGAATTAAGGATATTGAAGCATAAAATGACATAGCTATCCTTAGTAAGGTGGGTAACTTGAAATGGCTGAGCAAATACAAATGCAGGTTTCAAGCAGACAGCTATTTGAAGTTACAACTGCCAAAACATCTAGGGAAATATTCACACGAGCGAGATTTGAACAGCTTGACACAATGGTCAGATATGGGACATTCCACTCCATACCCTATAATGAAGGTCTCTGCATCTGCAGAGCAGCAGAGGTTGAGGACCTGGCTCACATCCTATTTCACTGCTTCCTGTATAAGAGGGTGAGAGACAGGTACCTTGGCCTATACATTAAACGAATGACCCATTGGGACCCCCATATCAAAATAACTTACCTTATGCGCGGCCAGAATTTGAAAATTACATTTAACACAGCACAATACCTGAGCAAAATGGTTCAGCTGAGATTGGCATATCTGAGACTGATTGGGGTAGATTGTAGGGGTGATAGTGAAATATAATTTTATCATATTTTATCTATCTACATCTTAAATTGCCGTATTTGATTCTAATTTCTTTTTTAAAAATGTATTTTATCCCAATTTCATTTTAAATTGTATTTTATTTTTATTTTATCCTAAATTATATTTTAACTAATTCCAATCTAAACTGTTTTTACTGCATTTTAGTATAATGTGTGTTTGGAACTCTGCACCTTGATATGGCCCATGGGCTAATCAATAAAGATTATTATTATTATGTGTGAGAAGCCCCATATATGCATGAATTTATCCTTGCCTTTGATCTTTTTCATTTTTTTGTTAAAATTTAAACCCCGGTACAGTATAATAATAAAGCACTCCAGGTACGCTTTAAACTACAGCTGAAAATGTCGAGTCATCATTTTATAATTCAGAGTCTAAATTTCAAAATATTGGAAGTCTACAAATTAGTGCCAATATACAATATATTTGTTAGCTCTAATTTTGCCATTAGTTCTGAATGCAATATCATTCAGGGATAGAATTTTAGAGAATGGTAGAAATCTGATTACCTACCGTAGCTTTTTTAACAAAAGCCCCATACAAAGTTTTGATTCTATTACAATAACAATAGGAAACTGACTTTTGTTAGAGACAAAAACAACACAATATTTCAAGCCTTGGAAAAAGTACCTAATGTTCTTTTTCACATGCATTCACATTGTCTTATGGGTAGTAAGGAGTCATCTATTCATGAAAATATAACTGTAGAGATGAATAAAATTATAGAAACCTAGTTCTAAAACCAATCATTAGTTTTAAATCATTCACCCAAGAGAGGAGGCTACACCTAAGCCTAGTCTCATGCAAAAAGTACTTGTTTACACTTCTAAAAAGAAATTAACTCTCTCTACAATGCTTTTCTGTAGAACTATCAGTAATTAAAGAAATTGCATAATTTAGTACACTGAACTCCACCCATTTAAACTGTGTTCTAAGGTTTGAATTATAGCCATGGATAATCCTTTTTAAAAGCTCTTCACTGATCCATATTTTATCAGCTATTCTTTTAATAGACATATATACCATTAATAAACCTTAATCATTCCAATAATAATGAATAAATAATACATTAATACATTAATTTTTAAAATTAGAAATCTTTGGAGGCAATTTATTTCTAATTTTGTCTTTTTTCCACTTTTGTCTTGTTCCAATCTAATAGTGGAACAGGTCAGCAGGTCAGCGGTTCAAATCTCACCGGCTCAGGGTTGACTCAGCCTTCCATCCTTCCGAGGTAGGTAAAATGAGGACCCAGATTATTGGGGGCAATGTAAATATATATATACATTGCTTACTGGTATACACCACTTAGAGAGTGCTTGCACTTAAAGCGGTATATAAGTCTCATAAATAAATAAATAAATAAACAAATAAATAAACCCTGGGCAATAATCAAAATACAAATATCAGATACTTATCTCACTAAAATGGGCAAGGCTACAATCTCTTAAGCAATTTCAAATCATAAGGCAACATGTCCTTTATTTCACTTTACATTGCACACAAAAAAACTTTTAATGGATGCTATCACTTGACAAAATTGCACAACAGAAGCATCTTCTTGCAGAAACAACCTTCAAGGATGAAAGATCCATTATTTCCCCATCAGCTTAAGTTATAGAAAGAATTTCAGTTTTTCTGCAAAGTAAATGCCCACAGCATTTGGTTATGAATCCAGACTCTGATTTCCACAAAAGGCACCATCATGCACAGATTCATCAACGGTGGGGACCTCTCCACATTAAAGCCACCGCCCATGGCATTAGGAACACTTCACCTTTTGTCATCTCCCCTTTTCACAAGCATTGGGGCACACACAAGAACCAATTTAAGCGTGCTACACTGCAGTTCCATAGTGCAACCGTCCCTCCTACCCAACACTTCAACTCTCCGGCAGATAATCCCTCCAAAGGCCACACCACCCGGATTCTACCGATTTCTGGAAAAAAAGGTGCAGAGCAGGCAGAGAGACGGCGTGGAGGAGGAGGAGGAGGAGGAGGAAAAAACGATCCAAGGCCACCTGAAAAGCTCCTCGCCACCAGTTACTCGCTTCTTTCCCTCCCTCCCCCCCCCAACTCTTCCACCACATACCCGGGTTTGGCAATGGGAGAGGAGCAGCCGAAGAGGCACCTGTTTGGGCACGAGAGCGACAGGATCGCTGCCTGCTTACCGTCCAGCTCCCACGCTGCTGGTGCTGGGGGAGGAGGGATGCTTCTCCGTTCCCCTTGGCAACCAGGCCCTCCACCTCTGGCGGCGGGGCTTGCCGATTGGGGGGGAGAGGGCGCGCGCTCTTCCTCCTGCCCTCGCGGCGTGCGCGCGCCGCCATATGCCAGGGGAACCGACGCCTCTGCACTCGCTCGCTCCCGCGCCAGAGCGGCCTCGGCCTCGCGGCTTTCTCCCTCGCCAACCCCGCCCGCCCTGCCTCCTCCCGCCAGAGGTGCGCGGCGGCTCTTCACCCGCAGCGAGAGTGGGCATCCGCCCTCCTTGGATCGCCACCACTGCTCCCGTTCCCCCCCCCCGTCCTGGAGCCAGGACGATCCCCGCGTCCATTCACCTTTTTGCCGCCGCCTCCGGCGCCGCCGCCACCGGGCCAGAGCCACTGCTGCCGCCGCCTCCATGCCGGGGCTTCTCAGCCCCGCAGCTCTTCAACGCCGCCTCCGCCTATACCAGGGCTGCCTCCGCCCGCCGGGCCGCCCACTGCGTCAGCTTCGTAAACCCCACTACGCACCCAGCGGTAACCATGGCCACGATGTATGTGCGCACGCCCTCTGGTGGCCAGTGTTGCAACCTGGCAGGGACGGTGGCCAGAGATACCCCAGCGGGGCGAAGAGGATTTCCCGCTGCCCCTCTGGGCTGAGGAAGAGACTGCTGAAATATGTGGAAAGACATTGCTTGCTTTTTATTAATCTTTAAAAAGAGGACTTGCGAGACTCTTATTTATGGAATACGTCACTCCCCCATAAAGAGAACCCTGCTCTTTGATCTATCCTTCACTTGAATGGAGAAAAGCGGTGACTTCCAGGCATTCACAGATGGAAGAGCAGCGCTCTTTAATCCCAAATACACAGGGAATGAAGTGGTGTATTACACAATCAAAAGGAAGCTATGAAGCATTCTTTAAAATGACTGCATTGCTTTTTAAACGTTTTTATCTGTGATATGGAAATTAGGTTCTAGAGCTGTTGAGCCTCAACGAATAGCATTATTTTCTTGAGAACCAGTTATAAACAAATAGGAAATGAGATAGCTGTAGCAAGGAAACTAATTTAGATAAGAGCAAAAGCAGTAGATAGAAACTGCTGAAATGTGTTATTACATTAATTTGAAATAAATGAAAGCTTTTTTGCATTATGTTGATTTTTATGCGCCTCTAAGACATAAAAAGATAAGACACACTACTTCATCTGTTGCTTCTGTGAAGTAAGGACTATGCAGACTTCCTTTATAAAGTGCAGTGGGTGTCCTTCAATTTCAGTCATTCCTAGTAGGCATGATAAATAGAAGATTACAACTACATGAACAAAACTATTGAAAAAAGATGTAATGTGCTTCTTCAGAAGCTTTGCTTTGATCACAGCTCCCAATGGTACCTAGTAACTCAGAAAATAATTGAGAATAGCAATCAACTAATATTGGCAAGAAGTTGCCTTGAGAAAAAGAAAAATCCAATTGATTGTTTTTCAAAATAATTTGCAACTGACTTTAAGGTTCAGTTCTCTCAAATTGATTTGTAATACTGAATAAAGAATAAATAAATCACATAAATTAGCAATGGAGACTATAAATAACAGCATTAAGTTCAGCATAGGCATTCATAGTGAATTTTTGACTTTCATTTTCAGCTCTTAGCAACCACTTTCACAGCTTCCCCCAAACCCCCAATGTTCAAATAATTAATGGTGGACTGCTTGCAAAGATCAGTCCAATCTAATCATAAACACTACTCTGATTTGAAGACAGATTAATCTTCCTCTTCCATTCTCTCCCTGATAACATTTTATATAAGAATTAAAATTATTATTTTCCCCTTTCTAATGCAGTTGTGCAATGGAACATTTGCAGTATAAGAAAGCAGTTGGGGCCACAGCTTGATTTTTTTTTTACCCAGCACAGGGTTAATTAGAAATACCTATCAAAGGTGTGTTATGTTCTCCTTGGAATTACTCTAATCCATTTGAATATTTACATAGATTTGAAGAATAGCCACTGTTTGTTTTCTTTTTATATATAAACTATTTTTTTAAAAAAAAACCCTACCCTTACTATTGTTTTTTTAGGTAGTCAGGATAAATCTTATTTCAAAGAGCCTGTATGATACAGGTATGATAACCTGTATTATGCAAAATTTCAGAGCAGCAGGGGCTAATTTAATTAATCAGGAAAGATATGGTTATAAAATGCAAACAGCAGCTCTCAACCTTTTACTACGTTTATCTACAATTTCAAATTGCTCAAGCAAAATGTGTCTTAATTTCATGTATCACTGACAGTCAAAATATTGAGTCAAATTGGTGAGAATATTTTATCTATAAAAAATATCCAGCAAATTGGCCAAAATAAGCAAAGATACCAGATCTTGCACCTTGTACACAAAAGAGGCTGTTCGTCACTTTAATATTGAGCTGTAATCATTGTTAAAGTTCTAAAAAATTAGTACAGATTGGTTGTCGTCTGTATCAGAGTGTATTCATTGTACAGTCTCAATACTTGGGCTTTATTCAGTAATCCAGTCACTTAATTGCCTTCACATCCTCAAACTATCAACATGTTCATGAGAGTCATAAACATTTTTGGCCAAATATCATCCCTGTTCCTGTTCTTTAAATCAAGATTGTAAACTTTTTTCAGCCTAGGGAACACCTGGCCCTTGAAGGTATGCTAAAGACTGTATTCTGGACAGAAGTGGGTAAGGCAAGTTATTCTGATTACACTCCATTTATTTAATAATGTTCCTATTCCATCACATTAAAAATTACAGTTTGGCTGGAAGGCATACCCTAAACTTCAGAAGCCCTTGTGCAGCCTTGGGGCTGTAGGTTTGCACTGTTCCTCAACTTAGGTTTAGTGTTATATTTGGTAATTTATGTACACATTTGGGAAATATTCACACATCCCTTGCATTATTCAGATCTTGATAATAAGAAGCAAGTCTGCACAGTGTTAGAATGATTTATAAAACCCCCAGCCCATAGATTAAAATTATTAAAATTATACTGTCTGCACTAAGACATTTCTTATTCTTTTTAGAGTGAATAGCACTTTGCAACCTATAGAGATTCATACACATTTTGTTGTGGTTCTAAAATGTTCTTAAATATTCTGATGCATGTACATCAAAAAGGCACAATATAAATTACTATAAATATTTAAGGTATTTTCCTTTTCAGTTCCTCTGTGATGAAACAGATCAGTGGTCCTTAAAAATATTTGACCCAATTACCTAATTTTGAGATCTTGAATAATATCATTACCCACCCTTCCCACCCCTAAAGGACTCTGTTTGTTTTGCACAAGCATTTTGGCGGCAGCAGCAGTCCTAAACTAGATCCTCAACTCATAAATAAGAATTACAGAGATAAATAAATTTCAATAAATACTGCAAATACAGGAAATTCTATTGGCATTACAAATCAAGGGTTTTATGTAGCAAGCAGGCTGTTGCATGTATATAGTTGTCCTCCATCGGCACCATCAGTTTAGCAAACAATTTGGCAAAAGTGAAAAACAAACAACAAGCACAAAACATCTAAAATGTAAAGTTGCTATAAGTTATTGAAGTTATTTTTCAACTGGCTTTCAGGTTGACCAACAAAAGGAAAAACAGGGATCTGTGGCAACACAACATGATGGCAATTTACATTAGAGAAGGAATCAAAGCATTGCCCTATCACCATTGTGGTAAAGTGGTTCAAGTCCCAAGATATATTACACCAAATAGGAAAAGGAAAGACTTCACAGAAGGCAAAATGGAGAAGTGTGTCAGTACTCTGGTTAAATATTACATTATAAAGTTTTAAGTTACAACTTATTCTAAGAGCCCTCTAAGAAAGAATACAACCACCTTCTTAATTTTGGATTGCTCACTGAGAAAAATAGTTGCCATTCAAGTATGATCTTTATTGTCCATTGTTGTAAATCAGTGGTTCTTAACCTGGGCGATATTGCCCCCCAGGGGGTGATTTCATTTTTCAGGGGGGCGATGGAACAAAAAGGGGTGATGCGGGGATGAAGGAACGAAAAGGGGGCAATATGGGGGCATATGGAGTGAGAAGTTTTGGGGACACTTTTGAGACTTTTTTGTACAGTGAATCGCTGTATATCTGTCGTACAAAAACATCAGATTGCTCGCTATTAGTGGATTGAATTGTGTTTTCAAATGTTCCTTCAGCTAGCTTCAGTACAGAATGCCATACATATGTGAATACACATCACTTATCTTCGTGCGTGTTGCGCAGCAGCCTCTACCCATACAGTGGCGCGCCATTGGCCAGAATATGGGAGATATGGGAAAAAGACTGGAAATAAAATTATTTGCATCGATATGTCCTGATGACAATTTTAAAGAACAGAAAAAAGTGTTTGCATAAATCAAAGAATTATTTCCTATGTTGTGATTGAGAGGTTATGTTGGGGGGGGGGGCGATGACAACTTCCTCATTGGCTCAAGGGGGCAATTCATTCAAAAAGGTTAAGAACCACTGTTGTAAATGAATCATGAGATTTTTGCAAGGAAAATTCCATAGGTAACAAACAACTGATATCAGACAAGGAAAATATTTACTTAGTAATAATTTCTCACAGAAACCGGTATACCTTCCTTGCCAATTTTAATACTAATGCTAAAACCATTCTACAAACTATAAAATGAAGTGTTCAGGTGTTTAAGAAGCAGTACATTTAAACTTCAATGGCATACATTCTTATTCACTGTGAAAAAGAACAGTAAAATGGTGGATTGCTTTTTCTTACTATTGTACAGGTGAGTTTGGGGTTCTTGGCTGCTGTGAATCAGCCTTTCACTATGTTTTTGCCTGATTAATGAATTTAATTAATTTAAAGTGGCTTAACAAATGTTACTTGTATTAATGCCATAGAAACTTCCTCTATGGAATGTAAAACTAAAGAGAGTCAGCTTGGCCTAAAGGTTAAGGCTAGAAAGTAGAAGACTGTGAGTTGAATTCCTGTCTTATCTATGAAAGCCAACGGGGTGACTTTAGACTACTCACCCTGTCTTTCAGCCGAGCTCATCTCACAGGGTTGTTGTTGAGAGGAAAATAGGAGTATTAGGTATATTTGCCACCTTGAGTTATTTATAAAAATAATAAAGGAGGAATTAAAAAATATAAATAAAACTAGCAGAGTTTGGAGAGGTTGAGATTTTTCAACCTGAAATTGGGTAACCATGATAGATGACTATAAACTGTCTGAAAGTAAGACACATTAGTGCCACAGTTGCTGTCATGGGAAACTTAAAGCAAGTTTAACAAATTCCCTTGTTTATCTTAAACCTATCAAGGAGCATTGCTAATATATTTGTAAACCCATTACTTCAAAAATATGTAGTAAAGTTTCTCCATTGTAACACTGATGGGAGATATTATATACCAGGGGGTCAAACTGCCGGCCCGTGGGCCGGTTTCATCATACCTAAGCCGCACCCACCCCATTGTTGGCAATGCAAAAAGAGTCGCGATATGTCACGACACATCACGTGACGTGGCGAGTTTGACACCCGTGTTGTATACAGTAATGTCATTTCTCTATTCCAGTTCCTACCTACCTTACATAACTGCAATACAGGACTTCCTCATGCGTTAATCCTTAGGCCTTATATAAAGCTTATGGTGCTGAGATATTTTTTTGCTGCTATGGCTTGATAGAGGTGCATAAGGTGGACATTACTTGGATCTTTTATATATGATTTGTCAAGAGGCTGAGACTTCAGTAATTTAAAGATGATCGTTTATTGTGATTTTCTACTTGAAATATACTTTACTCCTAGGATTTCCTTTGTTTGAATTGGTAAGAACTGAATCTAATGTTTGCCTCTCCTAAGGGGAGGGAAATTGTTGTAAAGAAGCTAAGGCAACCAGGCCTGGGCTGCAAAAATCCGGATGATGGCAGTCAGGTAGAAAATGTGAACTCTGTGCTGACCATCTGGATTTTTGCAGTCCAGATTTGGTCATTATAGTAAAAGCTACATTTTTGTTAAGGTTTATTATGCTTGTTTGTTGACTGTGCTTACATAAAGTTTGTATAAAATCTTGGAAAATATTGGGAATTTCATGTAGGGAACATAATGAATCCTAAATGCTTCTACAGAAACACTTCAAGGAAAAATTACTTGTCAGTGCCATCTTCTGGTGAACCAAGGTATGTTCTATTCAAAAGTTTTTTTTTCTTTTTCTGCTACCCTAAAATTAGAAATAATTATAGGTTGTAAGTGAGATCTCAATGGTATTCAAGCCTGTTCCTGGCGGCTGTTCTATAACTCTGCTGATAGTTGGAGAAACTCAAGTTGCAGATTTATAACAAAATAAACTATAAATTTATAAGCTGTATAAAATCTTTTTAAAATCACCTCCTGTTCTCTCCACTCACCATTTCTTGATTAACAAGCAACATTCACATTACTCGGGACAATTGGAGAAAGCCTTGGAGATACTCCAATTTCAAACAACTATTTAAAAGCTGCATTATGGGTAGTTGTCAACATTTGATCTCAACTGAGACCGGAACTTCTGTCTGAGCAAGAGGTCATTAAGTCAGTCATACTTGATTTTATGATCTTTTTACCATGGATATTAAGTGAATCACCACAGTCATCAAATGAATCATGCAGTAGTTAATCAATTCCACCCTGCTCCATTGACTTTGCTTGTTGGAAGCCCCCCAGAAAGGTCACATATGACAGTCACACGACCCTGGGATGCTGCAATTCTCATAAATACATGCTGATGCCAAACACCTGAATTTTCGTTATGTCATTGCAGGGATGCTGTGATCATTAAATGTGAGGACCAGTCATCTTTTTCTGTTCTGTCATAACTTAGAACAGTTGTTAAATGAATGGTCTTAAGTCAAGGACTACCTGTATTGTTCAGAACTTGCCTCTTTTCACACTTAGAATTCCTATTATCAGGCAATAGCAACCCAGGCAATATATATATATATATAGGTCTTATGTACCAAAAGCCAACATTGTCTATTTCAGTTGTCCCATAATGAACATTCTTATGTATTTTCTCTAAGCAATATCAAATGTACCACTTGTTGCCAAAAATATGATTTTCCCCTCTGGCTTTGAACTACAATAAGTCTCTCTTTCTTGCAGTATAATTTCTTTTGATGTTTCAGTTTTGTACTTATTTTCTGTACATGCAACACTTTCCATTGGGTTGTTTATATTAAATTATGTAGAATTGTAATAATATCAAATGTTGTTTTCTGTTACTATGACTCCTCCTTGGGGAACTACTTGGAAATATTTAGTTTCTAGCAATTCTTCTCTTTTATGAATCTGAGATGATTGAAAGAATATGTAAATTAGGCTGTGCAAATCCTTCCAAAGAAGTGATTCAGGAACCATAGGAGTGTGGAGGAAGAACCTCCTTCAGATTGCTATCACAGCCACATTTCTTTTCAGAGTCACATGTCTACTTTTGGAATGTGCACCCAACTGTCTCCACATGCAGTAGATTCCCCACAATCTAACATGTCAAAGTTATGAATTGTCTACAAATCAGACTGCCTTCAGACACAGCATTCCAATTTTAAATCAGCAATATGAATTTTTGAAGCTATCCTGTTTCTATGTAAATTTTGATTGCCACCAGTGAATTCTCCTAAATTAAGCAGATTTGCACATTTTGCTGCAAGAGATTAATACAGCACACAGCCAGAGCCCCATATTAAAAAGCTTTACTTCAGACCAGAAAGGTATACTGACAGAAGGGGAAGGCTGTCAGGAATTATACTACCCTCATTACTGATCCTTATTCTGCCTCATTAATGAGACTAATGAGTGGTACAGTTCTTACTGTTTTAATGTAGGACATTTTGAGGAACCTAATTAGTGGATTCCCTGGCTTCATTTCCTCTCCCACCAAGCATCACTTGCCTGCAAGAAACAAAATGACAACTGCAGTCCATGGTAAGCTCTGGGAAGAGATGTGTGGGTGTAAGAATGGCTGGTTTAGCCACCTGTCAAATTGCTTTAAATCTGTTATCTGTCAGGCTACCTCTGAAGACAAAACCAGAAGTCTACTGAAAGAGCACTAAACCCATTTCTCAAAAATAGCCCAGACGGCAAAGAAAAGTAGGATAAAGTGGGAGGGAACAACCAGCAAGCTCCATCCTCAGTTGCTGCGGCAGTGGAATGCCTGTACTGACAGGAAACCCTTGTAGCCAGCAGCTCCTAGATACAGGGGTCCTCAACCTTGGCAACTTTAAGACTTGTGGACTTCAACTCCCAGAATTCCTCAGCCAGCTTTGTTGAAGTCCACAAGTCTTAAAGTTGCCAAGGTTGAGGACCCCTGCCCTAGAGATAGCCTGTAGAGCAAGCAAAATGGTCTTCTATCTCCATGGAATGCAGGCAGCAACAAGCCCAGCCAAGCAAAGCTCCTTCTCAGCAGAGTCACTGGAAACGCTTTATTGCCATCAGTCATGATAGAAACAGTAACATACTGCTAAGCTGATAGACCTGGCTCACTTTTCCAGTTTAAATCAACTTTCTTGCCTTCGCAGGGCTAGTTTTTTTTTTAAAAATGCAGGCTGGTTCTGTTTTAGCACTCTTTCAAAAGCACACTAAACCAAAGCATATAAATTTGACAAGCCTTTCAGAAAAAAAAACCTGGTCAAGCTTTACACAGCCAACATTTCTGCAGATGTCCAGTCTTTTCCTACAATGGAAGATTCAGGAGCTATAGAGAGCTATAGAGGGCAGGACTCAAGCATTATAATGATACATAGGAGCTAGGAAGATCCAGTGGTGTGCTACTAAATGTTGAAGAACCAGCTCTAATCATTCCATTCATATCACTGCACCACACCTAGCTGATTGGTGAACTAGGGGTCAAAACCCTTTATTGTTATCAACCAGCTCATAAAAATTTCAGTAAATTTAACCATTGGCTTTTATGAGCTTGTATGAGTTGGTTCCAGGATCCCACTTTGAGTATCACACATTTTCACCCACGCTGCTTCAACAGTCACATCGTTAATGAAACGTGTTGGATTATATCCAAAGCAAAGACTGTTTGGGGAGAAGGAACAAAGCACTTTTTAAAACTGGAGCATTCCTATAAGTTGCCTCACTACAGATGAGGCAAAGACCATGTCATGAAAATACATCATGTTGACACAGTTATCAATGCGTTCTCATGCTGTGCTTAAGAGGACATAGGATTTTGCTGCATTTTTTCCTAACATTTATCTGTTTATTTATTATTCATATATTTTATATATACCTCTTTGTAAGTCAAATGTCTTGAAGTTAGATAGGGGGACAGTGTTTCAAAATGTATTTTCTACATTTTTCAGGAAATCTTTTGCTCTACTATAAGTGAATAAATACAAAATGTCAATTATATGTCCAATTTTCATACATTCACAGAGAATCAATTTAATAAAATGCAAATCAATGTATTTTATTCCTATTTTAAATTTATTTATTTATATATGAGACTTATATACCGCTTTAAGTGCAAGCACTCTCTAAGCGGTGTACACCACTAAGCAATGTATATATATATATTTCCATTGCCCCCAACAATCTGGGTCCTCATTTTACCTACCCCGGAAGGATGGAAGGCTGAGTCAACCTTGAGCTGGTGAGATTTGAACCGCTGACCTGCTGAACACAGTCAGCTAAAGTGGCCTGCAGTACTGCACCCTAACTGCTGCGCCACCTCGGCTCTTATAATTAATTAATTTCTCATACATAGCAAAATGTCTTAATATATGTTAAGATCATTTAATTTGATGGCACTGAAAACAGATTGGCTTTATTATTTTTTAAACCACATTGATTTAAAACATTCCTATACTAGTTTCTATACTCATCAGCCTAAATATTTTCTGCGTGTTATTCTGAATTAAAAACTGTTTACTTTAAAACTACTATTAAAGGCCATAAATATGGATTCCCCCATTTTTTCATCCCAACTTTTCAAAACAGTTTTCATTATAATCTCATAATATCCTAAATCCATATAAACATTTCACCTGTATTTTACCACCTTTGTTTTCTCATTAATATTAGTAAACAGCATAATTTCATGTTATCCAATCTACCAATCTTTTCATGTGACAGTATAATACAACATTCAGTTTCAGGTTCTTTTCCCACTGTCCAGTAATAATTCTATGAATCTTTTTTGTTCTTTCATATAAATCTAAATGTCACTTCTTGCCACTCAATCACTACTCTGAAGAAATACTTCTCAAGAATTTGTTCATTTTTATTATTTTTATATTATTTTACTACTGTATTTTATATTTTTATTACTTATTTGTAAACCGCTCACTTATTGAGTTAGGAAGTATATAAATCAGTGGTTCTCAGCCTGTGGGTCAGGACCCCATTTGGGGTCGAACGACCATTTCACGGGGGTCGCCAAACAAGGCTGACCGCCATTTTGTTCCCCTTTTCTTTGGCCACGCCCCTGACCCCCGGTGATGTATAAGTGGTTGGGGGTCACCACAACATGGGGAACTGTATTATGGGGTCATGGCATTAGAAAGGTTGAGAACCACTGGTATAAATAAATAAACAGTATATTCTCAAACTTGTATTGTTAGTTTGAAATGGGTTCTCTTGTCATTCTTAACATAAAGCTTGCTACAAACTTTTGCTCTTCCTGGCAACTAGCTTTACTTACCAAGGATTGATTTCACAATTAACATAAAGCACAACTTGAGCAAGCTATACTGGTTATTTGAGGACACCAGGACTCTTTGGATATTAGCATATTTATTTCCTTGCAACAGTGAAATATTTATACCAGTGGGAACATGCTCTGCTAGTCCTTCTCTGCCAATCAGTAATTGCTTTGTCTGGCCATCTCCATTTCTTTTTAAACTAAACCAAACCAAACTAAACCAAACCAAACCAAACTAAACTAAATTCCTTCTTCATCCAGTGCAATGGTAATTCCTGTGAAATAATATGGTATGATCATCAGATTTAGATCTACATCACTATGGAAGTAGCCACATATTCATAGTTATGAGTCAATGAATGATTTTTCAGTGTTGAACTTGAGTAATTCACCCAGCATTTTTATTATTTTTCTCCTACAAATGGACTTTAGCAATAGAAGAATAGAAATATGTAGTTCCCAAGCTTTTTGCCACAGTCCTCCATTGGCTATTTTTGGTAATTGAGTGTGTACTATTTACTGCTACTTATATACAAATAGCTCAACTAAACTATTCTTCAGACTCTGAATCATGCTGAATAGAAGAGTGAGAAACAGAACTAAAATTCAAATTTAAAAGCCATTAATTTTGCTATTGGCTTACATGCTACATTTAAGGCATTTTCTTTAGACAATTAATTTGCTCTAATGAGAATATTAGACCCTGCAACTTCTCAGTACCCGAATTTCTCATTCTTCACTATTTATCATTACTACTTAGCAACCATAATTTTGTAGGTTTGCATGATTTTGCTGACTTCCTTTTGAATTCTTGTAAGAATTTAGCCTCAGACCATAATTCCTGGATGCCCAAGATTACAATTTCCATTGCCCAACATTGGATAATGACTTGGTAAGGCTTAGTTATGCCTTAGCATGTATACATTTCTGTCAATGTTGCCTCTTCCTACTAGTTAAGAAATGTAGTACTGAAATGCATTTCTTTCTCTGATGTTAATGTTTCAAAATGAAATGACTAATTGCACAATACATCACAATACATAGCCTCACATTCTAAATTCATATGGCATGATCATTAAATTAGAGAAAGCAACAGGGAAAATAGACTTTGCTTTGAGCAGTGAATTGTTGACTTTTATAGTTTTGATTGATCACTGTCCACCAGAGTAATAAGCATCCTTAACTATATAATGGCTCCTGTTTTTAACTGATTTAATTTTATTTTGAATGTTCTAAGAAATAATTTGTCAATTGAAAACACAGTAATCTAGAAAATAAATGTCATATGATATTGGCAACAATTCAGCATGTAATAATCATGATGGCAGAGTAATTAAGATAATACAGGTAGTTCTTGACTTACAACAGTTCATTTAGTGACCATTCAAGGTTATAATGGCACTGAAAAAAGTGACTTATGATCATTTTTCACAGTTATGACTTTTGCAGCATTCCCATGCTCATGTAATCAAAATTCAGATGCTTGGCAACTGGTTTATATTTATGACCGTTGCTTTGTCCCAAGGTCATGTGACCACCTTTTGAGACCTTCTGACAATCAAAGTCAATGGGGAAGCCAGATTCACTTAACAACTGGGTTACTAACTTATCAACTGCAGTGAATCACTTAACAACTGAGGCAAGAAAGGTTGTAAAATGGTTGTAAAACTCACTTGACAAATGTCTTACTTAACAACAGTAATTTTGGGCCCAATTTTGGTCGTAAGTCTAGGACTACTTGTACTTTGTCACATATCTGCATATCTTCATATATAGTAAGGGAATCCCTACCTAATCTAATGCAGATTTCCTAAGAAATGAGTCAATGTGTTCAATGGATCCAATTCAGATATCTACAACAAGGAAATGGAGCCCATTTACCTCAGATGATGAACTCCAGCTTCTAATCACCTCAACACACCTGGGTCAATGACAAGCATAATCTGGTAGGATGCAAATTCCTTATAAGGATTGCAGCCTAATTGCCATTATCTATCCTTAATGTAGAACTGCTATAGAAACACCAATTATTTAGCTAAAAGCAGATGATCAACGATATGAAAAAAAATGATAATAACAGGATATTGACAGGGATTCCTTTTGAGCTCCTGAAATTAGTGCAGAGAAATATATAATTTAGTAAACAAATACAACCTCTAAAATATTTATATTCAGCATTTGAGCCAGCTTACAATTTCAAAGCAAATTCTTTCAAACCTAAAGGAAAAAAACCCTTCTCTTTTACATTTAATTCTTCATGCTGCATTTCAAAAGGCCTATAAAAATCCACACTACAATGTCCCCTTAAATTGCAATGTCTGTAACAAAAATGTGCTGTTGTTGGTATTGTCCCAATTGTTTAAAATTTTGTTAATTTTGTTAATTAACTTAATATCTCTCTACTTAATAAATTTTAGATTTAGATTTCTGTTTCAGAGCACATATTTTATGTCTCTTTCCCAGACCAGAGACATTTGTGCAATGACAATTCACTCTCCGATAACAAGTGGATGAGTCATATGAGTCAGTAAAGTCTCAGCCAATATCAGTAACCAGCATATGGCAAGATTATTATATATATTATACATCCCTCTTTCAGAATGCTAATGTATATGCTATATCTCACTCTGGACACCCCACCCAACCCCACCCAAGAATTAGTAACATGTGGCATTATCTCCAAAATGTTTACAGAAACTAGATATTGCTGTTTTTATATGGTATGAAATACACATAGAAGTGAGCAGGGACACATTCTAGAGAGAATCAAACAAGGCCAATGGGATGTAGGGAGAGACAGTGGAGGACGGATTCTCAGAGATTGCTTCAGAGACTTCATCAAGGAAAGGAGAAGAACAAACCCTGTTGCTAAGGGAAATGAGACAGATGGCTGGAGCAAACAACTGCTGACTCCATAGGGCCCTGAAACGGTTTATCATAAGGGAATTGGGAATAACTAAGCTGCATGTGCAACATCTAACTAAAATCACATGTTATGTTTTCAACCAAGATTAAGACAATCAACTATCATATTTATGGCTTTCATCTCTTGTTGCCTGTCCCTCCCTCCTTACCTCTCTTGCCTTCCTCCCTCCCCCTCCCCATGTGCTCATGTTCTGGTCTCTCCACTACTTTCCTGATCACCTTGGAAGGCAGCACAGGCTGATCCATTCAAATGTCTGCCTGCAGAGATTTTGGCCAGGCTTTTAAGTAGCAGGTTTCACGCTCTGTCTTTCTCTTGGCAATATTTAGAGTCAAGATAATAATGTTTCTGGACAAAACTGTTCAATTGGAAATAGGAGGTTATCGGTGATGTGGCTCCAGGATATTGCAATCATAGGAGGGTATGAAATGGGGATTCTGGAACTGAGAATGTCTCTGTGTAGCCTACAGCATATTGTTTTCCAGAGAATACATGTATACCCCACCATAATATTTAAGGCAATCCAATTCCTTGGTTTCTGCCTTCCATAGCATTGTAGCATGTAGCATTTAGGTTTATATGCCATCCCACAACATTTTACAAAACTTTCTGGGCAGACTACAATGTAGCGCATTATTTGCATATTGCCCCACCAATCTGGGTCCTCATTTTACTGATGAAAGGATGAAAGGATGAGTCAGCCTTGAGCCCCGTCAGGATCAAACTCCAGGCTGTGGGCAGAGTTTGCCTGCAACACTGCTCTTTAACCACTGCTCCACCAAGCTGTTGTATCAAAACCCACTTGGCTCGCAAGCCTCTCTGACTTGGATGAAGCTTCTGTGATTAAGAAATGAAGTCACCCTGTCCATGAACCATTCACTGAGGTCCAAACTGCACTCCCAGGCTTTCAAGGAGGGAGATGAGTGGCAAATACTAGGCTGGACTAATATTAAAGCTAAGTCTGATAATGTTATTGAAAGCAGCATCTATATTCCATAGTGAGGCTCTTGGTTAGAGCTAACCTATCTGGGCTGCAACAACTGAGACCATCCCAAGATGGCAACCAAGACAGACAAAAGCTCTAACTCTTTGCTAGTATATGATTGACAACTGAGCTCTTGCTGTGCAAATATTGTGGTTTCAAACTGGATTGAGTATTACAGAAGCAAATAGCTATAGACCTTGCTGCTAGAAAATGTGGATGCATTTAAAGAACATCCCAAAGGTACACACGGCTTCAGAAGAACCACTTGCCTAGAATAGTTATTTATATTTGTAATGCCCACATGTGGCTTCTTTCCTGACTTTCCTTTTGCCACTTCTCCATCCAGTTTTGATCTTTATTTTTTCTTTTCTTCCCTGTGAAGCTAACCTTTGCCCTTAATCCAACTTTTATCCTATTTTTAATCTTTTCTGCTGTTTCTGATGAAAGGCAGAAGTTTCTTTGTGTAATAAGCCTGCAGTGTGTTTCTGTGGGTGAGGAGGTTGTGTTTCTGACAAAGTGAATAATTTATGCACTTATATTAATAAGGTTTACATATATGTAAGGGGTAGTTTATTTAATAATAATAATGATAATGATAAAGTTGGAAGGTCTTGGAGGTCATCTAGTCCAACCCCCTGCTCAGGCAGGAAACCCTATACTATTTCAGACAAATGGCTGTCCAGTCTCTTCTTAAAAACTTCCAGTATTGGAGCATTCACAGCTTCTGGAGGCAGGTTGTTCCACTGGTTAATTGTTCTAACTGTCAGGAAGTTTCTCCTTAGTTCTAGGTTGTTTCTTTCCTTGATCAGTTTCCATCTGTTGCTTCTTGTCCTGCCTTCAGGCACCCTGGAAAATAGCTTGACTCACTCTTCTTTGTGGCAACCCCTGAGATATTGGAACACAGTTAACATGTCCCCCCTTGTCCTTCTTTTCGTTAAAGACAGTTGTGTACACACACACACACCACAGAGATGCATCTGTTTTTCCCTGGCCCTGCACCTCCTCCTCTTTTTTTTTTAAATGTGTTTCAGCTTGAAAAAAGTAGACAGTATTAATTATCATTAGTAGGACAGGATATCCCAGAAGCAAGCAGCATCAAACCATTTACATATCGTGGCTAATAAAACTCAGTTCCAATCATCTATAGTACAGCCAACTATATGCATAAGAATGTCCACACATTTATTCCCAAGATTGGAGAGGGAAACATTCCCAAGATTGATTTCACATGGTGTTGGCAACCTTAGGTTAAGATAGAAAAGCTGCTTCTCTTTTTTTTTTTTTGCTAGATTGTCTTCAGTTCAAGGGTAACTTTCTTTTAAATAAATATGGTGCATGTATATTTGTAAATATTATAGACAGTGGAAGATTTTTTAAATTTACATTTTAACATTATTATTATTATTCCAAGCCAGCTGTAACCAAATTCTCAGAAGACCTTTCAATAATGCTAACATTAAATAGAATAGAAACTTTTATGTGGCTTGAATGATTCTATCCAACAAGTCTCATTCACTGAATGGGAAGATGTCATGCCATTATAGCCAATCGGATTTGGCTACATACTGTTGTTAAAAATCACTTCCAAGCAGGACTTCCTGAACTGGTGATCTGAAAACTCAGCAGCAATGAAAATGTTTTTTTCATCCTGCTGAAACTATTCCTGAAGAATACTGTTCATAGCAGCATTTTATCTTGTACATTGAACAAATATTGAAAACTGCCTACAGTGAATCAAAATGAAGAGACACAAGAGCTCTCCTGTTGCTCTTTCCAGGTTGGAGTTTCCTTGGTTATATTTCCAGGAATCCTGGGTAAAATACATAGCCTTCGGATTTCAAATTTAATACATCCACCCATAAGCCTAGTTTAGCCCAGGTCTTAAAATTCCAGACTACCCAGAGAATGAAATCACTGATAATACTCACAGAATTGCTTCCCCCACCAAGAGTGATCACAAGTTAGAACACATTTCATAGACGTATCTCCCTTCTCCCCTACCCCCTCGGTCAAAGAAGATAAAATAATCCATTAGTACCAAGCATACTTGCTCTGGTCTGCTATATGCCTAGGAAGAAGTCTCAATATTCTGAACTTGGAATGATTTTTCAGTTCTCAGAAGCCCAGGTCAACCGTTTTACTGCAGGGAGATTATCATAAGGAGTATGGAACCAGAAGTTAGCTTCTCAGGTACTGTTCCCTGAGGCACACAGCAAAAGACTGATATCATCAGCCTGAAAGTATGAAGGACAACAGCAGCTGGTGGAAAACAGTATCACAGTCTGCCCTGCTGGAATGCTATTCCCAGGGTTTGTGTCTGGCTTCATATACTGCAGACATGCCCTGGCCTTAATGGCAAAAGTTAACTTAAAAGTTAACATAATAGTGTCCCACCTTGGCAACTTTAAACTTGTGGACTTCAACTCCCAGAATTCCATGCTGGCTGGGAATTTCTGGGAATTGAAGTCCATGAGTCCCAAAAAGTTGCCAAGGTTGGACTCCCCTAGCCTAACAGATATAATAACACCAAGGGAATTACATTAATATAAATCTCATTAAGAAAACTCAGTTCTACTGACAAAAGAATCTTCTGGATTACAACAGTTATATATTTGTCTGCATGATTTTTTTTAACCAGTTGGAATAAATTCTTTTGAAGTTATAGGTGCTGTTAACATAGTAAAGTAAAGTAAATCTTTCAAATGGGAGACTCATTTACAATCCCTGGGCCACATGAATCTTGAATTCATGAAATCTACTTTCTAATAGGAATCTTTTAATTGAATGAAAAAGTATTCCTTGCAAAATATATATCTTGGGGACACTTTTTAAAAGTCATGTGACTTAGGTATTTTGAATGTTATCGTTTGTTTTTCTGCATGTTGCATTCAGTGTTTTAGACCACACTGCAGATTGTTCAACCATATGGGGCAGAGCAGGACAGTTAATAGGAGCAGATTTTATTGACTATGATCTTTATCAAGTTTAAATGTTGGCTGGATTCTAACTTCACATCAAATCAGTTTGTTTAGCTAATATTTATTCAATAAAACAACTGTGTATGTTTGCATAATATAATAAATTATATATTATAGTTTACAAACAACAATGGTTAAATTTACATACAAGTGCCCTAGTGTGAAATATAAACAAAGATTTTTAAAATGGCCGAAATGTACTTATGGTATTTTTTTTTTCATTTGTTATGGTAATACGGTCACTTCCAGAACTACCATTTTCTTGTTTGCTATTTGCTAGTATATATTTTAAATAATGAATTTTTAAAACTCTTGGGCACATTTTTAGAAAAAAGAGACATATGCAATTGTAAACATATCGGACTTATAAAGTAAACCAGACTAAGAAACAGAGTCCTTGTAAGCCTAGAACTACTTTTATTATGTTTGGCTTGCAAAATCTGAATATAATTCTCCTCCTCCCTCTTGTATATCTATGTGAATTAGAGGAAAGCCGTTTTGAGACATTTTCATAACTACCACTCCACCTCCCAGCCTAGGTTTAAGCAATGTTTATCCACTCATTCCCTTCATAGATCTTCCCTGTTTCCATCAAGGTAATCTTTACTCTGGTTAGGGACTGAGTCCACTGAATTTACACTCCTTGTACTGACCCTAGTTAGCTTAGTGTTGGCAGCTAATTAAACTATGATCAGCAGAGCCAGCCCTAACATTAGGTAAAGTAAGTGATTGCCTCTGGCAGCAAGCAACATGTGGTGTGTATGGACAATCCCTTCCTGTTTCTGTTAGAAATTGGAGATGTGTTTCCATTTGTCTTCTATGCTAGCCCATTGCTCCTAGTTATGAAGATGGACATCATCCCATTAATAAAGCTGAAATAAGCTCCAGTTGCCAGGCCACTTGGGTTCTGTAGATGGAATGGTCAAAATAAAAGGAGAAAAATATCAACCCTTCAAGATAGTCCAGACCAGAAGCACAAACCATGAATAACATTACCTTTTTGTAAGGTTACAGTGAGAGAATCTTGCAAGTCTGAAAGCAATTATTTTCTTCTTAACTTTTCAGAAAACTGGGGAGGGTCTCTTCTGAGATGCTTCCTTCCCATGTTCCCTTTCTTTCTGTGAGCTGAAATATCTTTTGCAAGATGGTTGTCTAGGCTGCATCTCTTCCTCCTGTCTTCTAAGGTTATTCTTACAGACCATTAAAAAAATGCAGGATTCATCACACATCTCAGGAAATTCTGGAATATCTGGAAGTCCTTGTTTGTCTGCTATCAGGAGACTCTAACAAATCTAAAATCCGAGTCCTGAATGAGATGGCACTTCCATTTAATGGCATTACAATAGGCAACTTACAAATCTTTTAAATGCAATTCTGTGCATTTCATTTGACTAAGGCATCCATTTTTAGACTGTATAGAACTGTGTTTTGTTTCTTTCCTGAAGAAGCAATGGAAACACAGCTCTGGTACAACATAATGAATGTGGAATTTTGCACAATGCCGATCATTCAAATCCACCAAGTGATGAACAATGGCTGGCTGGCAAAGAGCCCTGGTTGCCAAGGGATCCCGGATGCCTTAAGAACACAAGAAGCTGTTACAAGGGATTGTGCAGTTCTGCTGCAGAACAAGGGCCCTTATTCGAACATGTTCGGAGAAAGGTACCCTGTAAGAGGCATAGAGGAGCATGCTGTCTCAAAAGGCAGTGGCAGCTTGCCAAGCAGGGTCCTACGGCTATTATCTTCCTTGGAAACCACCATGCTAGGAATTGATCTCTCTTCCCCTTGTGGGTTGCGCTTTAAGAATAAGAAAGGTCATTCCTGTTTATCAAATACAAAAAGACTCATTCTTGTAAGTTATTTCCTGGATCGTTATCAGCACAGCCTTAACTAAGTATTTTAATAAACAAACCTCCAGGCAGGAGAGGCAGCCAGGATGTAAGAATGTTACAGAGCAGCTTTCCCCAAACTGGGCACCATCCACATATGTGGACTTTATTTCCAGAATTGTCAGCCAGAAAGCCAGAGCTGAATGTCCTCCAAGCTGAAGCTTAGATAGTTGGAGGACACCCAGTTTGGAAGTCACGAGGTATTTTTTTTTTTCATTTAAAATCAGATTAGTTTTCAAAATATAAAATATGGACAAAATACTTAAATAACTAAAAAAATTAAATGAAACAACCTTTAAACTGAAAGAAAAACCAGTGGAAAATTTAAAAAAAATAGAAAAACAGCCATAAAACATCAAATTAAGAAAAAATATCTACCTTTTATAGTAATAAAATATAGTCTTGTACTATAGTACAAGTATTATTATATTAGTAAGTAGCACTACAATACCATACATAGTATAATTAATACAACATATTATTGTAAAATATCACCAACTCTCTGCCAAAGAAGTACATTTTACTTCTTCCTTTGATTAATAGACAATATTGCCTTTTCCAAGGCCCATATTTCCAAAAACCATTCCTTATGAATAATATCACTTATCCAATTTCTCAGTATAGTTATTTTAGTCACCACCTCATGCACATGGCAACTAACTCCTGATAAACAGTCAGATTCCAAAGCTTTAGTATTTAATTAAACACATTATAATATTTAACATGTAAATATTTCCCCATAAATCAGTTTATATACATTAAAATACATTAAAAAACAGAGAATTACATGGCCCCATCATATGGGCCAATAAATACTCAAATATTTTTTATATCTCCAACAAAAAAAATTTGATGTCCATCCTTTCAACTGCATACTTTGGGGAGACTATTGCGCTCTAAACACACTTTTTTGACATATAAGTGTTGATCTCAGATCTGTTGATACAATTTAAACATTTTTAACAACATGAAACCATTAATGGAGCATATCAGAGATTCCAGTTATTTAGTCCATGTTTGCTATATTCCAAAAATGTCCTTATTAAAAATATTCTCGAGCTTTTGATAGAAATAAATTATATTCCATTAAATAAGAGATCATCTCAGATGCCTTTGAAAAAGTGTTCTGGCCATATTAATTTTCTTAAAATATGCCTAAGTTGAAGAAACTGTCAATGTTATGAGCAGGGAAGACCAAATAGTCAGAATAAATCCTTAAAATAGCCATCACATGCTATTTGGTTTAACATCATAATCTCATCTTCTGCCCAAACTTTCCACTGGAACATTTTACCATCTATTTTCAGAGTAGAATTTTTCCAAAGAAAAAATTATGAAAGAATTAATGAAATATTCATGAATCTCATTATCAAAACCCAATCTATACCCCAGTATGGCCCAAAATTTTCACCACCCCTACCCTTGGAAATAAAAGATCTTTTCTGTTATATGTTGTTCCAAAAAATGTGACGACATGGTAAATAGATAGTAGCTTTCTAATATTGCTCATAGAGGGTAATATTCCACTTTATTTTCAGCCCACATATTGATACCTGATAAAATATATGAACAATGATAGTTTTGCAAATTAGATACATTAACAGGATCTTTCTCAGATTGTGAGAAATCCTAATTTAGCTAAATAAAACATCTTTTTTATATTTATTTACAGTGCTAGTTGATGGACTGAATCCTCAATAGACTGTCACATCAGGTCTGATATAGATCTGCATATGACCTTATTGTGGATTGTATTTAAATACTACCATTGGGAATACGTTGTACTTTATATATTCCATAAAATCATAGGGCTGGAGGTCTTCTAATCCAAATTCCTGCTCAGGGAGGGGGCTTTATACCTGCCTGGTCAAATGATTGTCCAATCTATTCTTGAAAATTTCCAGTAATGGAGTACCCACAGTTCTGGGAGTCAAGCTGTTCTATTGATTAATTGTTCAGGAAATTTCTCCTTAGTTCCAGATTGGTTCTCTCTTTAACAAGCTTCTACTCATTGCTTCTTGTCCTGCACTCAGGTCCTTTGGAGAATGTTGGCCTCTTCTTCTCTGTGACAACCCTTCAAGTACCGGAAGAAGACAGCTATCATGTCTCAGCAGTTGCCTTATGATGAATTCTAGTATGATATGGTCACCCTCCACCAAAGGTCCTATAACTTCTACTCCCTCAACCATTTTGTCCTTATTAGTAAGAATTAATAAGAATTAAGTCCAGTATAGCTGTCCCTCCTCTACTTTTTATAAGACAAAATTGTCATCTAGGCACATCAGGAGCCTGTCTGATCTTCCGCTCACTGCAGAATTTGCTTCCCAGTTGATGTCAGGCTAGAGTTTCCTAGACAAATTTCATATTACAGATAACAGAAAGCAACTCTGGGTGGTGTACTATAAGGCTAAAACAGTGAATGAATACATACAACTATTTATCATTATTAATTATAAAAACATTTAACAACCTTTAAAAAACAAAACAAGAAAATAACAAATGAAGGGATGTTAATACTGAGCCACCTCATATTAGTTCACCCATCTGTGGGGTCCCCAGGCTTGCCGGCATAATCAGGTCTTAAGGGACATCAGAAGTTTAGAAGTGATGAGACAATGTAATTCTATGGTGAAAGGAGCATGATATGGCATGGACAAAGTTGGCAGGGAGGATTCCCCCCCCCCATCTCTCAAAATAAGACCACAGGGCATTCAGTGAAGCTGATTATACAAAGATTTAGAAGGTATAGAAAAGAATTTATTTTCATGGGAAATACTTAATCTGTGGAATTTATTGTAAGACATGGTGAGGGGCACTCATTTGGATGGCTGGAACTATGTCTGAAGACTGATCAGAAATGTGGAATTATGCAAAATACTGCGGTATATTCTTCTAGCCTTAACAGCAATATTCTCCAGTTCTTATTGGAGCATAATTTAAAGTTCCAAGTTAAACTTTAAAGTCTTAAATAGCTGATGACCTTAAGCAGAGAAGGCCTCTGTTCTTTCTCACCTCCTATTTCAGCAGCTTCCCCACTTGCCCTGTGGCTAGTCATCCAAACATCATGTCTTGTGAAATAGCAATGACAGCATCCTGAAGGCAAAGGTTATAGACATCCCTCAATCTCAGTTTCTGATTATTGCTTAGAGTCTTCAGATGCAATGAAGTGATTCCTCTGAGAATCTACTTGGCTGGACAGTTTCTTGCTTCTCAGTTGTCATCCAAATTCCACATTATCATATCCTTAAGCACTACTTTCTCCCATGTAAACATACTGTAGAAGGAAAAGTCTTCATCAGGGTTCAGTCCAAGCCAGGAATAAACAACATGGCAACTGCTTTAGAAAGAAGCTTACAGCTTATTGAAGAGGAGAGCCAGACAGAAAGATGGCTCTGGGAGAAAAAAGAGAGACCACATATAGTAGGGAGTGGATTTTATACCCTCTTGGGCTTTTGTTTGGAGTTGTTTCCTGTTTCTGTTTGAGGCTTTGTATTTCCTGTGTCATGTACTTTGACCTGAGTCTGAGTGTGCCCCTTCAGCATCTGTGGGTTAATCCTATTATGTTATGTCTTATAGTTTGGGTGGGGTATATAGATTTTAGGTGTCTTTGTCTTCCTAAGCTTCTAGCTGGAGGGCTCCAACCTTCCTGAATGAATTATTTACATCTGCATTTCTACAGAGCTGGTTTCTGCTTGGGGGAGGGAGACTTGGGGCTATTAAGAAAAACTGCCCATGCTTTTCTGCCTCTTTAAGATCTTTTGAGGAAATATAATAGTCTGCCCTTTTAATATTTCCTTCTTGGGGAGAGGGGCTGACTTCCCACACTACCAAGATATTAAGATAATTTCCGCAAACTCTTCTTTATATTTCTGCACTTTGCTAAGCAATGCTATAGACTTCGTTTTGTAGGAAGCATCGCTATGTGAAACACGCATTCTACAAACCTTAGAACAGTTTCTCAAATTTTGATAGGACAATTCACAACTAAAGAGTAGCTAGTCTAGAGGATGATGAAAATTTCGTATTTGGGTACTACATAACTGCTGGGTCACAGAGCTCTTTTACTCCCCATCCCAGACACCTGTTTTATAATTGGATTTCTTTTGTTCATCTATTGCTAGAAATCTATTTCATCTGTATTTTGCATCCTTATGCAAATATCATTGTGCTGCTTAACTAAACTTTTCATGGCATATTGATAGCTACTTTGACTAGAGCATCATAAAGATTTTTTTTAAAAAAAATAGAAGATAATTCATTATACTGTCTATAACATTTAATTTGTGCTCATGAATTCTGAGCCCTGCACTCTCTGAACATTGATTAAGTCAGTAGGCCACATGTGCAAATTTGGTGACCTTATGTAAGTCTCACTTTTCTCTGTCTCTCAGTGTAACTCTCACATAACTGTCATTAAGACCTGTCACAAACTATGATATATAAAGCACAATGAATCCTTAAAAAGGCTGTTCAAATGCTGAATATTCTTATCAGTAATTTGTCACACCAATGGATAGCTGCTCATTTGACTATTAATAAAGCAGAACGGATATGGAAACCCAAGTGATTATGCAGTCATAATGCAGCCATTGTTTGAAGTTAAGTTCCCAGAATTCCTTTCACTGCCAGCTGGCAATTACCCTCCTGGAATGTGAAATAGTGACAAGGTTGTGGAGTTGCCTGCTGATCTGAGGATATCAGGGCTGTTTTCAAAATGGATACAATAAGTTTTGTGTGTGTCTCATAGATGTACAGTGAATTTAAAATGCAAAATTATAGCTAGAATGCATGCTTGATTTCATTAGTAACATTTTAACATATAGTAAAATACTGACAAATGTATTTTGTCAGGCACCACAAAGGTACACCATCCTTCAGCGAAACCCTTTAAATGTTTTGAGCAGGTGAGTCTTCAGCTCTGATCTACAGGAAGATCTGCTGTTTTGGACTAATAATGAGTTAAAGATACATTTGCCCATTTGAAAAGAGTTTTTTTTTTCTTGAACAGTTTTGACATTTAAATAATATTCCCTGAGAATGATTAAACAACAGGGAAAACCACATTTCGCTGAATACAGAATGGCTCAGATATGTACATTAAAGGAAAGTGAAACATATATATAAACTTATACTTTTTGATTGAAAAAGTGGATGTGTTCATGTTCGTCAGTTGTGCACAATTTTTATAAAAGTGAGCTCTTTTCTTTGATACTATTTTCAACTTTTGACTGAACTGTTTCTTCTTCTCTCCCAGTAATACTACAGAGGTAGATTTAAAGGCACTTGCTCTGAGTCCTTGTTTCAATGTATTCAGATTAATTTCAATTAATTTCTAATTAACACCATTGTTGAATTACTGGAGATAGGAATTCTTCAGCTTTTCATTTTATAGTTGCAGTAACACTGCTGCCAAACTCAATTCATTTCTCCACTGTTGCTGCCTTCTTGTGGCTAAAGATAAAATTTACAGCTTAGTGGATCTTATTCATCCCTTTGTTGTGTTTCTACTCCGCACCTTTAAGATATTCCTGTTTTGTGATGATACTGTTGGGCCTCAGCAGAAGTAGATCCAGGCTGAATTGGGATGCTTTTAGCAGTGAGTTTCCAGTGTTCAGAAATCCAAGCTGCTGGCTAAACAGAAGCCTCAGATGGACAATTTCATTGCTGCTGGGTCCCCACCCCAACTTTCTTTCCAGAAAAACCATTACCAACTGCTTACTGCTTTTGTGAATGGGCTTTCCTGGACATATATAGTTTTATACTTTTTATTAACTAATTCAGGGGTCCCCAACCCCTGGTCCATGGACCGGCACCAGGCCACAGGATGCCAGCAACCAGTCCTCATAAACAGGCAAAGCCCCATCCACGGTGTTGAGTCCTCCGCGAAAGGCAATAACTTCGTGAGTCATTGGGTAGTTCTCAGGAGCCTCTTTATTGATGTTCAGCAGCCCTGTTACAACGCCGAGGCACGCAAGCCTCTCTCCTCTTCTTAAAGACAATCCTCGGGCCAAACGGCAACATTTGGCGCGCTTTGCACTTCACGCATGCATGCAAGTGCTGGCGCCAGCCAGTCTGGTCCCGGGCAGCTTGCAACTGCTCGGGACTGTTTCAAGTCCCGAGCCTGCCTTTGCAGGCTCAGGACACAACATCCCTTTCCCCCCGGCTAAAACTACAACTACATTAATAGTTACACACGACCTCAACACGAGCGTGGGAGCCACACTAGCTCCATTGTATCAAGCTGTAATATTTTGGGCTTCATTTCCCATCATTCCTTATTCCAACCCTTCACAGGAATACCTTCTTACTGTTTCTGCTTTGCCAGCAGAGTTACAAAATCTTCAAGATATTTAGGAGATCTTTTAGCTCTCTGTGACCTCCGAATTCCCTGGCAACCTCCAAGCACATCTTGTCCAGGGGGTGCTATGTGTTCGCCCCCTTCCTTTGACCCTGTTGGTCCTCATGGACCGTGCCCCGTTGCCTGGCTTGCTTGCTTGCCCACCAGGCTCGTCAGGCCAGGACTTTGTTCTCTCCATAACCTGGTTGACCTGCCTAGTCGCAGGCTCTCTGGCCCTTCTAGAGGGCTGCCACTGTAGAGCCTCCCAGGTCTACCCTAGACCTATCATGAGGCTGTCTTCCTCCACTTCCCAGTTCCATAGTAGGGCTGTCTGGAATCTCAGTACTGTCCCAAAACTCAGTTGCCCCCTCTGTTATGCCGGAGGTGTCGGAATTGGGATTCGGCCCTCCGACCACCTCCCTATGTAAATGCCCCTTTCTGGGAACAGTGGCAGTGTTGGGCCAACTAGACGGAGTGTGTGCCAGCTCTCTTGCAAGGTGTGAGTTATTAGGATGCTCCTGGTTATTCTCCCTGACTGGAGTGCTGAATGGTGTTGGTGTGTAATGATTCTGCCCCCGGGGTAACTCCCTGGCTGGAGTATGCACTGGTGCCTGTGTTCTAGCTGGTTCCCACGAATTCCTGTTCGGAGCACTCGCGGAATCTTGGAATGGGCCATCTGTGGCCTCTCTGTTGGTGTCTGGCTGCTGCCCACACCCTTCCCTTTGCCCATAGAGGTCCCCCTCCCCCCTGGAAAAGACCCAGGAGTCTCAGCAGATGAGTCCAGTCTCGTACACAGCTGGTCGATATGCCGTCGCAGGATACGACCGTCATCCAAGGAAACCTCGTAAGACAAGGGACCTGTAACCTTGCATATTATGGCAGGGACCCACAAGTGACGTGGCCCGTAATTACGGGTCTATACTGGGGCACCCACTAGCAATTGCCTTGATGCCCTGGGTTGTGTAAACTTAGAAGGCAGTCTGTCCGGCTGCAACCGGTCAAGCTTAGTAGTCAGTTTGCGCCCCCAACGAAGTTCAGCCGGGCTCTTCCCAGTAGAAGTAGATGGTGTGGTGCGGTAAGCAAGTAGAAAATCTGCCAACCTGTGATGCCAGTCCCCGTATGTCAGTTTCTTTAAAGCATCCTTGGTGATGCGGACCATCTGTTCAGCCATACCGTTGGTGGAAGGGTGGAAAGGTGCAGAGGTGGCATGACGAATCATGTTGGCCTGTAAGAAAGCTTGGAATTCGGAAGAAGTGAATTGAGGGCCATTGTCAGACACCAAAACATCCGGAAGCCCATGTGCAGCAAAAATCCCCCTCAGTACTTGAATAGTCTTTGCAGAGGTGGTGGAAGAGACAGGTACAACCTCAAGCCATTTTGAATGGCTATCAACCAGGACCAAGAAGAATTGACCTTGAAAGGTCCCAGCGTAATCAATGTGCACCCTAGACCATGGAGACTGTGTTTCCTCCCATCTATGCACAGGAGCCTGTGGCATTTCTGGGCGTGAGCGCTGACAAAGATGGCATGCGTGCACCTTAGCTTCAATTTCCTTGTCTAACCCAGGCCACCACAAATGGCTGCGCGCAAGCGCCTTCATGCGTACAATGCCAGGATGACCCTCGTGAAGGGAACCTAAGACCCTAGACCTCATTGAGGTAGGAATGACAACTCTGCTGCCCCACAGCAGACAACTCTGGAAAGTGGATAACTCGTTCCTCTTAAGTCAGAAACTCTGAAACTCAGCATCAGGACAACTCTCTGGCCATCCAGACAAAACCCAAGATAAGACACGGGAGAGTGTGAGATCTGTGGCAGATTCAGCAGCCACATCCCTGGCATTTAACGGTGACTCAGGCAATGCCTGAATTGAAAGGATGTTGATGGCAGGGGCAGGATCAGCCTCTACTACTTGCAGGGGTAATCTACTGAGGCCATCAGCATGGCCCATTTCTTTCCCAGGTTTGTGAATTAGAGAAAAATCATAGGCTGACAGAAAGATTGACCATCGCAGCATTCTGGGGGAGATGATATGGGGAGTTTGTTTGTTTGTGGTAAACAGCCCCAACAAAGGCTTATGGTCAGTAAAGACCGTGAAATGTCTGCCATACAAAAAATCATGGATTTTTTTAATTCCAGCAACAACAGCTAAAGCCTCCCTGTCTATCTGGGCGTAGTTTCGCTCAGCAGAAGACAAGGTTCTGGAGTAATATGCAACAGGAACCTGAGTTCCATCCGGCCTAAGGTGGCTGAGAACTGCTCCCACCCCATACGGAGAAGCATCACAAGCGATGCACACAGGAAGAGTTTCATTAAAATGTGCAAGCACATTGTTAGAAGTAAGTAAGGCCTTAACCTCATTGAAGCTTGTTTCATGTTTTTGTGAATACTGCCACACTGCCTGTTTGTCCAGAAGCCTATGAAGTGGTTCAGCTACATTAGCCTTGTTAAGAATGAATGAATTATAGAAATTTAAAAGGCCCAGAAAAGCTTGTAGTTCGGCCTTGGACTTAGGCCTAGGAGCATGCATGATAGCCTTTAATTTGGACTCAGCAAGATGAATTCCATTGGCATCAATTTTGAATCCCAGAAAATCTGTAGAAGGCACCCCAATTTTACATTTGTCCTTCTTGAGTTTGAGGCCCGTTTTCCGGAACCGCAGCAGAACAGCCCTCAATCTCTCAGCTAAATTTTGAGTGGAATCTCCAGCAATTAAGACATCATCAAAATAGGGGCAAACCCCTGGTATACCCCTCAGTGTATTTTCCATTATGCTTTGGAAAATCCCAGGAGCCACATTTACTCCAAATTGAAGCCTTTTTACTTTGAATGCCCCCCTGTGGGTTACAATGGTTTGTGCTACTGCAGCAGCTTCATCAACAGGCAACTGTTGATAAGCCTGAGCTAGGTCAAGCTTTGCAAAAACACGCCCCCCCTTGAGGAAGGCCAAGATGTGACTGACTACAGGTACAGGATAGGCATGTTGCTGCAATGCCTTATTCAGAGTGCATTTGTAATCTGCACAGATGCGAATGTCCCCATTAGCCTTAAGAGGCGTGACTATGGGGGTCTCCCAAGGACTGGAATCAACAGGTTCTAAAACTCCTTGCTGAATCAATTTGTCCAATTCAGTATCAATTTTCCCCTTTAAAGCAAAAGGAACCCTTCTTGCTTTTACTCTAACAGGAGTGACAGTGGGGTCTAGTTTTAAGGACTCAGGGGGCCCTTTGTATGTGCCCAGCTGTGGGCTGAAAACATCTGCAAATTCTTTGCAGACTTCCTGTAGATCTACTGTTTGCAAGCTATTGAGCCCTGTAACATGTATTCCCAAAGCCTCAAACCAATCGAGTCCTATGAGACTCGTTCACTCACCCCCCACTATCAATACATCTAATGGACCTTCAAAATCCTTATACTGTACATTAAGGGTGGCCTCCCCCCTTAACACACACTCTGGAGTCTGTTAACACAATGTCAGAAGGCCTAAGTTTGGCCTGAAATCCACTACCAGAACAAATCTTTCTGAATGTGTGTATGGAAATGATTGAAAGTGCAGACCCAGTGTCCAGTTCCATGACCAATGGAACTCCTTGCAACTTCACTTTAAGTGACAGTTTCTTCTTGATAGGTTTGTGTGTGCCTGTCCTATAAATGCTTCTTCGTGGCTGGGGACCCTGGTACCTTTCAGGTGCAATTCTTCTCGGGGTTGTACCTTCTGATGGCCCAGACACACAGCTGCAATGTGGCCTTGCTTTCCACATGCTCTACAGATAGCAGAGCGAAACCTGCAGTTGGTCCTCTTGTGGGGACCTCCACACCCGAAGCACTTGGGGACAGCTGAAGACTTTTCTTTGCCTTCCTTCTGCTTCCCTTCTTTTGTTGGGTAGAGACAGTCTACTTCTTCATCAGGATCCTCTTCTGAACTTCCTTGGACTCCCTCCTGGTGCACAGACACAGCTTCTGGAGTATTTCTGATATTCTTGATTGCCCCACCTGCTGCCTCTTCTGCAGTAACCTCTCTCAAGGCATTTTGGAATGATAAGTCTTCTTTGGCAAAAAGTCTCTGCTGCAAGTCTCTATGTCTCAGTCCACATACAAATCTGTCTCTCAGCCTTTCTTCTAAGTCTTTAAACTCGCAAGGCTTAGCTGCCCTTCTCAATGCAGCAATGTACTCTTTAGCTGATTCACCAGCTCGTTGATCCCTCTGTTCAAAAGTATGGCGCCAAGCAATGACAGACAACTTGGGCTGGAAATGTTCCTTTAGCAATTTCTTTAAGTCTGTGTAGGTAACAGATTCTAGAGGTGCAGGTGCTGCTAGATTTTCAGTGATCTCAAATGCATCTTGACCACAAACACACAGCAGGGTGGCGGCTTTTAAGCCATCTTCTCTCACTTGATTGACCTTGAGATAATTTTCTACTTGGCCACATAAGACTCCCATCTTTCCGGATGCGTAACATCGAACTCGGAAAGTCTTCCTATCTTTGCCATCTTCAGTAGTACAGGAAGGGTCTATCAGCCAGCTTACCTCCAACGTTTGCTGTATTGGCAGGCAGTTGCTGAATTTAACGCCGTTTCCTGCTGCTTCAGGACTCCAGGGTAAGCTTACAATTGTTTGAAGTAATTGTAAGGCATCCCACCTTCGTCGCCAGTGTTGAGTCCTCCGCGAAAGGCAATAACTTCGTGAGTCATTTGGTAGTTCTCAGGAGCCTCTTTATTGATGTTCAGAAGCCCTGTTACAACGCCGAGGCACGCAAGCCTCTCTCCTCTTCTTAAAGATAATCCCCGGGCCAAACGGCAACATTTGGCGCGCTTTGCACTTCACGCATGCGCGCTAGTGCTGGTGCCAGCCAGTCTGGTCTCGGGCAGCTTGCAACTGCCCGGGACTGTTGCAACGTCCCGAGCCTGCCTTTGCAGGCTCGGACACAACACACGGGATGTAGGCAGCACACCAAACCATGCACCCCCCCGGTCCACGGAAAAACTTCTCTCCATGGAATCGGTCCTTGGTGCCCAAAAAGTTGGGGACCTCTGAACTAATTGATTATGTGCTATCAAGTCATTTTTGACTCCTAATAACCATATAGATTTTCTCCATGATGATTTGTCCTTAACCTGGTTCTTCAGATCTTCCAGTGGTGCAGTCATCATTGAGTGCATTCATCTCACTGCTGGTAACTTCTCTTTCCTTTCTTCTTTCCCAGCATTACAGCCTTTTCAGAGATCTGGGACTTTGCATAATGTGTCCAAAGTAAGATAATTTGAGCCTGGCCTTGAGTAGGAATTCTGTGTTGAGTTCTTCAATAATCCACTGGTTTGTTTTCTTGGCTATCCATGGGAATCTTCTCCAAGTTCAAAAGTATCAATATTCTTCCTATCTTGCTTCTTCAAAGTCCAGCTTTTGCTTCCATAGAGTGTCACAGGGAGATACACATTTAAAAACCATATACAAAATTAAATGTAGATATACAAAGATAAAACATCAAAATGAGCATGTACACAAGCACAACTGGCTTTAAAATAAAATATTTTTCTAGCTTATTTCATAAGATATGTTGCAACATGCTCTATCAGCAGCGTTGTGCTGATAACATTTACTCAGCATGCGGTACTTCAGCAGGAATGCTACTGGTGTTATTATTATTTCCTTGGGTTATTTTATGTTTGTCATTTTTAAAAGTAAGTCCCCAAATGCTCTGTTCCATTATCTTTCCAATCATTTACAATAAAACAACTGACAGTTTTTTAAAAAAAGAAAAAGTCAGCATGAAACCAAAGATTTCTGTTGGATTTAGAACTCATTTCTCAAAAGTTATAAATTTTCAGACATTTAATAGATTTTAAAGCTAAACAGTCAGAAATTGCAGCAGTTGGTGCTTGCAACTGCAGTATCATAGATTTGGTGGGGGAAAGGAGACAAAGAAATATGTGCTATTACATGCTATTTTTATGCTTCTCCCATATTTTCTTGCTATTCTTTAGTGTATTCCCTAATGTGCTTTTCAACCTTGAGGTGAGTTTAATTATGACATCATGTTGCCAAAATTATGGCTTCTCTTGTTATTTGATAATTGCAGCACAAGCACATAAGGGAAGAATTTATAACATAACCTTACTGTACATAGACAGCTTTGTCTGTGGCTAAATAGACTGATACAAATGGATGATGGTCTTCCAAAAAAAACCCCATGACTATGCTTGGCAAAGTTGAGGGAAGTAGAAAAAAAGAAACAGATAAGGTAGATGAACAGGATCAAGGACATTATTTGAATTCCTTGGAAGATGTGGACTATCACTAGGAATAGCAAAACATGGCAGTCATTTGTCTATGCATTGGTGGGGGTTGAGCCTGATTCAATGGCATCTAATGAAGTTAGCAACAGCAGCTATTGGGAGAAGGTTAAAAAAGTCTAGAAGATAGCCATAATAGCACCATCAAAATCTCCACTCCTTTTATATGTGTGTCACACACCCTACAGACACCACAGTAACTGAGCACCAATTCCACTTTGAAGATATCGTTCTCTTAAATCTCTCAAGGCCATGATCCTTTTCTCAAAATAAAATAAAATAAAATAAAATAAAAATCCTTTAGACACGTTTCAGTTATGTGGAGCTAGACTAAATGTTACATTACCTGTAATGTCATCATGCAATTGGATAGAACCAGTTCTGAGATTAATAAGGAGTCCAGTATCAAAACAACCCAGAGTGCAATCTTTTCTCTTCTTGGGGTCATGCCTCCTCCTGTTATATCATAAGGAAATGAGAGGAAAGCCTTAATTTGCTTCCAGCCTTAATTTCCTATATGTATATAGTTTCCTCATGTGGAATTATTTCACCAGAATTCTTTGTTTTTACTTTAACCACCTTCTTGATAAATCTTACTAATCAGGGCACTGAGCGTCCTATTCTTGACATTAGAGTAACTTAGGTGAGATGGGTGGTATAGAAATTAAATAAATAAAATTAACTGCTTCCAGTTCAGGCTACTACCAGAGAACATTCATAAGTTTCGAGTCCCATCCAATACCATATGTGTCCTACAGAACTTGGAGAACATCTGCAAAATCACGTTTTACTCAAAATAATATACCCAGACCTAAAGAGACATTTTGATGTGTGGTCAGGTGATAATCCTTGACTATTTGGGCAATTGTTTGAATGGCTGGTGCCCCAAATAGTTCGTACCTGAGGTATGAAAGAAAGGCGAAAAAGAAATAATATGGGTTCAGCAAACAGAGGATTCAGGGATCTAATTATACATTTTAATAACATTCAGTCATGTGAATTTTCAGATTGGCTTTCTCTCTGAAACATATACAAGCATACTCATACAGAGTACTGCTTGCTTTATACCACTCGCTTAAAAAAATATTGAAACAATCTCTCCAGAGATGATACAGTTAAGTTAACTGATGGTCAGTAATTTCTTGTCCAGACTATACAGATTGATGCAGGTTGAGAAGGTGTTCTAAAAAAAAGCTTGCCACTGCTTGCTGGTTTTCTAAATGTTTAGTATGGATTTTTCCTTATGCATCATTTGATATATAAATGAAATTATATATGATATATATATATATATATATATATATATATATATATATATATATATATATATATATATATATATATATATATGTACCATATATATATATGGTACAAATAAAATACGAACACCAGGAGAGTATAAATATAAAAATATACTTTACTAAAAGCTGCCAAGCTTTGTTTGGAAACTCCAAACATCATCAGGGCTAAGGAGCCAGTAAACAATGATGACTTAAATGGGTTTTGCCGGCAAAACCCATTTAAGTCATCATTGTTTACTGGCTCCTTAGCCCTGATGATGTTTGGAGTTTCCAAACGAAGCTTGGCAGCTTTTAGTAAAGTATATTTTTATATTTATACTCTCCTGGTGTTCGTATTTTATTTGTACCATAGACATGCCCAGGAGTCGTATTTTTATGCAAATTTTCCATATATATATATATATATATATATATATAGTATGTATATATATATTATATATGTAGGTCTTTGGTTGTTCGGGTTTTCTCCCGCGTAAAATTGGAAGTGTCTTGGCGACGTTTCGACGAAGTCCCATTCGTCATCTTCAGGCTGGTGTTTTCAGCTTCGTGCTTCGAGCAGCAATGTGTGGTCTTAGCTGTTTCTTCCTTTTAACTGCCAGTGGGGGTATGAACTGATTGGGTGGGAGCTTGGCTGTGTTCTGATTGGGTGGAGGTGTGTTCTGATTGGTTAGGGGCGTGGCTGTGCTCTGATTGGCTGGGGGGTTGGCTGTGCTCTGATTGGCTGGGGGGTTGGCTGTGCTCTGATTGGCTGGGGGAGTGTTATGTTTGGTTGTGCTCAGGTTAGTCTGAGTTGCAGAGGGGTTTAAGATTTTGGGCTGCCTTGCTATTTTTTGGCTTCGCGTTTGTGGTCGTGCCTCATTTTCATGGAGGGTGTCAGTTTGCTTCATGTATGGATTGGAGGGCTTTAAAGTGGCTAATGATGCAGCTCTGGTCTGGCTTCTGGTTTGTGGTCGTGCCTCATCATCGGTGTGGCTTTGGGTTTGCTTTTTGCGTGGATGTGTGGTGGTGACCTCCTGTGTGGTTTTTGTGAGTGTGGGTCTGGTATCATTTTTTGTATTAGGGAGTCGTTTGTCAATAAGGGCGGGTTTCCAAATGGCTGGTAGGCGGGAGGTATCATCTCGCTTGTTCATGCTGTGTGGGCGTTTTTCTATCTCGATGGCTTCTCTGATTATTCTGTTATTAAAATGTTCACTTTTGGCAATGGTTCTGGTATTTTTAAAGTCAATTTCATGTCCTGTGGCTTTAAGGTGTTGGACCAGGGAAGATGTTGGTTCCTCTTTTTTGACTGAGTTCTTATGTTCTTCAATGCGTGCACTTATTCTTCTGTTGGTTTGTCCGATGTATGTGGTGGGACAAGTGGTGCATGGGATTTCGTATACTCCTTGATTTTCTAATTCAATTTTATCTTTGGGGTTTCTAAGGATGGTGGATATTTTTCTGTTTGTGCAGAATGCTGTTTTGATGTTGTGTTTATGGAGGATCTTACTGATTCTGTCTGTGGTGCCTTTTATGTATGGGAGGAGGGCTTTGCCGTTTTCTTGTTCTTTGTCTTGGATTTTAGTGGGGGTTTCTTTTTGGATTAGGTTTGTAATCTTATTTCTATGGAATCCATTGGATGTTAGTACATTGGTGAGAGTGTGTAGTTCGGGTTTTAGGTGTTGTTCGTCAGCTAAGCGTTTTGTTCTGGAGATGAGTGTCTTGGCTACAGAGTTGATCTGTGCTGGGTGGTGGTGTGAGAGAGCGTGCAGATAGCGGTTTGTGTGTGTTTTCTTCTGGTAGATGGTGTGTCCTAGGGAGCCATTGGATTTCTTGTAGACTAAGACATCCAGGAAGGGAAGTTGGTTGTTAGCTTCTGTTTCCATGGTGAACTGTATTTTGGGGTGTAGGCTGTTGAGGTGTGTGAGGAAGTTGTCCAGTTTTTCTTTCCCATGTGGCCAGATTATGAAGGTGTCGTCTACGTATCTGAGCCAGAGTTTGGGTTTGTGATCCGATTTTTCTAGAGCTTGGGTTTCAAAGTGTTCCATGTAGAGGTTGGCAATGACAGGTGAGAGGGGTGATCCCATGGGTGCTCCTTCTGTTTGTTTGTATTTTTGTCCATTATAGATGAAGTATGTGTTGGATAGGCAGTGGTTGGTCAGATCTAAGATGTGTTTGGGGGGGTTATATTTGTTTTGGATAGCTGTCAAGGCTTCTTTGATAGGCACTTGGGTGAAGAGGGATATGACATCAAAGCTCACGAGTAGGTCGCTGGGCTGTAAGTTTTGTTTCTTTATGATCTCTATAAAGTGGAATGAGTTTTTTACGTGTGAGGTGATGGATTCTGCATAGGGCTGTAGTTGTTTGGCAAGAAATTTGGCTAGGTTTTGTAGAGGTGAGCCTATGGAGCTGACTATAGGTCTGAGTGGGGTTCCTTCCTTGTGTATCTTGGGGAGACCATAGAGTTTGGGGCATCTGGATGATTTCTCTCTGGGAATGATTCTTTGCTGGATCTCTTCGCTAATGGGGGAGGCTTTTATTTTGGATCTGGTGGTTTTTTCCAGGTAGGTGGTGGGATCTGTATTTAGGGGTTTGTATGTGGAGTCTTGGAGTAGGTTGGTTAATTTGGTTTGGTAGTCAGATGTGTTCATAACCACCGTGGCGTTGCCCTTGTCTGCTGGTAGGATTATTATGCTGGTGTCTTCTTTCAGGTTACGTAGTGCTGTCTGTTCCTCTTTGGGTAAGTTGCTTTTGGGTGGCTTGCTGGTACAGAGGATGTTGGTGATTTCGAGTCTGATTCTGTTAGCATCGTCGGGGTTGATTTTGGTCAGGCTGGTTTCAACTCCACATATAATGGTTTCAGTGGGGATGTGTTTGGGAGTGACTGCAAAGTTGAATCCTTTGGAAAGGACATTGGTTTCGGCTTTGGTGAGGATCCTATCTGAGATGTTATGCACTGTTTGTTTCATGTGTGGCTGTGAGGGAGGAGGGGTTTGTTTCTGGCGTTCTTGTAGTCTTCGGAGTTTGTTGGTGTGTGTATCTGTCTTGAGGGTGGTCTGTGTTTCGGCTCTCCAGACGGCGAGTTGTTTGGATTTGTCCCAAAGTGCGGGGTGGATCTTGTTGCTGAGTTTGAGGTGGAGTGTGAGGAGATCTTTGTTAATTCGGTCTAGGAGGAATCTTTTTGTGTGAAGTTCATTTCTGATTAGGGCCAATTCTGTTCTTTTCAGGATCCGTTTGGTGGCTGCAGAGTTGGAGTGGAATTTCAGTTGGAAACATGTGGGGATTAGATTTTGATCTCGGCAGTTGCGTAGGAATGCGAGGTCGCATAAAATGGAAGCTCTTTGGACTTCAAGTTTTTCATAGGTCCTGGTCAGATGGTGGATTTCCTCCCCGTAGAGGTTCAATATTTGTTTTCTGAGGTTTTCGCGGGTATTGTATGTAGGTCTTTGGTTGTTCGGGTTTTCTCCCACGTAAAATTGGAAGTGTCTTGGCGACGTTTCGACGAAGTCCCATTCGTCATCTTCAGGCTGGTGCTTTCAGCTTCGTGCTTTGAGCAGCAATGTGTGGTCTTAGCTGTTTCTTCCTTTTAACTGCCAGTGGGGGTATGAACTGATTGGGTGGGAGCTGCTCAAGCACGAAGCTGAAAACACCAGCCTGAAGATGACGAATGGGACTTCGTCGAAACGTCGCCAAGACACTTCCAATTTTACGCGGGAGAAAACCCGAACAACCAAAGACCTACATACAATACCCGCGAAAACCTCAGAAACACACACACACACACACACACCACACACACACACACATATATATATATGTAGGTCTTTGTGTTCGGTTTTCTCCCGCGTAAATTGGAAGTGTCTTGGTGACACCCGCGAAAACCTCAGAAAACAAATATATATATATATATATATATATATATATATATATATATATATATATATATATACATACATTCATACACACACAAACATATATATACATATATATATGAAAGTAATATAAGAAGCAGCTTGATGCTTCTTATTCATTTTAGTTTGCAGTTCATTGTATGAGTCAATCTGGCAGGAAGAGGGCACTATTACCCTGAAATGTATGGCAACAACAGCTACCGTATTTTGCCAATACCATTGTTGAAAGTTGTTCTGCAACAAATCTGCTGCTCAGGGAAATTTGTTTAAATTCTTCCTTAAAACAACTTTGGTGCAAATAGTCTAGAACTCTAAAATATATATGTGAGTGATGTCTCCTCCTCAATTGATTTATACAACAATAACAGCAACTTGTGGTTTTCAGAAACAATCATTTATTATGTAATTAGCTAATCCTATATATGAAACTACTTGTTCTAAATTGCTTTCTGTAAGAAAAGACTTGATTCTGATTTCCAAAATAATAATGTATTTGTAGTTAAAAATAAGGTTTTATTTTCCATCTAGGTCATGTGTTGAAATGGCCAAACAGCAAAATGCAGTTACTATTTAATTTTTCTTACTAGTTTTATTCATTTATAACATAAAATGTGAAAATACAAAAACAAATAGTAGGGGACAACAGTAGAAAAAGGGGAAACAAAAAAGGTGTGAAGAAAAGGAGGGGAAGAAACAAAAAGCATTAACGTCCGACTCTCTCTGTTGCAGTAAAATCAGACATTAATATCAAATTTCAACTTTTTACATTTCTATAATAGTATGCACTAGCATTTCTGTATCGGCAAATCAGTCTAATCGGTAAAACCCAAAATCATAATATCATTTTATTCCACCTCAAGCACCAAATCCAGAAGTGGTTTCCAAGTAGAAACAAAAGTACTTATATTCTTTTCTTTTATCAGCACAGTCAATTTGGCCATCTCTGCTAATTCCATCAGCTTTTGTAACCATTCATTCATGGTGAGAACGAGCATCCTTCCACTTTTGTGCATAGAGCAATCTTGCTGCCATCAACATATATAAAATCAGAGTTCCAAATTTTTTTCCAGTTCTCTTTCCATTAGACCCAGAAGGAAAGTTTCTGGTTTAATCTTTATGTTCACTTCAAGAATTTTCTGCATCAGTATATGAATCTTACTCCAATACTTCTTTGCCTTTTCACATGTCCACCATAAATGATAAAAATAAATGATTTACATTTCCAATGTTCATTTGAAATACAGTTACTATACTATTGACATACTAAAGCATTGATTACATTAGCCTTTAATAACTCAAGAATAAGCATTTGCCTTCCGTTGGTGTAGGCCATGAGTCTTCAAACTTGGCCCTTTTATGACTTGTGGACTTCAACTCCCATGCATGCCTAGCTGAGGAATTCTGGGAGTTGAAGTCCACAAGTCATAAAAGGGCCAAGTTTGAAAATCCCTGATGTAGGCTAAGAATTCTTTCCTGCCCCAAAAATGATCAGATTACAAATTTGCTTCTGCTTTAGTGCTCTTATGATTTAATTGTCTCCCTGCCTCTCGCCTCTGCCATTTTCAAGTAGCGTATCTTGTAGTTGCTAAGTGTAAACATAGACCTAATAGCAATCATCAGTCTTCCATGGTGCTATTTATTCTATTTGATTTTTTGCTAGATGTATATCCCACCTTTTCTCTAAGAGCAAAAGGAGGCTTACATAGAGAACTCCTTTATCACAACCTTAATAATACCACTATGAGGTAGATTGAGTTGAAGAAATGTGATTGGCTCCAAATCACCAGATGAATTTCCATAGTTGAGGGTGAATTTGAATTTCAGTTTTCCCAGTCCTAGTCTAATGCTTTATCCACTCTATTATACTGCTAAATAGACCATTGGCCATCTGCCTCATGTTATTCTCCTTAAGGCTTTTGAAAAAGCCTTCAGTTTTGTTAGTGTAAATAAAATTTCAAAATATATTTTTTCAAAATACATCATCTTATTTATTAACATGTCTAGGTATACTTTTGTAATAAGCATCTGATAAATTCAATCTCAGGCTTACAACTTGAAAAATAATCAGGGAAGTGCTCATAATCTAGCAGGTTCATAGAGATTAATTGCTTTATTATTGTCTAAGTCAGGGGTCTTCAAACTTGGCCCTTTTATGACTTGTGGACTTCAACCCCCAGAATTCCTCAGCCAGGCACGCTGGCTGAGGAATTCTGGGAGCTGAAGTCCACAAGTCATAAAAGGGCCAGGTTTGAAGACCCCTGGTCTAAGAGTTAAGGCCCACTAAGTCTTTGCTTTGCTCTAGTCTAACAGATTCACCTAGCCATTTCTTTAAAAAAGCAATATAATGACTTAGCAACACTGATTTTATTTTTCTTATTGTCTTTATTCTTATTTTGTTCCTCTGAATAAATGTATGCTTTTGATTTTTTTTAAAAAAGCCTGCATTATTCTTAGCTCCTGAACATTATCTAAAGCTCCAGAATGTACAGACATTTGTCTAGACTAGAAACTGAAATTTAGGCTGCTCTTTGCAAAATGGGTATTTAAGAGAGAACAAACGGTGAAATGAAGCAAAGGTCCCTTCTTTAAACTGGGAGAGAAGTATTTCATTTCCATTCTGTCTGAAATTATTCCCTTGTCCCAATACACAGGTCTTTTTTTTAGGAGCAAATAAGTGGTGACTATGGGGTTTTTGGTCTTTTGGTTTTGCTGAGATCTACTCTGAAAATGGAAAAAGGTTATTCTCTGTCTTTCAAGAGTACAATTAACTTTATGCTCTGGAGGCAGTACCATGCCATATACATTCTCAGCTCACTCCTATATTATTAGTACCCAGTGCTTTTTCTCTAAAAAAAAAAAAAAAATGTGCCAGAACTCACGCATGTCATACAACCCGCCTTGCCTACCCTACAAGATTCCATCCCCAAAAGGTGCCAGAACTCCATTCTGGGCCTTCTATGAGAGAAAAAAAAAGTCCTGTTAGTACCTACAAAAATATTGTTGTGGACTCACAGAAAAGGATTTGGAAGACTGTATGTGGCCCATGAGTGATGAGTTTAAATGACCAGGTCTATATATAATATTACTACCCTCTGAAACTCCAGACAGGAGTCTTTCCTAAGGTTATTTGGAAATCTGAAGGACTGGGCCTTCATCAAGCTCTGCCAAAGAGCTATTAGACTCTTTACTGGAGATCCTCTCCCCTCCCTCAGTCTAAAGATCCCATCACTCCCAACCAACATAGCCCTTATAATTATGGCAGGTGCAGTCCAATAGTTCTGGAGATCTACACCCAGTGGGGCAAGTTGCTGAGCAATTTACACTGCTGAGGACCTCAACTGTTGTTGAACACCAGCTGTGTATCACTAAAGAGTCTTCATCAACAGATCAAATCAAATCCTTATTATAGTTATAGGCCAGCATTAGGAGGGTGAAATACAGTCAATTTAAAAAAAATAAAAATAAAAGGTACATCAAAATCTATAATAATTTTTAAAAAGCTAAAAAACATAAAACAGAAAGTCTAATAAAAAAATCTAAAAAGAGGGGTAGGAGTATTAAATGGATGTAAATGAGCATAAAACTTAATGTTGAGTCCTCGGCTAATGGCAATGACGACGCGAGACATTCTTGATGTTCAGTAACCTTCTTTATTTCTCTTCAGCAGCCCCATTACAACTCAAGGCAGCACGGACTTCTCAGCCTCTCTTAAGGACATTTTTCCCCGGGCCAAAAAGGCAACATTTAGGCGTGCGAAGCACCTCGCGCATGCGCGCGAGCGCTGGCGCCAACCGGTCTGGTCCCCGGCAACTTGCAGCTGCCCAGGACCGTTGCAACGTCCCGAGCCTGCCCTTTTGCAGGCTCAGGACATAACACCCCTTCCCCCCCGTCTAAGACTACATGACAATTTTAACGCGACCTCAACACGAGCGTGGTATACACTCTTGTTAAATGGTACCACGCTATAGTGCTGGGGATTAACTCCAGTGTTCCCATTTCCGGCTTCCACAGAATACACTTAAGTCTTCTGCCTGGCCAGTAAGGTTATAAAATCTTCAAGATATTTGGGAGACCTCTTATCTCTCTGTGACGTACATAGGCCTGGATTATTTACAAGTACACCTTGTCCTGTGGAGGTTATAGGTTCACCCCCCTTCTCAGACCCTGGTGGCCCCCGTGGACTGTGCCCTGATGCCTGGCCTGCTTGCTTGCCTGCCGGGCTCGTCAGGCCAGGACTTTGCTCTCTCTCTAACCTGGTTGACCTGCCTAGTTGCAGGCGATCTGACCCTTCTATTAAGCTGCCATTGTTGGGTAGCTCTGAATGGCCTCTCAAGCCCACACTGGACCTAACGGGAGGCTGGCTTTCTCCACTCCCCAGTTCCATAGCAGGACTGTCTGTTATTTCAGTATTGTCCCAAAACTCAGTTCCCCCCTCCGTTGAACCAGAGGGTCCAATGTCTAAAATTGGCTCTTCTCCCACTTCCCTGTGGCAGTGTCCTTCTCTGGGGACTGTGGCTGTGTTGGGCCAATTGTATTGATTGTGTGCCAGCTCTCTTGCAATGTTTGAGTTATTAGGATGCTCCCGGTTATTCTCCCTGACTGGAGTGCTGAAAGGTGTACGTGTGTAATGATTATGCCCCCGGGGTGACTCCCTGGCTGGAGTCTGCGCTGTAGCTTGTGCGCTAACTGGTTCCCTTGAATTCCTGTTTGGAACACTCGCAGAATCATGCGAAAGGCCGTCTGTGGCCTCACTGTGAGAGTCTGAATGCTGCCAACACCCTTCCCTTTGCCCGTAAGGGTCCCCCTCCCCCCCTGGAAAAGAACCAGGAGTCTCTGCAGGTGAGTCCAGCCTTGTACACAGCTGGTCAATATGCCGTCGCAGGATGCGGCCGTCTTCCAACGAGACCTCATAAGACAAAGGGCCTGTAACCTTGCTGTAAGGAACGTCCTTGAGTGAATCAGGCAAACAATACACCAGGCACGCTCCAGGATCCAACAAAGTTTATTGCACGTTGCAGGAAACAAAGTTTACCCTGGGGGAGGCTCCAAGCCCGCGCACTATATGCCGTCCCGGGCTACACCCATAGCACACACCCTCATCAAGCCTTATAAGGAAACCCCGCCTATAATCCACCCATCCACCCCACCCTGTGTTAACCTCCACCGTAGCAAGCCCCATGAAACAAATCCTCAGTCAGTCAGTCCCACAGCAGCAAGCCCCGTGAAACAAGTCCGGTTCCCACGCCCTAACTGATATTAGATCCTGTCAGACCCAGCGTCAATGCATAGCTCCTGCCCGCAACCCCCATTCCGTTTTGGCTTTCACGTGATGTCGTCACATGCACATTCAGCTGGCTGCACGCGGATCACGCCGGCGGTGTGGGTGCCGTTCCGCCGGAACCGCTAGGACGCGTTCGCCGTCGGCGCAGGCTGGAGGCTGCAGCCGGCCAGGTTGGCAGCGGCCAGGGTGGTAGTGTGCTGGGTCTGACATTCGGCTTCCCCTCACCACAACTCCCCCTGAAACAAAGGTAATAGATGAGTCACCGCGTGTACCTTTTGGCCAGATACACCAATCAACCGTCCCCTTGCCCCCGCCGCGCTCCGTGTTGTACCCTTTTGTGATACCTTTTAACTAGCTCGGGGGCGGATACATCCCCACTCAATACCCAGGAGGCTTCAGACAAAGGATACCCCTTCCACACGACCAGGTAGTATAGTCTATTACCCCGTAGTCGCGAGTCAACTATGTCCTCTATTTCGTACCGTCCTGGGGTGACAGGGCCTGGGGGTTGTCCATGGGATGTCCTCCCCACCGGCTTCAATAAACTTACGTGAAATGTCGGATGCATTTTTCCTAGAAGCTTTGGTAATTCGAGCCTCACTGTTACCGGATTGATGATTTGTGCTATGCGAAAGGGCCCGATATATTTTGGTGCCAGTTTCTTGCAGGGGACCTGCAACTTAACATATTTGGTTGATAAGTATACTTTATCCCCCACACGGAATTGGACCGGTTGTCGACGTCTCTTGTCGGCGTGGTACTTAGCCACCTGTGTCGCCTGGTCTAATGCCTGCCTTACATTACGCCACACCTGGCCTGCTCGAGCAAACCACCCCTCTGATCGGTGTAGAGGGGGGTCTGGTGACACACAATCGGGTAAGGGGACCACATCATACCCATAAACAACCTGAAATGGGGTTAGACCGGTACTGTTATGCACTGCATTATTATATGCCAGTTCAGCAAATGGAACATAGTCCACCCAATCCAGCTGTTGATACGATACATAACAGCGCAGGTACCGTTCAATGGCTGCATTTGCCCGTTCCGCCGCCCCGTTGGTACAGGGGTGGTATGCCGAGCTCAATCCTTGTGTGGTTCCAATACTGGCTAGGAAACCTCGCCAGAAGCGGGCTGTAAACTGCACACCACGATCTGAAATAACTCGACGGGGTGCCCCATGTAGTCTGTAAATATGTTGTACAAACAATTTCGTCAGGCGTTTTGCAGATGGCAGACCCTTGCAGGGGATGAAGTGGGCCTGTTTAGAAAAAAGATCCACCACTGTCCAGATCACCGTGTAACCCCTCACGTTTGGCAAGTCCACAATGAAGTCCATCCCGAGATCCTGCCATGGCCGGTCCGGGTCCGATACCTGTTGTAGTAAGCCCATGGGTTTTTTCGGTACCGTTTTCGCTTGAGCGCAAAGGTGACACTGTTTGACATATTCCTCAACATCCTTCCTCATCCCTGGCCACCAGAATTGACGTCTCACTAGATGGAGTGTCTTTACGAATCCAAAATGGCCGGCCGTTTTCGAGTCATGACATCTGTGGTACACTCGGTTTCTTAGTGCCAACGGAACGTATAGCTTATCCCCATACCAGGCCAACCCATCACGACGACTCAAGACCCCAGGGTTAGCTAAAATCCAGGGGTCTGTTAACAAAGCCGATCTCAGCCCATCCTCGAAAGCTCCTAACTGTGCACCCTTCTCAGGCAGGCCGGGACCCGGATCACACGGAGGTATGATAGCGTGAATCACCTGCTCTCTGTTACTATTGTACTGTGGCAGCCGGGATAGCGCGTCGGCCAGGAAATTCTTTCCTCCCGGAACGACTTTCAGGTGGAAGTTGAACCGTTGGAAGTATTGCGCCCATCGCACATGTTTGGGTGCTAATCTTCTTGGGGTTTGGAGGACCGCTAGATTTCGATGGTCTGTCCACACCTCGAAGGGATGCTGTGCGCCCTCCAGCAAATGACGCCATGTCGACAGGGCCCATTTCACGGCAAACGCCTCCTTCTCCCACACTGCCCAGCGGCGTTCCGTGTCCGTGAACTTTTTGGACGTGTAGGCGCACGGTTGTAGAAGTCCGTCTTTATTACGTTGCAACAATATCGCCCCAATGGCGACATCGCTGGCGTCGGCCTGTACGACGAATGGTCGGCCTGGATCAGGGTGTATCAGAATGGGTTCTCGTGCGAATAGTCCCTTAAGGGACTCGAAAGCCTGTTGGCAGGCCATAGTCCAGACAAGAGGTTGTCCTGGGCGAGGTTTTCCGGCTACTCGCTTGGTGCGCAACAGCTGAGTCAGCGGCAGGGCCACGTCGGCGAAGGAGGGGATGAACTGCCGGTAAAAGTTTGCAAATCCTAGAAACCGCTGTAGCTGACGACGGGTTTTTGGCGCTTGCCATTCCAATACGCATTTTACTTTATTGGGATCCATTTCTATCCCTGCCGCCGACACTCTGAAGCCAAGATAGTCAATACGCTCCTTGTGGAATTCACATTTCGATATTTTACAGTACAACTGAGCGTCTAACAATTTTCGTAGGACTATGCGCACCAATTCCACATGTTCTTCTAGTGATCGTGAGTAGATTAAGATGTCATCCAGATACACGAGGACACCCTTGTATAAGTGGTCGTGCAGCACCTCATTGATCAGCTGCATAAACACAGCCGGGGCCCCTTGTAACCCGAATGGCATTACTTTGAACTGATAACTGCCTAGCGGACAGTTAAAGGTTGTTTTCCACTCATCGCCCTCCCTGATGCGAACCCTGTAGTAAGCTTCACGGAGGTCCAGCTTTGTGAAGATGGTTCCAGTAGCCAAGTGGGTCAGAAGATCTTTTATAAGGGGCAGGGGATACACCTGTTCTATACACACCGCATTGAGACCGCGGAAGTCGACACATAATCTTAAACCCCCATCCTTCTTTCCCTGGAACAGTACAGGGGCGGCCATCCGGGACCGTGCTGGTACTATAAATCCTCTGGCTAAGTTCTTATCCACGTACTGCCTCATCTCCTGTAACTCCGTAAACGTCATTGGGTACATTCGGGCCTTTGGTAGTTTCGCCCCAGGGATAAGTTCAATCGCGCAATCTGTACGCCTATGGGGAGGCAGGCTGTCGCACTCCCGCTCACTAAAGACCATAGCAAGATCCTCGTACACTGCTGGGTACCCGCTCTGGTTCCCCTCCGTTATGTGATCTGCCCCTTCCCCTTTCATGTTGCTATTATACCGCTCCGGGACCGGTGGTTGAGGGCCTGCTGTGAGGCGTAGATGGCGGGAGCCATCTGCCCACCATATGGTTGGTGTCCACTTATCCAACCACGCCAACCCCAGGATAATAGCCTCTGACATGGATGGAACTACTATGAATCTCAACATCTCCCAATGCGCGGCTACTTCCATCCTAACGGGTTCAGTCACAAGCGTAGTCGGGGCCCCTCCTAATACGGATCCATCCACCTGCTCGAAGCGAATGGGGGACTTCAATCGGGTCACCCTGATATGCATCTGGGACACCACCTCCTTGCTAATGAGACATCTGGTGCAGCCAGTGTCAACCAAAGCCTGGAATGATTTTGTCTCCCCAGTGACCGGGCTAGTCAATGTTATCGGAATGTTAAACGGGACTATCGGTTCACTTACCATAGGATCCTCCACCTGGCCTTCCTCCTCATATTCGTGGAGCACTGGGGTCGTATCACCAGGGGTTTGGTGGAACGATGTCTGAGCCGTCTGGGATGCAACCCGGGACTTCTCCGCAGTTCTCTTCGGCGTAACGCCCGGTCTTCCGATTGCCGTTGGCGTCCCGGTCAGTTCGGTTAGATCTGTTATCCCACACTCCGCGGCCCGGTGACCCGGCCGGTTACAGCGGAAGCACCTGAATACGGGCTTCGGCCGGGTGGTACCCGGTATGGTTTGTGTACTGCCCTCCCCGGATCGGTCCGGAGCACGACGTGCGGGCGGCCTGTCGGCACGTACGTCAGGACGGTCCCTCAGTCCAAATTCCAACTCCTGGGCTGCTTTAAACCAGTCAGCCAGGCGTCCCACAACTCCTCTCACCGCACAGGCGCGACGTATGTCCGCATCCAAGCCAGCCTGGAAGTGGTGAATCAGTAACCGATCCGGCCACGACCTCAGCCTCCCAGCTGCCTTTTGGAATTCGCGGATATAGGTCTTCACCGGTCTACCCCTCTGCTTTAACCCCACTATTTGGGCCTCAGCTCTTTGTAACCGGGTTGGGTCGTCGAACCTTGCTCTCAGCGCCTCGAGGAACAGCCCTACGTCGGTCAACTCTCCGGCCTGGTCGCTGTATAGATCTGCGGCCCAAGCAGCGGCTTCACCCTGCAAGCATGCTGTGACCGCCACCACCATCGCCCAATTGGAGGAATATAAGGTGGTATAGCGGTCCAAGTGGTTTAGCACGTGGCTCAGGAACACTGCTAGCCGATCTGAGTCACCATCGAATGTGAGGGCGATCGGGGGGGGGGTTCCATACCATGTTCTGTGGCCATGGGGCTGGCGCCTGACCTCCGAAGGGGGCAATCCCCGGGTGAGGTGTAGGGCGAAACCCCTCCCCCATGGACCCTGCCCTTTGTCTGTCAGTACCTAAAGATTGTCCTGCCGCCGGGCGTGGTCCCAGGCTATAACGGGGTCGTTCCGCTTCAACCCGCCCCGGGCCAGGGTCCTGGAACGCAAACTGGTCGCTTGATTTTAAATCCAATCCTGGACTGGACAGACGGAAACGGGAGGCATAGGACGGACTGTCCCTAACAGGACTACGGAGTGTTGCGGGGTGGAGACGTTATCCAAACTGCTCTCTTAGCACATCTAAGGTATACTGTCCTGGAGCCGTGGAGCAGCTCCATTCCTCCTCTAGATCCCCAGTCACCCGACGTTCCCTCCATCCGGTGAAACTCGGCGCTAACCGCTGCCCCCTATTGTCCTCTGGTCCTCCCCACGCCGAACCTAGCCACCAGTCGGCCTCGCCCCCCCCCCGGGCGTTGCGGCTTTAAACTTGGTTCCAGCATCTCCGGAATGCGAACCCTCTCCTTTGGCCGCACTATTGGCTGCTCGACTACTGCGCTGCCGACATCCGGGCTCTCCAGCTGTTCGTCGGGTTCCGCCGCCTCTGCGGTCTCCACCGGGTCTGCCCCTTGTGTTCCCTCCGCCATAACACTGCAGGTAACCGGCGTCGAGCAGCAAGCAAAAGGATGAGTGAGGGTAAACTTACTGTAAGGAACGTCCTTGAGTGAATCAGGCAAACAATACACCAGGCACGCTCCAGGATCCAACAAAGTTTATTGCACGTTGCAGGAAACAAAGTTTACCCTGGGGGAGGCTCCAAGCCCGCGCACTATATGCCGTCCCGGGCTACACCCATAGCACACACCCTCATCAAGCCTTATAAGGAAACCCCGCCTATAAGCCACCCATCCACCCCACCCTGTGTTAACCTCCACCGTAGCAAGCCCCATGAAACAAGTCCTCAGTCAGTCAGTCCCACAGCAGCAAGCCCCGTGAAACAAGTCCGGTTCCCACGCCCTAACTGATATTAGATCCTGTCAGACCCAGCGTCAATGCATAGCTCCTGCCCGCAACCCCCATTCCGTTTTGGCTTTCACGTGATGTCGTCACATGCACATTCAGCTGGCTGCACGCGGATCACGCCGGCGGTGTGGGTGCCGTTCCGCCGGAACCGCTAGGACGCGTTCGCCGTCGGCGCAGGCTGGAGGCTGCAGCCGGCCAGGTTGGCAGCGGCCAGGGTGGTAGTGTGCTGGGTCTGACATTTGCAAACAGTGGCAGGAACCCATAAATGGTTACGGGTCCATACAGGGGCACCCACTTGCAATTGCCGCGGTGCCCTGGGCTGTGTACCCCTAGGCGGCAGTCTGTCCGGATGCAACCGGTCAAGTTTAGTAATCAGTTTGCGCCCCCAACGAAGTTCAGCTGGGCTCCTCCCAGTAGAAGTGGAAGGTGTAGTGCGGTAGGAAAGGAGGAAGTCAGCCAACCTGTGATGCCAGTCCCCATAGGTAAGTCTCTTTAAAGCATCCTTGGTGATGCGGACCATCCGTTCAGCCATCCCGTTGGTGGAAGGGTGGAAAGGCGCAGAGGTGGCATGATGAATCATGTTGGCCTGTAAGAAAGCTTGGAATTCGGAAGAAGTGAATTGCGGGCCATTGTCAGACACCAAAACATCCAGAAGCCCATGTGCAGCAAAAATTCCCCGCAGTACTTGGATAGTCTTTGCAGTGGTGGTGGACGAGACAGGTACAACCTCAAGCCATTTTGAATAGCTATCAACCAGGACCAAGAAGAATTGACCCTGAAAGGGCCCAGCATAGTCAATGTGCACCCTAGACCATGGGGACTGTGTTTCCTCCCACCTATGTACGGGAGCCTGAGGCATTTCTGGGCGTGAGTGTTGACAAAGGTGACAAGCATGCACCTTAGCCTCAATTTCCTTATCTAACCCAGGCCACCACAAGTGGCTGCGCGCAAGCGCCTTCATTCGAACAATGCCAGGATGACCCTCGTGAAGGGACCCTAAGACTCTAGACCTCATTGAGGTAGGAATGACAACTCTGCTACCCCACAGCAGACAGCCCTGGAAGGTGGACAACTCGTTCCTTTTTAACCAGAAACTCTGAAACTCAGTACCTGGACAACTCTCTGGCCATCCAGACAAAACCCAGGATAAGACTCGAGAGAGTGTAAGATCCGTGGCTGATTCAGCAGCCACATCCCTGGCGTTAAGGGGTGACTCAGGCAGTGCTTGAATTGAAAGAATATTGATTGCCGGGGCAGGGTCAGCCTCAACTACCTGTAAGGGTAATCTACTGAGGCCATCAGCATGGCCCATTTCTTTGCCCGGTTTGTGAATTAAAGAAAAATCATAAGCTGACAGGAAGATTGACCATCTGAGCATCCTGGGAGAGATAATGTGAGGGGTCTGTTTGTTAGTTGTAAACAATCCCAACAAAGGCTTATGGTCAGTGTAGACCGTGAAATGTCTGCCATATAAAAAATCATGGAATTTTTTGATTCCAGCAACAACAGCTAAGGCCTCCCTGTCTATCTGGGCATAATTCCTCTCAGCAGAGGATAAAGTTCTGGAGTAATATGCAACAGGAACCTGAGTTCCATCAGGTGTGAGATGGCTGAGTACAGCTCCTACGCCATAAGGGGAAGCATCACAAGCAATGCACACAGGGAGTGTTTCATTAAAATGTGCAAGCACATTGTTAGATGTTAGCAAGGCCTTAACCTTATTGAAGCTTGCTTTGTGTGCTTGTGACCATTCCCACACAGCTTGTTTGTTCAGAAGCCCATGAAGTGTTTCAGCTACATTAGCCTTATTAGGAATGAATGAATTATAAAAATTCAAAAGTCCCAGAAAAGCTTGCAGTTCAGCTTTGGACTTAGGTCTGGGAGCTTGTGTGATAGCTTTTAATTTGGACTCAGCAGGATGAATCCCATTGGCATCAATTCTGAACCCCAGAAAATCTGTAGAAGACACCCTAATTTTACATTTGTCCTTTTTGAGTTTGAGTCCTGTTTTCCAAAACCTCAGCAGGACAGCCCTCAATCTTTCAGCCAGATTTTGGATAGACTCTCCAGCAATTAAGACATCATCAAAATAGGGGCAAACCCCTGGAATACCCCTCAAGGTATTTTCCATTACTCTTTGGAAAATTCCAGGAGCTACGTTTACTCCAAATTGCAGTCTCTTGACCTTGAATGCCCCCCTATGAGTTACAATGGTTTGTGCCACAGCAGCAGATTCGTCCACAGGAAACTGTTGATAAGCCTGAGATAAATCAAGCTTTGCAAAAATACGCCCCCCTTTGAGGGAAGCCAGAATGTGGCTGACAATAGGCACAGGATAGGCATGTTGTTGTAATGCCTTATTGAGCGTGCATTTGTAATCTGCACAAATGCGAATATCCCCATTAGCCTTAAGAGGCGTTACTATGGGAGTTTCCCATGGACTGGAGTCAACAGGTTCTAAGACTCCTTGCTGAATCAATTTGTCCAATTCAGCATCAATTTTCCCTTTTAAGGCAAACAGTACCCTTCTTGCCTTTACTCTGATAGGAGTGACAGTGGGGTCTAATTTCAAAGACACTGGGGGACCCTTGTATGTGCCCAACTGAGGGCTGAATACATCTGCAAATTCCTTGCAGACTTCCTGTAAGTCTAACGTTTGCAAGCTGTTGAGCCCTGTAACTTGTATTCCCAGGGCCTCAAACCAATCGAGTCCTATGAGACTCGTACAATCACCCCCCACTACCAATACATCTAATGGACCTTCAAAATCCTTATACTGCACGTTAAGGGTGGCCTCCCCCTTAACACACACTTTGGAGTTTTGAAAGTCTGTTAGTACTATGTTAGAAGGCCTAAGCTTGGCCTGGAAACCACTACCAGAACAAATCTTTCTGAATGTGTGAATGGAGATGATTGAAAGTGCAGACCCAGTGTCTAGTTCCATGACCAATGGAACTCCTTGCAATTTCACCCTAAGTGACAGCTTCTTTTTAAGTGGTCTGTGTGTGCCTGTCTTAAAAATGCTTCTTCGTGAAGCATAGAAACCCACCCTGTTTTGGCTGGGGACCCTGGTACCTTTCAGGCGCAATTCTTCTTGGGGTTGTACCTTCTGTCGGCCCAGACACACAGCTGCTATGTGGCCTTGCTTCCCACATGCTCTACAGATTGCAGAATGGAACTTGTAGTCGGTCCTCTTGTGGCGACCTCCACACCCAAAGCACTTGGGTACAGGTGAAGATTTTTCTTTGCCTTCCCTCTGCTTTCCTTCTTTGGTTGGGTAGAGATGATCTATTTCTTCATCAGGCTCCTCTTCTGAGCTTCCTTGAACTCCCTCGTGATGCACGGAAACAGCTTCTGGAAAGCTTTTGATGGGCCTCATATTCTTGATTGCCCCATTTGCTGCCTCTTCTGCAGTAACCTCTCTCAAGGCATCTTGGAATGATATGTCCTCTTTGGCAAAAAGCCTTTGTTGTACATCTCTGTTTCCCAGTCTACATACAAATCTGTCTCTCAGTCTTTCCTCTAAGTCTTTAAATTCGCAATGCTTAGCTGCCCTTCTTAATGCAGCAATGTACTCTTTACCTGATTCACCAGCCCATTGATCCCGCTGTTCAAAATTATGTCTCCAAGCAATAACAGACAACTTGGGTTGAAAATGCTCTTTCAGTAATTTCTTAAGATCTGTGTAGGTAACAGATTCAAGAGGTGCAGGGGCTACTAAGTTTTCAGCAATTTCAAATGCATCTTGACCACAAACGCAGAGTAGGGTGGCGACCTTTAAGCCCTCTTCTCTTACTTGATTAACTCTGAAATAATTTTCTGCTCGGGCCACATAAGATTCCTATCTTTCGGGATGTGTAATATCAAACTCTGAAAGTTTTCCAATCTTTGCCATTTTAGTAAAGCAGGAAGGGTCTATCAGCCAACTTACCTCCAACGAAGCTGTATTGGCAGGCAGTTGCTGAATTTAACGCCGTTTCCTCGCTGTGCTGGACTCCAGGGTAAGCTTAAAATTGTTTGCGTAATTGCAAGGCTATCCCATCCTCGTCGCCAGTGTTGAGTCCTCGGCTAATGGCAATGACGACGCGAGACATTCTTGATGTTCAGTAACCTTCTTTATTTCTCTTCAGCAGCCCCATTACAACTCAAGGCAGCACGGACTTCTCAGCCTCTCTTAAGGACGTTTTTCCCCGGGCCAAAAAGGCAACATTTAGGCACGCGAAGCGCCTCGCGCATGCGTGCGAGCGCTGGCACCAACTAGTCTGGTCCCGGGCAACTTGCAGCTGCCAGGGACCATTGCAACGTCCCGAGCCTGCCCTTTTGCAGGCTCAGGACATAACATTTAACATTGTGACAGACTATATCTATTACAGAGCAGTCTAAAATGACGAACAAGATGCTCATTTTACCTAATTTATGGCACAGCTCATCATCCGATAGACACTAAGTGCTACAGCACAGAACCTGGCAACACTATATGTTATAGCAGGGTTGGTAACTGACAGTGGAAGGGGATATAGAATTGCCCTATGTGGCTTGCCTATTTATGCACTAATGGTGAAGTGAGGATGGCCAAAGGGATGTCTCTGTCATATAGGCCCTGGTGAAGCACATGCTTTACTGTTTCAATGTGTCCAGAGTCACAGGGGAATTGTCTCTCTGGGTAAGGAGGTCTTCTTGTATCAGCATTCAAGACAGCTAAGTATGACATTATGCCAGAGTAAAAACCCTCGGATGTTTAGTACTTTGAGATTAGTTAACTATTCCATAGGGGAGGTTTTATCAACAGAGTAGTCATAATCAAGCAAGACAGCCATTTGCAAATCTATGCACTGGAATGCAGCTTTATTTTTATGGTATTCTGAAATACATCTGAGCTCAGCTCTGGTGCTATTAGCTGATCAACAACCAGTTTTTGGAGATTTTTTTTTTGTTAAAAAATATGCTCTTTCTAAGCTGGACAAAATTGCTGTTACCAGTAGAATTTTTCTATTTGTAGCTTCAGTCTGTTCTCCTAGCCGCCTGACTGAGAATCATACTTCAAGCATTGACTTAAATGTCTCACAGAAGCAGCCAAAAACTTTAGCCTTGTGACGCAATTCACAGAGGGGTTATTTTGGAACAAAGACAGAAGCTGTTTATAAAGATGCCAGCAACAGCAGCATTGCAGCTCATGAGTCTGTACAATCTTTCTCAGATTACACCAGGCAAGGCAATTGGAATTATGAGAACCAGTGCGTCTGTGTCTATCTCAACTATTATCTCTACAAGTTGATGGGTAGCATATTCTAAAAACAGAAGTGGGTTCTGGGCAATATAAAGATGACAATGAAAAATAAAAAAAAATGCCAGGAAATTGTTCTCTTGTCTTTGCTGCCACTTTTTCTAGACAAATTACCCTGTATCACTACCAAAACGGTTGCCTCTTTAAACATCACAAAATATGTTAGCTGGTTGCTGTACAAAGTATCTTATGCAATAAACCAGTTAAAAAAATATGCTGGAAGCTAAACATCTCAGCTCATAGCTTTTAAATTAACTGGATAACTTTGGAGACTTCACTATTTTTCAATAGTAAGGTAGGGATAAAAACACTGGTTTCCCATATAGGAATGTAACATGATTCAATAATTAATCAAATTCTTTTAATGAGTAATTATATAATTGAGTTGCAACATTTGTGCTGGAAACATTTTTGATTACACCAAGTAAGAATGCCCTTTGAGCAGCCTTAACTTTGATTATAGTTTTCAAATACTGCCTGCAGTGGTAATTGATCTTCCATCTTTGAAGACTGAGACTCAAATTTTGCTTTAGGTCTGACCTGGTGTCAAGCCAGTTCAGCTATACTAGAAATCCAGATTTCAAAGTCAGTGCTTATTAATTCTGAAATAAATGTCAGGCCTATGAGGTGGACTAGATCAGGAAATCAACACCACAGAGAAACTAGAATTATGTTTCACTGAGGTAGGCTGTAGTAAGAGCATCTCATGACTGTAACAGTAACTAAAAGGGCATAAGCAGTGCTTTTTTTTCTAAAAAAAAAAAAAAAAGGTGCCGGAACTCACACATATCATACAACCCGCCTTGCCTACCCTACAAGGTTCCATCCAAAAAAGGTGCCGGAACTCCGTTCTGGGCGTTCTATGAGAAAAAAAGCCCTGGGCATAAGCATTCCTTAAACTCTGGAAAAGGTGATAGTATTAGAACAGGAGTGTCCAACCTTGGCAACTTTAAGACTTGTCGACATCGACTCCCAGAATTCACTAGCCAGCCATGGAAATAACAGAATAATAGAGTTGAAAGGGACCTTGGAGGTCTTCTAGTCCAACCCCCTGCTCAAGTAGGAAACCCTATACCAGGGATAGGCAACCTTGGTTCTTTTATGACTCATGGACACGCTGGCTCAGGAATTCTGGGAGTTGAAGTCCATGAGTCATAAAAGAGCCAAGGTTGCCTACCCCTGCCCTATACCATTTCAGAAAAATGGTTGTCCAATCTCTTCTTAAAAACTTCCAGTGTTGGAGCAGCCATAACTTTTGGAGACAAGTCGTTCCACTAGTTAATTGTTCTAGCTGTCAGGGAATTCTGGGAGTTGAAATCCGTAGTTATAGTTGTCAAGGTTGGACACCCCTGAATTATGAAGAGACTCAGATTGACTCTTCTGTTAGAAAGAAGGAAGGAGAAACACAAAGGAGCCTTGCTAGATTCTGTTAATTTAGGAAGTCTTGATTAAGTTTATTGTGAAGTCTTCCTGTGGAATCTGTTTCCTCATCTGGCCAACTTTCAAGGGCTGACAAATGAGAGCAGTAGGAATACGCTACACGTCCCAAGATCAGGAAAAGTTCTTCTCTTCTCATGCATTTATTCCAGACATGTCAAACATGAGGCCCAAGGGCCGGATGCGGCCCGTGAAGTGGTTTCATGTGGCCTGTGAAGCGATCCTGGAAACAGTGAGGGAACGGCCCCCACTGCCTTGGCCCTGCCCAGGCCAGCTGGGAGCCAATGTACAATTTTGTGGTGGTCATCTATGCTGAAATGCATTCAGTCTTAGCTCCATAAGCCCCCCTCCTGCATGTCCTGAGAGGAACAGTGAGGCTCCTCCAGTGGACCATGCCTTGGCACTTGCCCTGGTCCCATCCCCTTCTGCCAGAGACCCTCAGATCTATCTCACTCCTTCCCAGGCCACCACAAGGCACCTTTGACGCGAACAATGTACAGCTGGCCACACCCACCCAGTAGGCCACACCCACTCCATCACGCCCACCCAGTAGGCTACACCCACCCTGGCCACACCCACCCGGCCCCCTGAGGGCAACCGTAATGCTGATGTGGCCCTCAGTGAAATTGAGTTTGACATCCCTGATGTATTCCAACTCTAAGGGTTTGCTTATTGATAGTCCCTTCCCTTTCAGCAATAGCACTTAGAGCAGGAGATGCGCTTCAGAAGACATTCTTAAATTTGGCCACTGGTGGGCAAAATCTCCCTCTCTCTGAGCCTCACAATGAACGGCTCTGTTGCTAAATTAATTTTAACTTTGATTAAAAAGCTGCCTCTGTTTCTGTCTCTCTCTTTCTCTTATAACCCACTTTTCAATCAAAGTAATGCAATTAGTATGGTAGGATATAATTCACGCAAGATACTAGGTACTGACAGACATAAGGCGACTATGCCTGTCAGTATTGGGTGACTTTGGGCCAGTAACTATCTCTCACACAACCCATCTCACAGAGTTGTCTTGGGGAAAATAGGAGGAAGAAAGTATGTTGGATATGTATTCACCGCCTTGAGTTATTTATAAAAATATTAAAGGTGGAATACAAACAAACAAATGTTTTTATAAGGATGTTGAGGCTTGCCTCAAATATTACAGATGGATTCAGGGCTGGGCAGCATATTTGGATGCCTCAGGCAGAGCAGCCAATCCCACCAAGTCAAAGTGGATAATGTTGAAAATTAATTATGATATTTTACCATCTGTCTGAAAATACCTGGAATACTTCCCCTCCCCCATTGTAACAAGCAGTGGCACTAAATTAAAAAAAAATAGCTAGATAGCTTTGCTGTATTGTTATTGATCAGCTTTGTAAGATCAAGCAACACACGTTAGGAAGAACAGCACTCATTAATATCTATAATTGACAGGAAACACTAATATTTTTACTGAAATATTTCATATTTGAACATTTGATCACGTGTTAGGAGGGTGAAGAGGCAAATTTAATAAATTTCATTATTACTGAGGATTGATATGCTAGTAGTTGAATTACCCAAAGATTATTAGAAGGGTTATTAACTGATAAAATTGTAGACCATGGAAGGGCCAGTAAAGAGGTACATGTGTACTTCTCTCTTTCCCTAATTTTACCTAGATAAATCTATCTTTATCTGGGCATATTACTGCATTTCCTTCCCTAAAATACTGAGATTAAAGCATATTTTCCCTGGTTATGTAAGAATCTCTTTGATACAGGGCAGAGGCATCATGGGGTAGTTGGCAGGTATAAAAGATCATTTTAGCCACTTCCCTTAAATGACATAGAGAATACAGTGACTTCTGTTTTATGATTATATTTGATAAAAGGTAGAGGTGGGGTCCTTGGTACTCTCTGAGCTTGATGGTATTCATTACCATACTAGGTAACATCATCAGTGCTGCATCATTAGAAGAGGTATCCTTGAACTGAGTTTGATTCCTAGTGACTTCATGGATATAACCAGTGTTTTTGTGATCACTTTGACATTATCTTTTCTCAGGAAATGTTTGATTTCCCCATTTTTCTGGTAGTCATAAGATCTTCAGCTGGATTCCCATCTAACTGCTAATCAGTTCTGATCCTCCTTAGTTTCTACTTGCTGCCTAACTTTATTTGTTCAGAATTCAGCACAATCAAAGTTTGCTTACAGATCTCACAATATTAAATATAATTTCTGTTTATGTTCCTCTGGGATGAAAGATAGCTATCTAGATGTGCTGGACAGACCAAACATCCAGTCAAAAAGATTGGCTGAAGCCAAAAATTAAGATGATAAACACCTCAAATGAGGCCTTCCTGGCTGCCAAAAGCAAAGACATACTGGGAATACATCAAAGGGCTTAAAACACAAGCCCTAATGTTTTTTTGACTGGGCACCTTCCAACAATCTGCAATCTTTATCCATATAAACCTAGGAGCTGTACAACATTTGGCTTGTTATTTTGGCTTTAAAAAAGTTAAGGGAAGCCAGTGTATAATTGTCAGCTTAGTAAAAAGGAAGATTATCTTAGGAAGAACTTATAACTACTTTGGACATCATCAGAGACAAGCTTTGTTTGTTCCCTCTAAATGCCAGTGGATGGAAAAGTACCCATAGGTGTTTTCCAGGAATGATGCAAGGCTTCCTGTTTCACTTATTTCTTTGAAATACCTAAATTTTCCCAGCCCCTCAAAAAAAAAAAATCCAAATAATTGGAATTTTGTACAATAATGAGCCAAGCCCAGAGCCATTCTTGGAAACAAAAATGATGAGTAGTTGTGTCCTACTGTTTTATTTGGAAAAGTGCTCACCTAGTAAGGGACAAAGAGAACTTAGAACCATAGAGAACACCTGGACCAGAGAAGGTAGAGCAACCACACCAGTTTTCTTTCTCAAAAAGTCATTTTAGACAAAGCAGCCATTTTGCTAGAGCACCTTTGACATGTTTTATAAATATGCCTCACCTTCCATCTAACTCCTGTCAGGAAAGAACGGTCACTTCAGATTTTCAAAAATTTCTTGACCTCTGGGCCAGGCCCAACACTGAATTTCTGTTTTTGAAAAGTCCTGGGCATTTGCCCTTTCCCTCTGAAAATGCAGAACTGAATGGAATGGAAGGAACACTTCAGGCAATTCAGACATGGTGCCACCCTTCATGTAGACTTAAGATGGAGTTGCCATAATTAGTCAAGTTGGATTCTGAAGGAATTTGTCCTCATTCTATCACATTCTGTGCATGTCAAATCACAAGGAATTATCTCATACACTGTGAGCTAACAAGGAGACTAGATTTAAAGTAAATCCCTTGTTTTTACAACTCATATTCAAGATAGTTGCTTCTTACTAAAATATGCTTATTTCCTCAAAATGTAAAGAGTGGGAAGAACAATACTAAGGGATAAGCAAATTCACTCTGATTCTCTAATCAGATCTATTAAAAATCCAGACTGAATATGGAGATAAGTTAGCATCAAGCTATTGCTCAAGAGAAATGTCCTTTACAAGAAGATCCAGATTTGTCTTTGGCATATCAAGAAGTTATTTTCTCATAGAAGCCAGGGATAATTATCATGCTAAAAAAATGAAATATCCCAAATATCACGACTCTTCCTCAAACCAGTCATTTCCAAATCATCTGAAGCCAATGTGTAAAATAGGCATAACTGTTTTAAATTATTGCAGATGATTTTATCAGTCTTGCATCCAGCAAGATTAGGTAATGAGATGGAGTAATGGATAACAATTTGACATGGCTATTTGTCAATTCCAATGGTGGAGAGTTTTTGCATTAGTCTTTTTTTTTAATTCAAGAATTTGTGCTTTTCTTTCAGTTGTGGAATGAGCAAACAACTGAAACCCTGCACACATGGAGGAAATTCAGTTAAAGAAGAGCATTCCAGAGAGCTTATATGATTTTGCTAGGCTCTGCTCAAGACTTCTAGACTCAAATAATCATTATTATTGGTAAGTGTAGAGATCCATACAACTGTTTTTTTCTTTTAAAAAAAGGAAAAGTGTTTTCTGTGGATCTCCATCTTCAGGGTCTGGCCAGAATGGAGTCACATGTCTATGAAAATGCAGTCTGGTCCCCAGGCTACTCAGCAGCTCTGAGCTGTTTATGGGAATTATGGTGTGAACATATAGTCCATTTTTACAGTTGCAATTTGGATAGCAGTCAACAAACCACTCTGCTCATCTGGTGACTCAGTACTTGGGAATAGTCAACCTCCAATTGACAATTATCTTTTACTATTGCAATTTTCATCAGGTCAGAATTCCTAATGCCAGCAAATAATGGCAGAATTCAGTCAAATATAATCCTAAAATGACTCAGAAATGGTGTTCTCCATGGATCCCAGTGGAAGGATCTCTTGTTCTCAAACATATACTTTTATACTGTGTAATCTCTTCGCCTTATTTTGTATTAATATGGAATAAAATTGCTGTTAAATATCTAGAGTGACCTAGCAGATAAACTTCAAGCATACCCTTCCCCAATTTGCATTGGCCAACTTGACTTTTAGTTCCCATAATTCCCAGATAGCATAGCCTCCTTGTTAGTTTAGATCAGGCTTGACACTCCATCAGCACCAACTTTCCAGACAATGCTATCTTCTCTCCCCTTATCAGTTGCTACAGTAAGTAAAGAGCCATGGAAACCTCTAGTACAGGAGGCTGCTTTCTTTTAGGCAAGGTGCCTCTGCACTATGGCATGCTTGCCAATGTCATATACTGCTTATCTTACTTACTCTATTACTTGATATATTCACATGCTAATGAATTCAAGGGCCAATACCACGTTCTCTTTTTATTGTGGAATACATGAACGCAGCTCTTATTCATAACCTTGAGAATTTCAATATATCCAGCAGGGGGAGCTTTGAGACTGCTTCTGAAGCTTAGGCAGTAATTTAGCAAGCAACAGCTTCCTTCGACTTCTGTTTCTTCTACTACTTCTTTACTTCCCTTTGCCTTCATGTTGGTAAGTTTGGTAAATCACACGAATTAAAGGAACTAAATTTCATTGACTCATTGTTTCAGAACTTCATTCATAATCACTAATTCTTCCAAAACCAGGAAGAAATTATATGTTATTCCCCACTGGAACCAAAGGGTGTGTTTGCGTGGGAATTTCCTACATTGCCAGAATTCATGCTGACCTGAAAATTTGAAAAAATAGGGATTTTTAAAAAGGAAGGGTTTTGTTATGTCAAGCAAGGGGAGGATTTGCATTCACCTATTAATTCTTTAGTAGTTGCTCTGGCCTATAGTTCCTGTTCTCTAACATGGAAACTTGTCCAAAATTGTGCTGAATTTAAGAGCTGCTACTTATCATTTGTCTCTGTTTATTATTTTGAAGCATTGACAACTCTTTCTTGACCTTTCTTGGCTGTATAAGAACTTCTGGGAACTGGATCCAAGCCTGACTTATTATCCTGATGAATATTTTACCAGTCTGAACTATGTATGTCTCTTATTTGGCATCTTACGCAGTGAGAATCTGTATGGGAAGGAAAACAACCAGATATCATCATTCTTTAAAAATCATTCTTTCTCTTTTACTCAGTTTATATCAGAGACCTCCAACCTTTTGGGCACCAGGGACCAGTTCCATGGAGAGAGTTTTTTCCGTGGACCAGAGTGGTTTCACGTGCTGCCTACATCCCGCAAATGGGGTTTTGCACTTGATTTTGGTCAAGCTGTTCTAGATGCCTGCGAGATGAAAGACATTCCTCAAAGGTAGTGCCAATCCAAATTCTTATTTCCAGGGTAACTTAAAATTCTAGATTCTCAATAGGTTTTCCTTGGGTTTTTTTGTTCCCTACCTGAAGTCCCAATATGACTATGGGCATATATCAAGGCAACAGACTGCAGATAGTAACCAAATCTCCATTTGAATTTAAGATTTCTGGAAATCATGACAAATCATGACAAAAAGTAAACCTTGACTCCTATTGGGTTCATCAACCAATTCATGTATTATTCTTAGCACAATATGGTAGTAGCTTATTTTTGTCCAGGATGTTTCTACAACTTCCCCATGAAACCTTCGGTTTTAGAGTTTTCTGGTTGTCTCTTATGAGTAGGGATGTGTGAATCAGTCCTGATTTGATTCGAACTGGAAATCTGAAATTCAAAATGACATAATTTAATTTGAATTTGTGTTCAAGAGTCATGCAATTCAACACATGTCACTTCAAGAGTCAATATTTTATTTAAAAACATAAAGATTTGTACAGAATTTGTAAGAGGGAAATTTGAAAGTCTCTGAAGTGCTGCAATGTTTAGCATTGTGGGATGAATATACTAGAATAGTAGATAATAAATCTTGTCACATCTCACATGAATATTTTCAAGGGTTTAACCACAATACATTTAAAAAATACTCCCCCACAATCTCTTTTAGAGAAAAGAAGGCAGTGATGAGTAAAAGACAACACAAAAACTTCTAATTTATCCAGCAAATGCTTACAAAGAAGCTGTCTGAATCAATGCAGAAAATACCCCACTCCAATTTCAAAACATTCATTTTCAAAAATCTTTCCCCTGACTTCCCCTTATGAACTTTCTGCATCTGGTCACTGGATTTTCTGGGGTTCCTAGAAGGGCTGCCATAGCTAGTTGCTAATTGGACTTCTTCTGGAAAAGGCTAGTATCACTATTGGGAGGCGGGCAGGACATGTTGGCAAAACCTGGCCTATGCCTAGCAGAACTCAAAAGAATTACCTCAGATTTGCTCTCCTCGGTAACGAGTAACATTAGCTCTGCTCTTTCTGATCACTGAGATTCCCGGGAGGCAGCCACAACTTGTTGGCATGCTTAACTGCCCCCTTGGAAAAACTCTCTCCTCAGTGGTAGGCCTCAGTTTCATATAGGTTGGGGCCTGGTGCCAATATTCTATGTCATTATTTAGCAGAGAAAGCAGAAGCAGATAGGCACAGTAAGATCCAGGCAAGCAGCAAAGAAGGAGGCTGGCACAGAGAAAGAGGAATCTGTAGTCTAGCTACCTCATCTTTACTTTTGGAGCACCCAACATTTAGTCTTTTCAATCCTGTATGTGAGAACAAGTGATTATTATCAAACAACTTGAAACCAGCCCAGTCTGAACTTCCAGTTGAGTTGACAGGGCCAACCCAGATGTGTAAATTGAATACTGAAACAGGGAATGAAGCGCAGAATAACATAACCCCTGACATCCCAGAAGAGCTGTGATAAGCAGGGAGTTAAATGAGGATTAAAGTTTGGCTAATCATATTAATATCCCCCATTTCATGCTTCTCCATACATGAATTGAATTTGTAATATTGTAACACCCCTAAAAGCAGAAAAGTCTTTGAATCTGCAAAGCTATGAAGGCTAAGAACTGTTTTGAAGCCACTTGATTCAGCTAGTCGCTTCAAGCAGTTTTTCTTTTGATTCGGACCTCTTCTTTTATGGGGCTATTTGAATTGAAGCTTCATCAAGCTTAAGCTCTTTCAGAGCGTTGTATAGCTGGATTAATCAAATCCAGGCCTGCTTAGCTTTTTAGGGTCAACCAGGGTCGTGACATAGCTGAATAGAAGTCATGATGGGCCATGCATATTTGTATACTTTTTAAAATACAAAACTGCAAAACCTGGAGAGAAAATTGACAAGACAAAGAATATTGGCTGAACTTATATATCAGCTGTTTTAGTCACTGAAATATTTTTTACTAATTACCTGCCTTTCTGTCAGTTAATTAATTGTTTAATCAATTAAATTTAAACACTTGTGCAAACCACTAAAATCTGCAAGATGATGAAATGCAAAACGTTGGCAATAAGAATGATTCTTAGACAAATTACTTATCTTAAATAGATGACTCAATTCTTTCTATTAATTTAATTTCTTATTACAAGAATATATCATAGCCAGATAGCTTAAAAATGAACTAATATCCATTTCACTTATAAAGAACTGACTTAGCCCAGAGTTTCCCAATCTTTCTGGGTCGGTGGTCTGGAGTGGAGGGAGGGGGAAAAGAGGGGATGGTTATGTGAGAGGGGCAGGTGTGCACGATCATCTGTTGCTCATGCGAGTGAGGCCAAAAGTACCCATGACACTTGTGCGAATGAGGCCCCGAGTGCCTGGGACGCTCGCGCAAGTGAAGCGCTGAGCACCTGCGATGCTCACTTGAGTGGGGCTCTGATTGCCCATGTGTCCCAGCTGGCCACTCACGCAGCCCAGTTGCGAATAGGCCACAGACTAGTAGTGGGCCAAGGCCCATGGGTTGGGGACCCCTGACTTAGCCTACCAATTAAACAAAATATTTGTGCAACATATTTCTGGGATGATTTCATATTCAAGTACCTTGACTCTTGCTAGGCCAGCTACACTTTGGTTAGTACTTCCAAACTTAATGCTCATTGCTGTAAGGAAGCCCTTTTTAGAAGGCTATTATATGAAAAATTGTGGGGTATTTTTCTTAGAGCAATATTCACATATGTTTTCCTATCAGGAAGACAAGTCTGGAAAATGAGATAATCAACTATTTTCAGCCTATATGGTTTTAAATGAGTAAGCATACATGAGCTGGTGGCTACTGTTTCACTCTAAATGGTACCAATGATTGCTAATCCTGCCACTGCATGCATGCATGAATAAATAATTAAATAAATGGGGAAAGGAAGAAAAAGATAAATGGGTATTACTAATCCATTTGAAAAAAGCATGCAACAACAGCTGATACATACAAAGGAGCCAACTGATAATTTTAAAATGTTTAAATTTTTGATCCATATTGCCTTCTTCACTCACAGAGAGCTTCCAGGTCTTCTAAATAATTTTCCAACTCAAGATTATTCTTTTTCTCTCTTGCTATTTTTTTTTTATTTCTCTTATTTCCTTTGAGGCATGACCAAAATAGTAAAGATGTTAAAACATTTGACATCTGAGTAATTCCAAATATATAAGCTTCCTACCATTTCAGATTTTGAACAGAGATATCTTTGCCCTGCTCTGTGTAAACATGGAATATTTGAAATCAAAATTCTTCCAGCCCTGTTAGAAACAATGAATACATTGAAAACTTGACAGCTTAAGGGAAAGAAGCCCATTTGGAAACACAATGTGTACCTTAGGGAGAGATGAGTTCACTGTATTCTGTTAAGAGAATTTCCAAAACAGTTTATTGATTGTTTAGGCCAGAGAAAACAAAATATACTCAGCTGTTCACACACAGAAATCCACACACACTGTAAATCATTAACACAAATGCAGAATTGAAGGAGCTATATTTGTCCACAAGGTGAATTACAAAAGGAAATCAGTAACCTGGTGGTTAAAAGGGTCAGAAGTCATAACAGGTGTCTTGGTTCTTTCCTACTAATCCAGTGGTGATGAACCTATGGCACGCGTGCCAGAGCAGCACTCAGAGCCCTCTTTGTGGGCACGCGTGCCGTCGCCCCATCCCCACCTCGCCCTGCAGCCTCCTCCTCACCAGCAGCTACCCAGGAGGAGAGTCGCCCCCAAGTGCGACCCACATGGAGGAGCGCAGCCAAGGACATGGCAGCCAGGCAGCAGGGACAGGACTCCGCCCTCGCTCCCCGTCACATGCAGTTGATGCTGTGGGGCACAGGCGGAGATCAGAACTAAATAATAATAATAATAATAATAATAATAATAATAATAATAATAATAATAATAATAAAGTTGGAAGGGACCTTGGAGGTCATCTAGTGCAACACCCTGCTTAGGCAGGAAACCCTATACCATTTCAGACAAATAGCTGTCCAGTCTCTTCTTAAAAACTTCCAGTGTTGGAGCATTCACCACTTCTGGAGGCAGGTTGTTTCACTGCTTAATTCTTCTAACTGTCAGGAAGTTTCTTCTTAGTTCTAGGTTGCTTCTCTCCTTGATTAATTTCCATCCATTGCTTCTTGTCCTGCCTTCAGGCGCCTTGGAAAATAGCTTGACTCCCTCTTCTCTGTGGCAGCCTTGCTTCTGCTACTTACATGCTTAGAGGCTACAGTCTTCCTTAATAGTCACTCTCCCCACAATTGGGTCTTCAGGATGATCCTGTTTTGAAACATGTCATCTAGATAAAATAATTACTTATCAGCGATGGATATCTAATAGCCACTGTGAAGCCTATCAATGGCCATTTCCCCATTAATGACTTAAAATGTCTTCATAGCATCATCCAAGCCATTGCTGAAGTGAGAAATATCCTGTCCCCATTGTGCCACAATAATGGTTGGATAATTCTAAGAGATGCTGTGTCATTAGTAGGAAACTGTACAATGACTGGAAATACTATTCTTATGATAGAATTGTTTCTTTGTATTTTTATCTATATAATTTGCTTTATAATTTTATACATGTATCTGTGAGCGAGCTGGGCAATCTCTAAAATAAATAAACAAATAAACAAACAAATAAATAAATAACATCTTTTATCCTCCTTTATTTTATCTCTACTTTGATTTTTATATTTTTCTTTTTGCACTTTCCCCAGTAATTTCAATCATTTCATAACGACTGACTGTATGGTGACGCTATTATTCCACTTTCTTTCCTAAGAATCCTTATTTTACTATTGTAACAATAGTTAAAATTATATAGACAAGAATCCAATCTACTAATAATCAAGGCAAATTGGTGCTAGAAAAGAGTTGACAGAATTTAAGGGGTTGGATTTAGGTCTCTTCTGGGAGCAGAGTGATTCCAAACTGATGATGCCTCAGCCTGGTCACCTCCTACACATTTGGAGATAGGGACAATGCCTTGTTTATCAGGATAAAGTGAAGCTTTGGTTTTTTGTTTCCTTTTACTCTCCCCTCCCCTTTCTTTTGCATTTTTCTGTAATCAACGGAAGCCATATGCTGAAAACTATTGCAAATTCACTTGGCTTCTCAACTTCCTGTGAGATTTACTGAGGGAATCTGGTGACTTAAAACTCAACTTAGGAGAAGCCCAGCTTTTCATGTTCTAAGTGACAGAGTAGATCCAATTAACATGGATTCTGGGTCTATCTTATAGATCCCAAAGAACAGGACAGATAGGTTAACAGAAACAGAGATCCAGCCGATGAACTGCGGCTGGTATGCACTGTTGTTTGACTGTTGAAGAATCTCAGTTGCATCATATAATAAGACAGAGCTATTAGGCTGAAGGAAGTGCAGAAAAAGAGAAAATATCAATCATTTTAAAAAAGACACAACCAACCCCAAAATAAAAAAAACCCCAAAACTACCTCTCGATATACATACATGTTGAGTTAAAATGTGATTAGTTTTGCTTTGTTTAATTTGTTGGATAAACCTAGTTAGCTGTGATTTCTCATAAATTTTGATATGTAATTTTTTTCAGTCCTACTGTAAGTCTATACAGTCCTCTACAGTTGTATCTGAGTCCACAAACTATTTTAAGTAAATTCAAAAATGTTTCCACAATGGCTAGACCAGTGACGGCTAATCTTTTAGAGACCGAGTGCCCAAAAACCACCACCCGCCCCCACTCCCCCTCCCGCCCTGCCTGCTCCATCCCCTTCCCTGCCCATCTGCAGGGCCAGGCACCGCCTCCATGGCCCGCCGCAGATTGCCCAAGCAGCCCTGCAGTGCCATGGCAGCCACGCCCTCTGCCCATACCCCGCAGCAGCATCTGCACGCTATGGGGCGTGAGGGCAAAGTCTTGTCCGTGCTGCCTGGTTACATCCTTGGCTATACTACTCCATGCAGACCGCGACCGGGGGCGCCTCTCTTCCAGGGGGCTGCTGGTGAGAAGGGGGCTGTGGTGGGAGGTGGGGCTGGGGCGACGGCGCGCATGCCCACAGAGAGGGCTCTTAGTATTCAGAATTCATTCTCTGCCATGAATGTTGCACTTGCAGGTTAGAAAGTAGATGATAGATGATTTCAATTTTTAATGAATGCGAAATAGATTTACAAATGCAGCGTATACAAAATGAGTACATAAGCACTGATTATGGAAATATTCCTCATATTTAAAGTAGCTATGGGAATAAATTGAGACATTATTATATTTATCTCAGTTTTATGGCTTCTGTTTTTTATGCAAGTCAGAGGATGAAGGTTCTGAATTAAGCACAAACTTCTAAGTCTAAGATGGAAAGGCGGCTATAATGCTTCAACCCAAATTCTCTCCAGAGTCATCTGAGGGAATGCTAGGAAGAGACCACTATAGCCTTCCACAATATCACCTCCCATAATCCACTTTGTTTCAGATTTCTGGGAATTGTAGGCCAACATGTTTGGAAAACATCTGAGATGAGGGGAATAATGTAATCTCATTCTCCTTACAGGCTACTTTGAAAGCTGGAGAATGAATATGACATCTTCCTTCTATTACATTATTATTTGGCCCTTTTTACAATATCATTTTCACCCCGTAGGGATGTTGTAAAAGATTTATAGAGATTTTGTAACTGTTCTTCAATTTTTCTGCTGGGCTTTGAGAATTTGTGAGATGAGAGAATGCCTGCCAGGGAGTGATGAGTCTAATACACCAGAGGACTCCAGGTGGGAAAAAGATGACTGAAACAAAAACTAAGAAAAGCTGGTTATAGACTGAAGTGAAACAATGGGAGAAACACATCTTTGTAAATCAAGGAAACCATGGCTTTCCGACAGACTAGAGTTTTTTAACTGGAGGAATCTCAATACATGCCTGGAAAGTGTCCTTGTAAAAACTAGATTTTAAGGCCCACAGATGATTGCTGCTTCTGTGACATGCAAGAAATATTCAGGGCTTTCCAATGCTGAAGAACAGCTTGGCAGGCAGAAGGAATAGAGCTAATTACCTTTGTCACTATTTTCTTTTCTACCTAAAGTGAGCAGGAAGCATGTAATCTGTCCTGTCAGAGAGGAGA